>NC_047675.1:14763331-15073488 GCF_011762505.2 Arvicanthis niloticus | reverse complement strand
CCTGAGGCTTTGTATCTGCAACCCACTGTGTGGCCCCTCTCTCCACCTCCCCTGCTATAACTGGCTGGTCCCTGTGGCTGCTGATGTCTCTCCGTGGCAGCTCTACCCCTCAGCTCTTACCTGCATTTGGACGGCATTCTGCTGTCCTATCTTCCTATCTGTTCCTGGGATAAAAACCAGGAGCAAAAAAGAAAAGGCTCATTTTGGCTTGCACTTTATGGTCTGCAATCATGGGGAGCCAGGGCAAAAGCAATGAATTCTAGGGGAACCTGGAGGCAGAAACTGAAGAAGAACACTGCTTACTGGCTTGTTTCTCCTGACTCTTACTCACCTGGCTTTGTTAGACAAGTCAGGACCACTTGCTCAGGGGTGGTACCTTCCACATTGAGCTGTGTCCTCCCACATCAACCAACAATCAGGACAACCAGGCTGGAGAGATGGCTCCGTGGTTAAGAGCACTTGGTCTTGCAGAGACTGTGGGCTTGGTTCCTAGCACCCACACGGTGACTCACTACTCTCTGTAATTCCAATTCCAGACTATCCAACTTCCTTTCCTGACCCCTGTGGGCATCAGGCACTCACATGGTGCACACATGCAGGCAGGCAAAAATATTCATACGCCTAAAGCAAATACATCTAAAAAAAAAAAACAGTATGTGGATGGAGGACAGACAGGGGCTGCATAACTAAGATCTCTGCTATAGGTGGAGCTAAGGCTCTGCCATGTCCAACTGTGATGTCATTGAAAGGAGTGAGCCATGGAAGGAGGGGCATAGGTGACTAGAACACATTGTACAAAATTATCAAAGAACTAATAACCATGAGAAAAAGAAGATGAGTCACTTGGTGTGTCGGCTAGCTTTTATGTCAACTTTACCCAGCTGTCTCTAGGCAAGTCTGTAGAACATTTTCTTGATTGATGATTGGTCTGGGAGAGCCTAGCTCACTGTGGGCAGTGACAGCCCTAGACAAGCCGTCCTGAGTGGTATAAGAAAGCAGGCTGAGCAGGCCCTGAGAGCAAGCCAGTAAGCAGCACTCCTTTATGGACTTTGCATCAACCAAGTTTCCGCCCTGACTGACCTCAGTAATAGACTATTAGGTGGAACCATAAGCTTAAATAAACCCTTTCCTCCCCAAACTGGTTTTGGTCATGACGTTTTATCACAGCAACAGAAACCTAACAAAGACACGTACCTGTTCTGGATCATGTTTTGCCTCTGCAGGCCTGGACTGGCCCCGGGGCCCATCATTCCGGCCCTAACCACTTGTCCACACTGTTTAACTTGCTTGGCCAGCTTAGATTCTTATTTGAACCCTCACATACCATGAGGGCAAGGGGCAAGGCTTTTCCCTATGTCGGTCACTTCTGTATCCCCAGAGACAGAAAGAAGAAAGGAACAGAAAAGAAAAGAGCCAGGTACCTCGTAGCTGCACCTATATTTACAGATGATAAACAGGGTCTGGTTCTGATGAATGTTTGCTGGATCTGGAGATGGGAAGGAGCTCAGCCCTGCACAGTTGAGATAATGTTCCACTGGGCCCCTTTTGTCTGTATGGACGTCAGGGGTGAGTAAGTTCCTTGGAAGAAAATGGTGAGGACATTAGTCATTTACCTTAAAACCCTAAGACCTAGTTGGAGCCAGGCACAGACTTGGGTTGTGGGTCCCACTGATAGGCTGGTGGGTGAGTGAGATTCTCTTTCAGGGCACTGCTGCCCTAAATCCAGCTTCAGGCCTATCACTTCGGTGACCAGGGACACATGACCCAAGACACTTCTTCCTAAGGCCCCGAATCCTGATGGGAAGTGGACTGGGAATGAGCAGGCCTCACCCTCCTGAGTTCCCACCGTTGGAAGCAAAATGTACTGTGGGTTGATGTGGGAAACATCTCAGGCAGATTCCCTCTGGGGTACAAAGATAGAGAATTCGATTCTTACCATCTAGCAAATTAAAACAAAACAATTTCCAACATCAATAAACAAACAAGACAAAACAAATGAAAACATAAAGCAAAGGGAAACAAACAAGACGAGATTAAAACAAAACAAAACAAACCCCAACAGGCCAGGGTGCCCACAGAGCCCTGGCCCAGGAGCAGGGACATCAAGATGTCCTTAAGGTGAGTGGTCTGGGTTTGGTTTGGCTCCTGTACATCTTATAAAGTATCTGAGCATTGCTAGCCATCTGAGAAAGGCTTTGTTTGAACACAGCATACCCTGTAGTGCACAGGACAGCACATAGTCTTCTGAAATATTTCAAACCATGTGTGCCACAGGCCAGGAGTTCAGAGGCAGGAGTGACAGAGATCAGAGAAGGCTTCTGGAGGAGAAAAGGGAAGGGAGAAAAGGGGAGGGGGAAAGAGGGAGCAGAGAGGGGGCAGAACCAGGGAGGGCTCTGTGTGTGGGGATATTCCAAGGGTGAGAAGCGGAGGCTGGCTTCCACCTTTCTGACAGCTACGCATCAAGTTTCTCTTTGCCTGAATCCTGTTGAATGGTGAGCTTCTGGGAGGAAAGAATGTGGTTTCTCTGATGATGAATTCTGAGTGTGAGGCATAGAGTGGGGTTCATAAAGCATCGGATATGGAGGAAGCAGAACTCGAATTGTGAAATTGCTGAACCAGATGGGTTGCACCTGGTCACCTGCTCAGATCAGTCACTTTGCCTGTTCCTGGTCTAGTTTGGAGCAGAAGGACACAGGAGTGGCAGTGCCAGGCCGACTCACACCTGCTCTGACAGAACTGATGAAACGCTCTGGGGTCCAGTCCAGACTGACATCAAGAGACCACAATGACCAGTCACTTTGGCCTTTATGGGTCTGGTAGACTGAACTGAGAACATCTGCTGTCCCCTAGGCAGCCCAAGCATGGAAGATGCTTTTGAAGTTCGAAAGGGGGGTTCCCAGGTGGCATTAAGTGTGGGGTACCATTATCCCCCCCAGGGAACTCTCACTGTTTTGTCTGTGATGCACCTCTCACAGGTGACAGACAAGTCTGGGGTCAGGTTAGTCAGCAGAGATTGTGATCCTTTTTCTGAACGGGGATCCAGTTCCCTCCTTTCTAACCTGAGCTAAAAGTTAGGTGCTCAAGTTTCAGACTGATCCAGGCAGGTATTAGTATTGAGCTAACAGGATGGAATAAGGTAATTACCTCCCCCCACCTAATCTACCAGCAGCACCAATCAATCTTCAGCTGTCTACACTACGGAACCACATATATTATGTATGGGAAAGGTTGGAGAGCAAACCCTCACTAAGCTGCCATCTTCCTGTGCTGGATCCTGGTCCATCCTTTTAGGAGTGCTATACCCTGAGTGTGAGGGGGATACTAAGAGCCTATCCTGCTGGATTGTTGGCACAAGTAAATGAGAAAACAAACTCTGTGCTGCCCAAGGCTAGCAATCTGCATTGAACTATGCTGAAGAAGATGCAGCTTCAGGGTACAAAGAACACGTAACAGAGAGGAACAGTAACATCCCTGAAGGGGTCTATGTAAGTGTGTGTGGTCACAGGGACATGTGCACTCCTGATGCAGGGATGCGTGGAAGTATCTTATATGATGACTGTGGGGCACCCTGGGCCATGTACCTACCTTGGGACAATGATCTGAATTAGTGAAGGAGAAAAATGCAGAGCTGGAGCTCACGGGTCACCAACTGAGCAAGATCTTGATGTGTAGAACACTTGATCCACCTGAGGGCACACCGCTTAGGCATGTACCAAACAACGTGAGCCTCTTAGTTGCTGTGTGGAAGCAGAGCTTTCCAGCCTGAGGGCCACATGACAGAGAACTTGAAGGCCACTCAGTCAAAGCTCTGTATTCTTAGCAGTGGTGCAACTGGCCACTGATGGCAGAGATTTGAGGAGAGAGAGAGAGAGAGAGAGAGAGAGAGAGAGAGAGAGAGATATTTACTATGTAGCTGACTAATGTCTCTGCAGAGAGGACGGGCAAGCACATAGAGCAGATTGCAAGTGCCAACTGCTCTGCTGAGGGGTTCTCCACAGGAAGGAGGGGCAAGGAGGAATGTGGCCTGGGAGAAAAGCCGAGGACAAGGGAGGTTGCTAATGGTCCTGCTTCTGCATCTGCTCGTGGCCAGACATGTATGTATGGCAGTATAACAGTCAGCTTTTTGTGACTCTCATGAAATACCCGAGGCAAGCTACTTCAGTTAAAAGAGTAAGAAGTTTATTTTGGTGCATGGTTCTAGAAGCTCAGTGTCCCAACAGCAAGTGGAGGGGTTTGCAAGGGTGCCCTTCTGCTGCATCCGGACAAGGCAGGACCACATGTGCCTTTGTGGTTTGTCTCCCTCTCCTGGAGGCTCTGCCCTAATGATCTACTCAATCTAACTACTCTTCAAAGGCCCTACCATTAAACATCACAGTGGGATTACTGTTCTAATTTCTTAACTTCTTTACATCAGACTCTGCAGACCAAATTTCTGGGGGGAGTTTCGGGACAGTCATACTCAGATCCTACCATGCAGATAACCACAGATGCTCGCCATGGTGTGTCCGCTTCTGGAGCCTGAAGATCCCCTCTCATCACAGAGCCAGGAGATGCTGGTGTGTGGCATGGGACCTTTTCCTTGAGCTGTGCAGCCAGGGTAGGAGAGCCATGTGTACTTTAGTTCTGCTTTGAGATGTTCAGTGTTCTAAAGCAAATGAAGCTACCTGGAGAGAGCGCTGAGCTTTGTGAGCTGGGTGGGAAGGTGAATGGTTATGGTCAAAGGTAAGAGCAGTCAACCCCCCTTTCCTGTCCCAAGATGGAGCCATGCTCACTGCAGCATCTCAAACCATAACTCTCTCTGTTAGCCCTCTGCGAGGGCACCAGGGTGGTCCACAGTCACCACGAAGAGATGAAGGATATGAATATTTTATCTCCTCTCCCTTCTTGTCAAAACCTATAATATTGCTTTCCATAAATCAATTTCACCCGAGCATGCTGTTCGGGGTGCAGCATGACTTTATGCACTTAGTCTTTGATTTGGTCTCTGGCCTGCCTTATGAACAGCGGCCTCTCAGAGACCCTTCAGGGCTGGGACATTCTGATGGCGAGTGGGTTGGTGACTTCTCGTCAACTTCATTGCTTTTACATTAAAATAATCATTTCTGCTGGGGCAGCCGAGGGCCGAGCACTGGCTGCTTAATTGCACCCACCTTTTAGACCTCTTCTCGGAGATTGATTCCTCGGCTTTCTTAGCATAATACACGGCAGGATGTGTAAAAGCAGAAAGCGGCAGCCCTCTTAGCCAGAGAAGCAAAGCCAATTGACGCGTTTCTCCTGTTAAATTTACTGGCTTTATTGAAAGGCCTTTGGGGAGTGGCTTGCTCATTAAATACACCAAATACAAAACCTCGCTTAATATAGTATTATCTTGGTAATATGGAAGATTCCCCCGATGTGAGCTCAGAGAGATGGAATTGTCAATGCTTCGGAGGCCCTGCTAGTGGCGGTTCATAAGCAGCCCCGAATGGCTGCATTTTGGGGCATCATATTCTGCCTCATCTAGTCCAGTATGTCACCTTTAAATTGCCCTCTCTGTCCTCTTCATGGCCCTTGTCAAATGTGGCCATATTATGGCAGCTCACAGAATTATAGAGGGTTCTGTGTCCGATCTCCTCCCTAACTTTTTAAACTGAGCATGTGAAATGGCTTAGAAATGGACCCACAGACCTTGTCAGTTCAGCAGAGGGTGGTCAGTGTGGCCGGGGTAACTGGGAGTAGGCGGTGGGAGTAAAAGATGACAGTGGTCATTTAAAAAAAAAAAAAAAAAACCTCCCAAATGCCTGAGAGGGTCCCTAACCTCAATGAGCATGTGGGGCATATGTGATCCTGACTGATCCCTGGTGTACATAAGACATACATGCTGCAAGTGGGGACAGAACACCTTCCCCAAGGCAGGCGTGCCGAGCCTGTGATTCTTCCCCACTGATGTGACACGCCCACTAGACACTTGTTAAGTTCTGGCTGCCAGTTCCTTTCTGGGTAAAATCAGGTTAGTAATGCCTTGCTCTCTGTTGTAGGTTTGGCAAAAAAAAAAAAAAAAAAAAGACTCCATCCATTTCCTGGAAGAATATGGGTCAGTGAACTGCACAGGAAGTTTTGGATAATTTTAACAGACCAGAAATAGAAGGGGAAAGCCTATCATAGAGGGGAGAAAGCGTGCACTTAGTCAGCGGAAAAGGCATGGGAGTAGGGGGGACTGCCATAAGAGACAGCTGTAAATCTCTTCACTGCTGAGTTCCACATCTTGGTCCATCCAACTCCAGCATCTTCCCTTCCTTCCGATTCCTTTTGGAACCCCGTTTTTATGTTTATAGGTGACCACTAGTCTATGGGGCCTCCGTATTATTCCTTCCCTGACCGCCTGGACTGGGCAAGTATCTTGAGTTGAGCAGAAATCCATCCATTACTCTTCATTCCTTCCAGTATCCTGCCTGCACACTGGATAGCAAAACGGAGAAAGAGATCAGCATTTATATATCAGTGGGATGGGGTGAGGGTGTTTGTTATCTTAGCACTGCTTAGCCAAATGCCGAATGGTCCATGTACATGACGACCAGAGGCATATCTTACAAGTATGTTTCAATGAAAGCTGTGGTACATTTGTGGATGGCAGGTCCTTGACACTTGACAGCATGTGACAGAGGGAGCCAGCGTGGTGACAGCAACAGGGGCAAGGGAAGTGAGGTGTAAAGGGACAAATGTTCAGATCCCTGGTCAGGAGAAGCCAGCACTAGGGGACATTTGAGGAACAAGAAGTTAAGGGAACCAGAGTAAAGGAAATAGCTGTGCTGTGGGGTTGGCAAGGGAGATGGGGGCTTACAGACCACACTAAACACAAGGGAGCAGAGGCCCAACAGATCTGCCTGCTGCAGAAGCTTCTGTTGGGCCTTCTGGGGTTGGGAGCAAGGGTGGGGGCCTATATCAGACAGTCAGTTTTCTCCCGACACCAGCTACCTCTGGTCATCTGCCATCAGACAGCAGGGTACCCGACTGTTCTCACCCACCGGAGAAGGCGATCTTAACCTTTATCATGCCACAGTCCTGTTGGCAGCAGCAGAGCGATGCCTTTAAATGCAGGAAGACATGGAAGAGCGTTGCATCGGAAGCACAGTTGCCTAAGTAGTTCTTGTTTATTTTGATTTAGTAACGTGTTTCCTTGTGAGTACATTGCACAGCACATGTGGGGTCTGGTGACCACTGTCATTTGGAAGCTGTGATATGTGTGGTGCCATCTTGAGGGCTCTGTGACCTTATTGCCTGCACTTTTCATCTGAAGGGATGGCAGTTCTCCCTCAGAGGTTAGTGGAAAGGAAGATGGCTTTTTCTTGTTCACGTTAATAGGCTGTATAGCAACAAGCCCCAGTTTCCTTACCTGAAACCATGTGTCATGCTTGCAGGGTAGGGACCAAAAGCCATCTCATCTCAGAGGCTGACACAAGCTTCCTCAACCCCAGGAGACAGGCAGACTCCAACCTGGAGCTCTGCTGTTTTTTGCCTCTTCTGGCTTAGCTCTCCGACTCTCCGCATGCTGCCTCTCCCTGTCGAGAGTCTACCGGGGCCCTGGCTCCATTTGATCCCTTGCCATCCTCGATGCTTGTCCCCAGACACTGCTGTCAGCATCCTTCCAACCTGCAGTCACTGCTTCTGCAGAGGCTCCTAGCCCTGTGACATGTCTTGGGCCCTTGGGGAGCCCACTGAAGGAGTGGAACAGCTTCAGGGAGTTAAAAGGACAGACAGGCAAAAATCCAGTTGCAAATCCATTCTGTGAACAGGTTTGGCTTTCCAGAAAATGGAGGTGGTTTCTGACTCTTGGTGTAGACACATTCAGTTTAGACACATAACACAGACATGTAGCATAGACACAGTTAGCAGGTGACCCACTTAGCCATTTCTGGTGGCATTGGCACACGACCCCAGGAGGGACTCTAGCCTACTATGTGCTCTAGAACATATGCCATGGCTTCTGTGCCTCTGTCTTTGCATCTTTCAGATGAGCCCTGGTGTGCACCCTGTTAATCTCCTACTGGGCTGGACTATCAAGAGGCTTGCTAGTCAAGTGAAGAACCAGCCTCACTGTATACTTGCTTAGACACTCAGAGCCCGTGTCTCTTCACCTGTGAGAGCTCAGATCTAGCCTATAAACTGGAAAGGCAATAATATTCTGCCCCCAGCCTTGTGTCTCAAAGGCATCAAACCCCAAATCCACCTAACGTGTAATTTTTGTCTTAGTTTTGTTTTTGAGACAGTCTTGCAATGGAGCCCAGGCTAGCCTGGAATTCTCAATCCTTCTGTCTTAGCTTCCTTCAGTACAGGGATCATAGGAATATGTTATCACTATACTTAACTCCCCCATTTGAACTTTTGATACACTATCCATGTGTCCATACTGGGCCCGCCCTTACTCTGTCCAACTATCCTGGGCTTCCTGTAGAACTGAGACTCTTGAAAGTCCTTTGTGATATGAACTGATGTTTCCCTGCTGCTGCCAAGGCTAGCTCCTGAGCTCCTTCCTGTACAGGGTCCTTGTACCTGCTGTTCCTGCTGCAGAGTCCCCCACCTGCCCCTTCTTTCCAGTCAGTCTGGGCCTGATCCACTTGTCACAGCCCTTAGTTTCTCCCACAAATCTGTCTTTGAATTGTACCCTGGTCTGTGTGGCTGTACTGACTGACGTGACCTCCTTCTTCCAGTGTCCCATGAAAATAGGGTCTCTGTCCTTCTCTGTACTACCCCTGTCATGTGTGTGTGTGTGTGTGTGTGTGTGTGCGCATACACACACACACACACACACACACACACACACACACACACACCAGTGAGCCTTGCTTGATGAAAATATGCATTTGTGATGAAAGTGCATTTTGAAAGGAACTGGTAAAAACTGAACAAGAATAGAGTGGTGGTAGATATTATTAAAAAAACCCCTAGTGCCAGTGTGATGGCATGTACCCTAAATCCCTGCACTCAGGGGGCAGAGGCAGAAGGATAGGGTGTGTAGTCAGGCATTTTCTTTAAATCTTCAAGTTTAATGGAATCCAGGTTGGGGTGGGAGAAACCAACACAAGACTGGCCAAAATTTGGACACTGTTGAGTTAAGAGTGGCCTCCAGCCTTTCCATAAAAATGTTTAGAGGTGTGTGGAGAGTCACTGATGAGAGACTAGATTTGGCACAGACTCATTGCTTACTGTGCATTCACGGTCACTGCCCTTATACCTCGATGAACCGGGAGACAAGGGAGCAGAAAGGGAGCATGTAGGAGCCCCTCTCCTGGGAGCTCAGAGAAGGGTGTCCAAGGCTTTGGCATTCTGCAGAAGCTGTTCTGGTGGCCAATGCCACCCCAGGCCAAGAAAGACAGAGGTCCTTGCTGGCCCTGTCACTGGTGGTAGGCAAGTCCAAGGCAGGGCAAGCAGGCCTTGGAAACAGACAGCACAGAAAACCATGCCTGTGGAGCAATCTCATCATCCTGATTTACAAGTGACATTGTGTCTGGAAGTAGGCTGGGATCAGGGTGCTGGGTCCTTACTCCAAGGTTGAAGGAGCTTGCAAACAGGGCAGCAGGTAATGGATGGTCACAGGGGACTGCAAAGGCACTGCCAGAGAACCAGGGCCTCTTTTCAGCAGGCTTTCTCTGCCCACATGGAGTTCGCCAGTGAGAAGGAAAGAAAAGACCAGGATATGGGATGGAGACCCACATACCCCCTGTCCCAGATCTCTCTTGTGTTTGGGATTTCCAACAGTGTCAAAGTCCTGCTGGTTATTAACTATTCTACTATAGCATAGCTTGTTGAGTGCTTGATCCATGCTGACCCCAGGTTAATACTTTAAACTCATGACTATAATTCTGACAATCTCATGAACTTGGGCTTGTCTGATTCCATTTTGGAAGCAGGGTGATTGAGGTGGTTGGAGGTGAAATATCTTTCCCTAAGCCAAACCAGCTTTGTTGTAGTCTGTCTTGAGCTACTGGCTCCCTATCATCTGCTTAAGCCACAGCAGAGACTTCCCAGAGGGGGCTCTGTCCTTTGAGGAAGGCACCAGCTCCAGGCATGGACACTGGGTCACAAAGCTGGAAGGGGAAGAGTTGAAAACCTACTAGACCATTTCTTCTGAGACCCCATGGCTTCGTATAAGCAAGTCAGGGATGAAGCATCAGACAGCTGACCCAGGATCTTCCTGCCAAGCTGGAAGCCATTGGAGAGCAACACTGGGCAGTTCAGCTGTTTCACCGTCCTCAAATATCTGTCTGAGAAGGAAGCTTACAGAGGATAAAATAGGAAGAGAACCCGAACCAAGCTAATTCTGATGACTGACTGGGCTGTAGACTTTAATCACGTGACCCTGGTTGCTTAATCATCTGAGGCTGGTTGTCATGTGCCACTGAAGGAGCTCTGATAGGTACAATGTTCAGCTTTTAGAGCTACAATGTAGACTTGGGAGCCTGAAAACCAACTTGGGAGGACCCTTCAGGAGCCACTGGGAGTTTCTGAGTAGAAGAGGGGCTAGTGCTGAGCCTCCCTCCAGGCAAAGTGACAACCCCCACGGAGAACTGCTATGGAGGAGGGGGGGGTTGTCACGTGTGCAATTGTCTGTGTGTGTGATGACAAGAATCTGAGTACCTACCAGCCCCATGTTGGCTTCATGTCTGCAAGACAATGAGCACCACCCCATCAGAGCGGCCTGGCAGTGTTCATTCCTTAATCAAAACCACCCCGCTCCTCCCTGCTGCCTGGCACAGGCAGGATGATTCATTTAGTTACTTCCCAGTTTCCTGTCATGGTCTCAAGGCCTTAAGGGGGTGGTTTGATGAGACTGGGGCAGGGTGGGGGAATAGGTTCTATCATCACAATTAACTTGGCAGGGACAATGACTCCCAACCAAGGCTCCTGTCTTGCTGGGTGTTGGGTGGGTGTGAAGAAAGGCAGAGTCTACCTTACTGGGATCTGCCTCTTAAACTCCGTGGCCAGGCTATAGCCTGGCCTCAGGCTTTTTGTGTGGAGACAGCTGAGAGAGAATTTATGTATGCACCAGGAAGTGACCTCAAGGCCAAGGGCAGTCCTGTGGCTCCATGATGAATGCCAGTCACCATCCTCTCATTGCTGTGACATAGCTCATCACCGGCTGGAGGAGCTAGCCAGCTCTGGGCTGTCGTCAGCCTGGGTCACTTTCCTGAGCCTGGATCTTTTCAGTTTGGAGCCTTGGATTTCACATCCTGGGTCCTGTGCATCCTAGCAGCGTTCTACCACTAGATGGGTTGGCCAGTGAGTTTCAGGGATCCAGTCATCTCTGTGTCCCAGGACCAGGCCTACAGATGTGTGTCACCACACCACACCCAGCTCCTTTCTGTGTGGGTGCTAGGGATCTGAACTCAAGTCTTCGGGCTCGTGGAAAGCAAGTACGTTACCCAGAGCATCTCCCCAGCACCCTCTTCTGTTTTCAAACAATACCCATCACCTTCAAGGCCTGCCTGCTGTGGTTTCCCTTGCGGCCTGCATCACTGAATCTCCAACTTCTGGTGGGGCTGTGCTCCAGTGGCCCATGTGCTGTTCTTACAGCCAGACACTGCTTCTCTTTACCTCCACCACGCTGGGTCTAAAAGTCTTTTCCCTGTCTTGCCAGCCAGCGGCAGGGTCCTCTACATCTTATGTGTCCCCTCCTAGGCCTTGTGGGCTCACATTCAGCCCCTCCCCTGCATGTCAGGAAAGCCACAAGATCTCCTGATCCAGGGTCTCTCTGGAATCTGGGGGAACCATTCTGTCTCATCTAGTCACAGGCTAGCAGCTGAATATTTAGCTCCCTAACGAGAGAGGATTGTGGTCAAGGCTTTAGTTCCAGGCTGAGTGGGAAGAGGCTGTTCACAGACGTGCTCACTCTCCTAGCACACTTCTCAGAGTGCTCCCCATCAGCCAGGTATAACCTACTCTCTGCTTTCCCCAGGGCCTCATTCCCTTACCCCCCCCCACCCCACCCAGGGCAGCCTCTCGGTGCTGGGGCCGATCTGCCCAGTCTAGTCCTCCGCAGCATCTCTGACCAGGGCTCCTCCTTATGCAGCTACACCAATTGGCGAAGCCTGGAAAACCTTCAGGTTCGTGAACGTGAAGACTTAATTGCCTTATGGACATCGGAAGAATGGAGGGGCTTCTCCAGGGAGCCAGCCCTCGCTTCGCTCTGCCTCTCTCCCCCACCGGATAATGACAAGACTTGCCGCTGATTAAAGGGGGGAGGACAAACTCCCCTCTAGGGGGCCTGTGACAGTTCCACCTACATTGAATGTCTATCCCCTCCCGGCTTCCCTCCTCCTCCCACCGACTTTTCAGAGGTGATTTTTAATTGCGTTTTCCCAGGTGGAGAGAGAAAGTGGAGATGAGAGGGGTGGGTCAGGGATGTCTCCCAGCATCCTCCTGCTTACTGGGGCAAGCTTCTGTGGGGCTCCAACGCTCAGCTAGCTTGTGACTAGGTCAGTGAGGGAATTCTTCCTCTGACCTCCTCTCCCTCCAAGAACCTCCTGGCTCTCGGCTCCAGGCAGATTGACTGGCTTCTTCGTTTCTCAGACCTTTGTTCTGGGAACTCCCTCCACACGCCCAGAACCCATACTAGATTTCCCCACACCCTTATCTCCTCCTTTCTTGGACACTGCCTTGGGTGATCCTCACACCAAGTCCTGTGGGATGTCAAAGCATAGTCCACAGATCTTCTGGGGAAGGCTTCTGGGACCACGATGCTTGGGCACCTTTTATAATGAGGCACTGCATTTGCGTACAACCCGTGCATCAGATTTTAAACCATCTCCGATAACTTGTAATCCCTACTGCTGGGTAAATCCCATGTAAGTCATTGTTTCTTTGCATTATTTAGGAGATCATGGTCAGAGGAAAAATCCTTATATGTGCAGTATAGATCCATTCTTAAAAAAACAAATAAACTTTGTCTATGCGTGTTTGGTTGAATATGTAGATACAGGGCCAGCGGGTACGCAGAGCTGACTGTATGCCACTCAGAGGTCACACTAGCTATCATTCACTGTCCAGTTTTGACTGTACCTATTTGGGCTGTTTTTTTCTATTTGTGGGAGCATTAAACATCAGTCAGCTCATGTTGAAATGAACCCCAAGATGCATACCGGGGTGCCCTAGTGCTTCATGCTGAGTCTGAGTCATATTCCCTGTGGGAGACTAGAAGACAGGTCCCCTTATGGACCTGAACATGCTCTTTGGGCCCCTTAGTTCTAGCAGCAAGCCTTGCTTTGTCTGGTTGGAAACAGGCTGCTCCTAGACTTTGCCATTGACAATGGTGCCTTCTGGAAGTCACCTCCGTTTCCTAGCTGGCCCAGTGGGGCCGGGATAACGAAGCTGCTTTAACATAAATAATTTGCTTCCAAGGTATAAGAAATGGGGAATATTTTTAGAAGGCCTGCCCTCCTAGGGGAAGTAAATGACTTTTAAAAATGGGATTTTTCAAAGTGGCCTTCAAGAGAGAAGGGGGCCGTGTGTGATGGCCAAATGGAATCCTGTGAATTAGTGCGACTCATTATCCTGGCCGTCTTCACACAGATGCACACTTGCTCCTTCCGTCACTTCTCCTGCCTTCCATTTCATGGTCTTAGCTCAATCTGATATAAAACCCCCAGCAGCCCTCCTCCCTGGCCCTCAGCGGCGGCCGTCTGATTGGATACCTCCCACAGCCCCGAAGACCAGAGCTTCAAGGAGGAAGCAGCCGGGGACACGCTGAGTCCTCGCTTCTTAAAGTGTGCGTCGCAAGTTACCTTGAAATGTTATTTTTTAAAAAAAAAAAAGTATTTTAGGTTCAACAGACACTTGGGTTCCCGTTAACAACTCATTTAAGGCAAAAGTGGGGGAAGGCGCTCAGATCAAGGCTTCTTTGACAACGTGAACCTCCTTACTTTGAACCCTTACAATGTGGACGGGATGAAAGATTCAGTGGCGACGTGCATGGGTAAATGCACAGGTGAGAAAGGACAGATGTTAGTGACAAACGGAGACGTGGGATCTTGGGATGGGCTTTGTCTGGCCAATAATGGAGAATAACTATGGGCGGGGGAGGGAGGCCCAGAAAAACCAAGACACAAAACCCACTTTGTGGCCATTGTGTTTGCACAGGAGTCTTGATCTGGGGAAGATGTACCATCGTGAGGACTAACAAGGTGGCCGGCTTCTTTGATGAGACACATTCTGAAAATCAAGGTCTGTAGAGTCATCCATCACTGGTGTCCTGGGGTGTCTTTTCCTTTCTTCAAAATCTGGCTTCTTGGGGCCATGGGTGTGTCTTCTGCCAGATGCCCCCTGTCCCGCGCACCACCCCCCCGCACCCCGCCTAGAATCCCTGTCTCTAGAAAGTTCATGATAGCTTCCTAGCACCCATATGCTCAACTTGAAACCACTCAAAGAACCAAAGTCTACCGTGAGCTGGCTCCGTTTAGCTTTTGTTTCCAGTCACCTCCAAGGGACTCCTGCTCCCCAAGACTCCTACTGGTATCAGGCCGATCCCAATTTATTTCTTCTCTTCCACATCAGGGTCCATTCTCTGAGACTCGCTTCTCCACTTGCACAAGGTCAGCGGGTCTTGAGTCTCTGAGCTTCTCCGTCTTCACCAAACATGTCTGTGAGTTCTGATGCTGACCTGTGAGCATTTAATTGCCTTTGACGGTCCATCTGGTCTACCAGCTCCTCAGGGACACAGGCCCTGCCTGCAGATGCTAGGGCATAGTACAGGACCAATAGAGAGGCTCGATAAAAAAAAAGTATGCGCTTCTTCAACCAACATGAAGTGATAGTGTAGGTGCTGGATGGTTTGGGCTCACCTCCTCCTGGAGCTCTCCCAACCCCAAGACCTTAGGAGTGGGGCTCAAGAGGAATGGCTGCCATATTGCTCTCACCCTCTACCCTAAAACCCAGAGCCAATGGTGTGTGAAGCAAGGTCCAAACTTCCAGCCTCTCTTAAATCTTAAATCACCTTAAATCTTAAGTCTTCCAGTCTTCTATCATTCAGCAAGAGACTGGAAACCAATCCCTTCCCTGTGGATACCGGGTTTTTGGTGGTGAGTGTGCTAGATACAGTCCTTAGTATAAGGACAGTTGAGAGTCACAGGAAGGGCTGACAGACAGAATAGGTGAGAGCAGGTTGATCTATCTTTGCGCCTTAAGGCAGACTGCTCATTTCACGTGGACTTTGAGCAGGCCACCTGCATGTAGCAAGACCCACAGAAGCCAGGAGCCACGTTGGTGGAGCGCCCAATGGTGTGTTGAACAGAGTGGAGCTGGTGGGAGGAGATTATTTCTCCTTGGTGGCCTGAAGCAGGGCTGGCATTCGGAAAGCAGGTGGAGAGGCAAGTCTAAGCAGACATGTGAATGTGGACAGGCTCAGTCGTCCTCTCCACTAAGGCTGTAGTTCATGGGCTAAGCACGGTCATCTTTTCAGTATGCCCCGAGTCCCCTGCTGGGGCTTTTCAAGACTTGGCTAGCATCTCCTGGATGGAGAGTAGTGTCTCCCTCAATCAGTTACTTCCTTCCTTGATTTTTCTGCTGATGAGGTTAGCGATCTGCCTTGGCTCATGGTTCTCCTGGCGTGTTCATCCTCTACCTCATGAGAGACTGAAAAGCAGAGTCATGTCTAGTTCTTTCCAAAGCGAGGGTTTTGGAGAAGGCATAAAGCTGAGAAAGCGAAGGATTATTTGGAGTCCCTATCCATTTCCAAATCCAGTGACCACTGCAGACATTATTAATCGATCTCAGTGCTCATTGCTGCTATTCCTGGACATGGGTTAAAAAGCACCTGCCAGACAGCTCGCCCCTTCCTTTCTAAAGCACTTGTCTTCCACTGTTTCCTTCACACACAACAACCACACATTTAAAAGGACTTATTTAGGAACTGTTTCCAGCTAACCCCAAAGCTCCTTGAGGTGCAATAATGTATGAATTTGCCTTTCAGAGTCTCTAGAGACTGAGCACCTGTCATCTAGGAAAGGCACAGTTGGTGGCTGCAGCTGGAGAAAATGGCAGTTTAAGGAGAGAACCCAGGGCTCCTGTGAAAAATCGCTCATTTGCCCTGGTTTTTCAATTTCCTAATTCTGCACACTTGGGCAACTCTTTCCCCTTCTCTGGGCCTCAGTTTCTCTATCAACAAAACAAGGCTGAAACCACTATCTTCTCAGAGTCACCGTAGGTACGGAGAGTATCAAGGGACTAAAGACACATTGTAAGGTTGACCCCAGAGGAGCTATGTCCTGTCCCTTCTCTCTGTCAAGGCCATGAGCTGGCTGAGCAGAGGCTTCCTGGCTTTAGGGAACCTACATCTTCTTCTGATATGTGAGTTGGTTTCTTGTGAACCTACAGGTTGGTGGCCAGTGTGGCCTCTCTTTTCTTACTTGAGTCCAGAGAAGCAGCCTGGGTTCCAAGGATCCCGTAGAACAGCAGTTCTCAGCCTGTGGGCCACGACCTCTCTATGGGGTCTGTTGAATGACTCTTTCATAGGGATTGTCAAAGACCATTGAAAAACAGAGACGTTTGCATTATGTTTCATAACTAGCACAATTGCAGTTATAAAGTAGCAAAATGAAAATAATTTTATGGTCGGGGTCACCACAACACGAGGAAACGTATTAAAAGGTCTCAGTGTTGGGAAGGTGGAGAATCACTGCTGTAGAGAATGGGGCCCAGTCTCTCCCGATGCCTGTGGTACACATGGGAGTTTGCAGTCCCAGAGCACCCCACTGCATCTTAGTTTTATCTGCCTGCCTTCTCCACCACTTTTCCTCAGGCCTTCCTTCTTTCCATTGTGAGGAAAGATGAGGAAGGCCCTGTGGGCCCCTTTGTTGTTTCTCCAACTAGTCCCCATGGCCTCCCCACTGGGATGGATCCTCTAGAGTCTTTCTCCGCAAGACTTGAAGCCTGCTCTGCTCTGACCAATGAAGCCTACCTAATGCACCCCAGGGGTGGGTAGGGTGGGGTGGGGGGGTGGGTAAACAGATGCCTTAGTCAAGGCAGTTTGGCCTGCTCTGAGAGCTGAGGGCCCAGCATCCCAAGCCCTGGGAATTCTGTGCATGTATGCCAAATGCCCGTCACTAGTCCCAGAAAGGGTCTAATGTCAGAGAAAGATTCACTGTCCTGTCTTTTACTCTTAGCTGTGTAAACGTTCTCTTGGGGGTTAATGAACTGGGGAAATGGGTGCTTGAAGCCCAGAGACCTTGGGTTCTAGCATCGGGAAGCTAAGGATGGCCCAGAGAACATCAGCGATCAGGTTCAGAAGGGACTTGGGCTTTTCAGAGTCTGCTAATACTCTGAAGCCTGTCCAGCCTCATTTAAATGTCTCAGAAGAGTCCAGCGCCAGCTCCGCCCCTCTACAGTGCAACCTATCTCTCTACCTAAATCTAAACTCATGCCATCAGGGGTCCCAGGTGTCCTCAGTGCTAACATCTGTGTTTTTTCTGATAGTGAATTAATAATAGCATTCCTGACTTGAACTTCCTCTAGCACAGGAGTTCAAGGGTGTGGTCACCACTTCTGCAGCACATCTCTTCATGTCCCTGTCCCTTCCTTCCGTAATGTCCAACTCTAACAGCCGGTCCCCATTGGTGGCTCCTGATAGGCGGCTGTGACTCTGGGTGTGTATGTGTGTATGTATGTGTGTTTGTGTGTATATGTATGTATTGGTGTGTGTCTATGAGTGTTCCCCACTAGCCAGCCTTGAGACCTGGATATTGATAGACAAAGATCCTCCCCTACAGACAGCCACTAGGGACACACACACACACACACACACACACACACACACACACACACACACAGAGAGAGAGAGAGAGAGAGAGAGAGAGAGAGAGAGAGAGAGAGAGAGAAATGACAGAACCAGAGTTCCTATCTAGTTGCTTCTGCATCCTGCTCCAGTGCTCGGGCACACTGGGAAGGCTGAGCGTTCCTCATTGCTTGATGGCTGTGACATCTAGCCATAGATAAAACTAAGGAACTCCTCAGTGCTCTTGGGAGGTCCCTGTCTTTCAGCATGTGGCTTTGATTAGGAATGGCCCTCAAACCACTTGGCCTTTCTTGAGCCAATAGGTTGAAATTGTCCCTGCAGAGGACACTCAAGAACTCTCCCTGCGATTTATACCTTGAGCAGAGATGCTGATTCTGGAAACTACTCAGTATCACACAAAGTGTACACACACATATATACACAAGCACACACATACACGTATACACACATATACATAAACACATACATACACAAATACATAAATACATACATGAACGTACACACATAAACACATGCACACATATACACACATACACATGCATATATACACACATATACACATACATATCCACACACATATACAGATACACACACATACACACATTTACACACAAATATGCACATACACATATATATCTACACATAAACATACACATACACACGAACTCACATATACACACATATACACACAAACACATATTCACACAAACACACATTCACACATATTTGCATTATATATAAACATATGCACACACATACACACAGATACATACACCCTGAGAATGTGCATGTGTGTGTATGCACACATGCATGTATATACTCGTTCAGAAGCCAGAGGAAGATGTGGATTCTTGCTGAACCTCAAGCTTTCCACTTAGGTAGGCTGAGCAACCAGTAAGCTCCCAGGATTCACTTGTCTCCACCCCTTGTCACTGGTCACTGGGGCTACAGGCACTCCATGCCTGGCTTTTTAATGTGGGAGCTGGGGATTTATATTCAAGTTCTCATACTTGCCCAGCAAGGACTCTTACCCACTGAGCCATCTCACTAGCCCCAGACTTCCCAGTTTTGCCAAAGGCAGGTATGGCCATTGCTAACATCTTCTTCAGGTCATTTGCAGTCACAACACCCATCAAAGCCACTGGTGCCTAGAGCATCTACTGTGCAGTAACATCAGTCTGCTGGATAAATTAACCGTCGAGAAGTGCGACTGATAGGAGAGATATCTGTGGCCGTTTTAATTTGTGTTTTGTTCACAATCTAAAAAGCTGCGAATTCACGGTGCTCAGTTCTCTGAAGCTCTCTCCCACCTCCCCCAGGATGGCAGCTTCATGCTGGCTGAACTGCAGCTGCAGAAAGCTGCTGTCCCAGGCAGGGAGCAGAAGACATGTGCACACAAAAGGCCCGGGCTCTGGAAGCCAGGCTCCTTGAGTCACATTCTGGCTGAGAGGCAGGCAGAATCATGGAGACAGACTGGCAGCAGGGTGGCAGGGAGGTGCTGTCTTTGTTGAGCTGTGTGGCCCCCAGGAGCAATGTCACACAGCCCTAGTGAGTCCTGGAGTAATCCTAGAGGCAGTTCTAGATGGTGACTGGCAGAATTTGGGAGTCCCTTGAGACGGGTGCCAGATGGTGCTCCTGTCAATCTCTAGCCTCAGGGCTGTAGGAGTATATTCGGGTCACATTCTGGGTTTCCCACTGTCCAGTAAGACTGAGTACAAAATCAGATGCACCGTCATCAACCTAGAAAATGGCGTCCTTTTCCTGGTCAAGAGTGGAAGCATGCTCAAGGCTGCTAACACATCAGCTGCAGGGTGGTGGAGCTTGGTTCTGCTCTCTTACGTCCATTGCTGTGTGCTTCAGTGTATGAACCCTGCCTGGCATGTACATAGCAGACATTTAAAAACTGCTGGTACCTCATGGCACAGCAGAAAAATCATCTTTTACTGGGTGATCACTGCCTGCTAGAGATGCTTCCTCAGACTTCTCGCAGCAGCCCAGGACTGGATGCCCACCCTTTATTTTCTCTCTCCTCCCTCTCCCTCCTCCCTCTCCCTCCCCTCTTTATTCTGGTCATCCTGAGGAATCTATGCATATGATTTATTGGAAGCAGTGTATGTGTGTGTGTGTGTGTGTGTGTGTGTCTGTGTGTGTGTGTGTGTGTGTCTGTGTGTGTGTCTGTGTGTGTGTGTGTATGTGTAAGCTAGAATGTCACTTGTCATATTTCACATCTTCTGTCATCCACAACATTTTGCCATCCACATGATGCCAGATATGAGTGGCCTCCAGGACCCCACAGATCCCATCTACTGGTAAATATGTATAGACTTTTGGGGTTTACACACACAGGCCAGGGCCATGTGCATGTCTCAGAGGGTAGGGCTTACCTCTGAATGTGTGCTTTGCTGCCACAAAGCACCAAGGGTCCCTTTTTTGGTGTTATCAGCTTTAATGTTCTTCTGAATTCTCGTTAAGTCCTGTCTAGTTGGTACACATGGATACCACCTTGTTCTGAAATATATTTTTTGATCCTGTTTTGGAGGCGGAATCATAGCCTCGGAGAAGTGACATGCTCAGAGGCCCTCAGCTGAGTTGTGAATACCTGCGTGTGTATGACACCCTGAGCGCAGTGTGGAATGTCCAGCCACCTTTGGATGGGCCTACAGCTATGTCACAGCTGAGTGGACATTTGTGGGTGCCTCCAGCAGAGCATCTTGTGCTGGGATCGAGCGCCACCTGGTGGCCTCTAGGGGGAAAATGCTTGGGAAAGAAGAAGGGAAGGCGAGGAAGAAGGAAGACCACCTTTAAGGTTGAGGCTTTTTACAAATACAAAACCAGAACATTGTTGCCAAAAGTTTGACTATAACTGTTTTATTTGTACTTTTCTTAGCTTCTGTGTTTGAGACCTGGTCTACCTGTGTAAGCCAGGTTGGCCTTAAACTCTCCTTAGTCATCCTAGTCACCTGATGCTGGGGTGACATATGTATACCTCCATAAAAGGCTTAACTGTGCAGTGTATGTGTGTTCTTGTCAGCGTGGTGGGGCATGCCACAGTATGAATGAGGGGTCAGAGGAGAACTCTGGATTTTTATCTTCCATGTTGTTTGGACAGGATCTGTGATGTAGATCAGGCTAGCCTGAGGGTTTCCAGGGATTCTTCTGTCTCCAGTCAGGACTGGTCCTGGGATTACAAATGTGCGACTGCATCCAGCTTTCACACAGGTACTGGGGATTTGAACTCAGGCCCTCATGCATGCTGGGTAATCACTTTATCCACTGAGTCATCTCTCTCGCCCAAATGTTCTTTAAAGCTTGGCACACCTACACAAAAAGGCCAAAACTCCCAAGGGAACATCTCACTGAGTCTTCTAGTCTTCCCCCATCCTGCATTTCACCCGGTAGCCCTGCTCTGGCTTCTAACACTAAGTTACTGGGTGGGAGGCTGTGTTAAGTGAGAATCGAGCAGTTTTCCTTGAATTTTGCTGTCTTTGCATGATGCTGTTTGTACATTTTGAGCTGGTCAATTTCTACATAGGTTCTGGTTTCTCTAATGGCAGTATGTTGTGTGAACAGACCTCAGGTCTTTCCTTTTGTTGATGGGTCCCAGGCCTGAGTCCAACCTTAAGCTGCACCAATGGGGACTGCTATGAACAGCTAGCATGTCTCTAGTGCTGACATGCACCAATCAAAAATGCTGGGCCATGGGGTCGTTGAAGTTGGCCTTAGCAAGTGCTGCATTTTTCTGGTAGTTGGCTAACACAGTATCCAGGGCTGTGCATGAGAATTCAGGTTGCTCTATAAAGCCTGCTGGCAATTGTCACTGTCATGCATGGTTGTCCTGTCTGGCATGCAGTGGCACTTCCTTTGTATACATTGTGTGATTATGTCCTATCATTTGTACATCCTGAGGACTGAGAAATTTTTAGGCTTATCAATAGCCACTTACCTATCCTATTTTGTAAAATGCCTGCGTGATAGCTAGATTTTTGACTGTTTCCAGTTTGGTGAGCTTGCACTGTGTGCCAGACACCCATCCATCCCCCTTGGGGCAGTTGGTTTTTTGACTTTTACTGTTCTTTGTTGAGTAGAAAATTTCATTTTAATGCAGTCCGTGTGTGCATATGTGTATGTGCACACGCACGTGTGTTTTCCTTCTCCAAGGCCATTTGTTTTCAAAGCATTGCCACCACCTGGATCCACTTGGATTTAAATTTTGCTTATGATGTGGCCATATGCATTTCCCATATGGATATTAAAGTGTCCTGTCTGGTCTGCTGGGAAGATACTCAGCTTCTGGTGTGCCATAACAGAGCCACTCTGTTTCTGTTGTGTGTCCGTTTCTGGGGAGAGTGATGTGGCTGTATGGTTTGCAGGAAATTCCAAAGTTTATGAGGTCCTCAGAAGACACAGTGCGCTGTGGGTAATGCTGTCAGAGCCTGGCTTGGGGCTGGCTGGGACATGTTTTTTTTTCTGTGCTGGCTGTTCTGTGGGCTTAGACTCACTGAGCTGTTAGGCCAGGTTATCAGGAAGATGAACATGCACAGTGGGCTCCTTCCTGGAAAACCCCTGGCCTCACAGAGCATCCACAGAGCCTTCTTGGTTGCAGGTGGAGTGCATCCCATCTTCTTCCGGCCTTAGCTGAGCTCCAAGGAAGCGACAGGCTTGACTATGTCTGGAAGATGGCTCCTGACTGCCCTAAATAGAGTCCAGAGGCACAGTGAGTCCCCTGGGGGTGTGACTCAGCTCAGCAAGAGTTACTAGTGAAAGTCAGTTCACACAGATTCTCTATCTGGGGGCCTGGAGGAGAATCCCCGAGACTCTGGTTTAAGGTTTCTAGTGAAAAACAATGCAGTGCTTCTGCCACATGGAGCCACCAGCCTGGTGGAGCCACCAGCCTGAGAGGGACAGGTCAGAGAGGGCAGTGGGTTGTGGGCTCCAATGGGAGCTCTGCCACAGCTCAGAGGGACCTTAAGGGAACTCTGTCCTTCATCTCTCTATGCTATGGGTTGGATTATGTCTCACCAAAAGATTTGCTCAAATCCTGAAACACCGCCTTATTTGAAAATAGGTCCTTTGGAAGATTGGTAGGTTGAGATGAGGTTATTCAGGTAAGCCCTAATTGGATATAATCCATGAAACAGAAACACAGAGAGATAAGCTATGTGACAATGGAGGTGGGACTTGTGGTTGGTTGCCAGGGACACCCGTGGCTTAGGCAATGAGACCAGGAAGAGTTCCCTCAGAGTTTAGCATACAGCCACATCGGTATCTTGATTTTGGACCCCCAGCTCCCAGAGCTCTGCAACAGGAGGCCCTGTGAACAGGGCTGGTTGATACCTCTGCCTGCTGCATCCATCTCCAGTTTCCCTGTCTGGTTCCTTACTGACCATGGGAGACACATGGTAGGGGCTGAGAGTGACTCATCCAACTGATCCCTATAGACTCAGTTGCTCTGGTCTTCTCTCTGCTCTCCCTCAGCTAATGTGTGGCCCAACAAACCACTCTCAAGGTCAGGATGACGTCTCCTAGAAACGTGTCCCTTACGTTCATGCCTTTAATGACAGGATTGTCCCAGCTTTGCCTCACTTGCTCTCAACATGATTTAAGTCTTTCAACAATGGCTGGTGTCTTACACCACTGACCCAGCCAGGCCCTTTGGAATGTTACTTTGTGATTCTTCCCTCCTATGTGGATACAGGCTAGTCTCAAGCTTTGAATCTGAGCTGACCTTGGTGCTTGCTTTGGCCACTATAGACCAGCGTGAACTAGAACACAGTGTAATTCATGTCCTAGTTCTGAGCCGAGCCTCTTAGACCTTGTTGCCTCTTAGAATAAAGACATTCCACTAACACAAGCCCAGGCTTGTCTGTTAGGCCAGAGAACAGCCATTCTGAACAGGACTTTTCAGGACCATCTTGCCCTAGCTGACACAGACACAGAGTCTAGGTCTGCCAAGGCCACTCACAGCACCTCAGCTCAGTGGACCTGTAGGCTTGTAGAAAGTGCATGCTTTCAACTCTGCTTAGGGTGATTTGTTACACAGCATAGCTCACTGATGCAACTCCTTAGTTAACCTCCAGACATGCCCTCCCTTTTATAAACACTTTCTCCAAGGGGCCAGCAGGGTTGTCTCCTCTTCTCTCCCTCATGGGAACTCCAGACAGAGGCTTGCAGGCCTGATCTCTTCAGGTATAAGAGGCTAGCCCTTGCCACTGCAGATGCTGGGCCGTCTCTGTAGTTCCCTGTGATCGTGACCCCTCAGGATTTCTGCTGATGAGCATTTTCAGTCTCTCTTTTCTCCAGAGTTCAAGTTACACAGAGGCAGGAGTATGTCTGTTCCCACTTACACTGTCCTCAGCCTTGTAGCTGCAACACACAGTGGGTACACATGAACACACAGTGGGTACACATGGAGAGTTGCAAAGCTTACGACTCCCTCGCCCCCGGTATTTCCTTTTCACTGCCCTTGCTGTCTCGGTCCTCTCCCTCCAGATTTAACTACAGCTTCCCAGGTACTGTGTAGTCCTAGCCTCTGAGCCCTTGCATGCTCTGTTCTCTCTGCCTACTCCTCCCTCTCTCCTACAGATCCCAGCATTCTTGTGTCTCAGTAAAAGCAACCTCGTCCTCCAGGAAGCCTTTCCTTTCCAGGGACTTGACTCCATTTTGTGCCCAGGGTTTCTTACCTGCTCACTCCTCTGTCATAGGGACTCTAAGCCCTGTGGGTTGGTGGGTGGGTGGGATAATGGACTAGCAGGATCCCGGTCACTGTCTTGAGATTACCTGAGTGTGGGGTGCACTAGTTTTCCCCCTGGGAACTTTGTCTTGCACACAGGTCCCAGAGCTTGTGAGACAGAGCTTCTGTACAGACAGATCTAGCTCTGAAGGTGGGACCTGGGGTCTTACTAGCCCCTAAGAGGAATCCAGAAAGCCATGTAATACACCTGGTAGGCAAAGGATAAATAATCAATAAAATCTGTAAAATCTGTGCTATCATAGCCCAGCATCCGCAGTGGCAAAGATCAACCTCTCATACGTGAAGAGGTGAGAGAAGACAGAGGCAGGACAGAGATCAGGCCTGCAAGCCTCTGTCTGGAGTTCCCATGGGGGGGGGGGGGAAGAGGAGACAACCCCTCTGGCCTCTTTGAGAAAATGTTCATAGAAGGAAGGGCACATCTGGAGGTTAACTAAGAGTTGTATCAGTGAGCTATGGCTAAGCACAGTTAGGTCACAGAGGGGACCAGGACAGTGAGAGCAGTTATCACGAAGTCAGTTCTTCTAAGAGAGGACTTCAGCCACCAGCCTCAGGCCTACACACGAGGGCCAGTTCCCCATACATCAATGTCCTTCATAGGACAGTGTTATGTGTCACCAGACAGCCGTTCAACTTTTCCTCCTCTTTGAAGTTCCCCTGGGGACTTGAAGCCCCATTTTTCTTGCTCAAGAAGAATTCTTTACTAAGAAGCAATTAAAAAAAAAAAAAACAACTTTGTACTCCCTCTCCCCATTTTGGTGTTCTAGACAGGACCTCATACAATGTCCCAAGTTGGCATTGAACTTGAACCCTGATCCCTCTGCCTCCACCTGCACTGGAATACAGGCAAATACCACTGTGCCCTGCAAGCTTCCTCTAAGGGAGTTCTCTTCCCGGTTACTTCCGGGTTGATGCAAAGTAGAGCTGAGGACAGAGCTGACATCAGCTAGTGGTGATGCATTCGACTTATTCGCCTGGTGCGGTCTACAGAAGCTAGTCAGCAGGGTGCTTAGCCCCCATGGGATGAGTCTCCAGTGGGCAGAGCAGCTAGAGAGCTACGCTTAATCGCTGTCCGAATATCTTTTTTGCGTCTATCTCGGCCTCCACCATGTGAGGGTGGATGTCCACATTCATCCCTGCATCCTTGCACAGCTTGATCAAGGTCTTGATGTTATTCTTGGACAAACGCAGGTACCTTCAAGAGAAGATAGGAAGAGGTGACAAGGAGCCGTGGAACCTGACTTTCACTAAAAAAGGGATTAGTTTTGGGCTTGGTGTAGTAGCCCACACCTTTAATCCCAACATTCTGGAAAGCAGAGACAGGCAGATCTCTGTGAGTTTGAGGCTAGCCTGGTCTACATAGTAAATTCCAGGACAGCCAGAACTACATAGGGAGATCCTGTCTCAAAATCAAAAACAAAACCAGAAACAAACAAGCAAGAAAACCAAAACAAGCAAAGAAATAAAAATAAAGAAGTGGGTGTGGCAAAGGGGTTGGCTTTAAGCAGGAGGCCAGGCAAGAGACCTTGTCCTGGCTCCTCCGTGTGTGTCCTTGAAGAGGGGTACCCTGCAGGTGGCAGAGGTGCTAGGATTCATGGTGCTATAACTCTTGGAATCCAACCTGCCAGGCGTCATCCTGAGTATCACCAAAGAAAACAGGCTAAAACAGGTGCTCATTTGGGAAGTGGGGTGATCCATCCATACAGTGACAGCCAGGTACAGAGTGGGCCATCCTGTCCAGAAGACTCGGTTAGAATGGCATCAGGAAGAAAGAGGATGTGGCTAGCGTGGCATGTGGTATGTGTAAGAGGCTGGACCGTGGTGTGTTGCTCACTGCTGCAGGCAGAGGATCTGAGCCAAGGCTGGAGGCCTCAAGTGTGTATACACAGAGCCTCAGGAGCAGGCGGACGTGCCCTTCCTTAACACACACGCAGTTAAACACCAAGGCCATTGATTTAAAGTGTTTTCTAAAGCCTTGTAATTCTGCCTTCTGCTGAAGAGTGAAATTGATCCCATCTGTGCTGTGGGATCCGGGCAGAGTTTCTTATTCCACTGTCAACCTTGACCTTGGGGCCAACTTTATATTTAATTACTTCATTTATCTAGTTATATTGAGACAGAATCTCATTACGTAGCTCAGGCGACCTCAAGCACAAAATCCTCCTGCCTCAGCTCCTGAGTGCTGGGATAACAGAGTCTGTTACTCTGCTGGCTTCTTGGTCCCAGCCTTCATAGAGGGTGGATGCTACCAGCTACCTGCTCCCTGGTTATGGGTGACAAGGAAGAGCTGTGTTGCCATCACCTTGGCTTTGTGCCTGTGCCTGGTGCCTGGTGCCTGGTGCCTGGTGCCTGGTGCCTGGTGCCTGGTGCCTGGTGCCTGGTGCCTGGTGCCTGGTGCCCGTGCCTGTGGGGTCTTGGGCTCTGTACTACCTTTGTTTATGGCTCTAGTTCTCTCCACCCAGGACAGTCTGCAGGGTGGTGCAGTGGACCAGCACTTTCACATAGGCCTCCTTAAGACCCCACTGCACCATCTTCACCCTGGTCTTACGTGCCTCCCCAGGGATATCATGGATGCCATCTGTCTCAGTGCTCCTGCACTGGGCGGGAAAGAAGCCTGCACTGTGGAGCCAGGCATAATTAGAGCCACGCCTGTTGCTTGTTCTTGTAAGCAAAGTTGGTTGGGTTTTGCTTCTTATTGGCTCCATCCCTGCTTCATCTCTTAGTCTCCAGGAGCAATGGGTAGCACTGGTTAGTTTCTAGGCCCTGAGGCCAACTTTCACCTAGGATGGTTATATTGCTGCCAGCTTGGTGAGAGTGACCCTGTTACCCTCTTGCCTTGATTCCTCAGCTGAAGGTTTTTAACTTTGCCTGGCAGTTAAGGATGGCACTGGCCTTGAGTGTTTTCAGAGTGGAGACCTGGCTATGAGGTATGGATGGAGAAGAAACAAGAGGTAGGTAGGGCTGTGTCTCAATAGTGGGACACTACAAGGCTCATGTGAGGCCCCGGGTTCCATTCCAGCTGTGAGAAGAAGAGGGTAAGTTGACAACTCATGGTTGTCTTGGGAATCTAAACCCCAAACACAGCAGAAGGTCACTGGGACAGTGACACTGAAAAATGGCTACTGTAGGATCTGCTGTTTGAATACTGGGTCCATCAATCGATGACATGGTTTGGGGAGGTCTAGATAGGAGTGGTCTCAGCGGAAGAAGTGCATTATTTGGGGGGTGGGGAGACTCTGAGGAAGTCTTACTCTACTTCTAGTTTGCTTGTGTTTGAAGACATGAGCTCTCAGCTTCTTGTTCCTGCTGCTTCTGAAGTTGCTAACGTTCTTCCCTGCCACTAGGGGACTGTCCCTCTGGAACTGAAGACCCCAAGAATCTCCTTCTCATCTAAGTTGCCTTGGTGGTGGTGTTTGCACAGCAACAGAAGAGTAACCAAGATAGACACTCTTGCCCAAGCTCACCAGAGTGAGGGAACTCAGGGCAGTTTGTTTTTGTGTGTGTGTGTGTGAGAGAGAAGGGCCACAGACGACCTGTTATTTTCCTTCTGACTAATCTCTATAGCTTCTGTTGTAAAGCAGATAGAAAGTGTGAATTTCCAGAGGCAGAGCTCAAAATGGTAGCCACCTCCCCCCACCCCCCCCGCCACCTGTCCGTCCACCAGGGGAATTTTAATAGGGGTAAATATATATCTTGGTGCCTCTGGCAGTAAAGATGGCTGGGAAACCCAGGGATTTGTCCCTGTAGGAATTCTTTGCCAGCTAGAGCCAGGTAAGGCTGGGCTGTCCCTCCTCCATGGCCAGGCATGTGATCACAGCCTACTGACCAGGTCTTCCCATACACCCCCGTGGTGCTCACCGGCAGCTCAACACCTCCTCTGGCTTCAGCATCTTGGCGTTCTCCATCTTGGGCTCGATGCCCTTCTCCATGAGGCTCTTTAGCTTGCGTTCATAGTTGTTGTCAGGAGCCTTGTTTGCCCAATCTCTCAGGAGGCCTGCCCTCCGGCTGCCAAACATACTTTCCTGAAGTCCAGGATCTACGGAGCTTTGTCTTCGGAAAGCGTTTACCCGACTGTTGGTTTCCAGGGCTATAACATCCTTGATGTCTATGTCTGAAATTGGAAGATGCCTCCAGGAAGTTAGATCATGGCAGAGGTGAGAGTTGGGCAGGGAAGGGTGGCGGTAGTGTAAAGATGGAAGTAAAAGCATGAATGGACTCCTCAGAGCAGACCTGAGGTCTTGGCAAGCTTTCCTGCAGGGCTGCACTTAGCTCAGCTTTCCTTCTCCCAGCCTTCTCAACTGCCTTCCTGCTCAGCTCCCTCTTGTCCCCTTCCTTCAGTCTTTGCTGTCCTCCCTTCCCAGAGGGAGGTTATCCAAAAGGGATTAGCGCAGAAGAAGAGATCAGAAGAGGGAGAGTTGAGCTGAGATGAGAAGGGCAGTAGTTTATGGCGAGGAGACCTGTTGCAGATGGCACATGTGGATGGAGAAACAGCACATAGCTGCATAGGCAGTAAAACTGAGAAATGTCTGACAGGAGCCAAACATGAAGCCAAAGCTGAGATGCCTTTGCATTTTTTTTTTGTTAGATTCTTTGACATCAGTGGTTTTATAGGGATTGCATATCAAACATCCTGCTTTATGATTCATAACCGCAGCAAAATTACAGTTACGAAGTACCAGTGAAAATAATTTTACGGTTGGGGGGGGTGTCACTGCAGCATGAGGAACTGTATTAAAGGGTCATGCAGTATCAGGAAGGCTGAGAACCACTGCTCTCCATGTTTTACAGAACTACCAAATGGCACACTTGTCTGTCTACTCATTCCATGTCTACTTGCTGTGATAAGTGCAGAGCAAAGTCTATCCATTCAAAAATACATTGTCGATTAGAATGTCTTGAGTTTTACAAATATTTTGGAGAAAGTGAAGCATCTTCCTCCCTCATAGTATTTATAAAAACTACGTATTCTTGGCACAATGAATTTGACCATCTAAAACAGTAAGGGTGGCGGGCTGAAACCACTTCTGTTTTGATCTAGGTTTTAATTAAAATGACTTTAGCGTCCCATTACTTTGAATGAGATTGGCCAGTTTCGTTTATTTTCTTACTTTTGTTAATAAGGTCACTTCGCTTTATGGATGACTTCTTTTGTCCATTGAAACCACTGTGTGGCTTCTCCCTTAGTTGGTTACTGTGAGTACTGAGTATTCAGGGTCCCTCACCCACTAGATGCAGCCTGCTCAGTCATGGAGTGCTAGCGATTACTTCAGACCCTGGAGTGATTGATGTATTTTCATGAATTAGGTATATTTGCTAATGTATTTTTTAGTATTTCTTGTATCTATACTACTGAGTTTGTTGTAGTACTTTTTGGTATAATGCTACTTTAGAGTTATAATGGTTCGTTAAGTTAATGCCAAGGTGTCCCTGTTTACATGATCTGTAAGGCTAGAGGGACAGTTCTTCATAGGCCAGTATCAACCTGCTCTCATACAGACGGCACTCTTCACCACAGCAGAGATAAAAGACTTACAGCGTGCAAGTATTCTTAGTATCCGAGCGCATGGATTTCTTTTCCAGAAAGAATTGCATTTGGCCTCCCTGTTATTTCTTTTAACTAATCACACCATGTATCATTTACTCTCTCTCTCTCTCTCTTTTTCATAGTGAGCCTGTCTGTACTTATTACAGTATAAAAATCCAAGTTACTGCTCGTCTTGTTTGTTTTATGTAGGCAAGAACCATTACTTCTAATTTTTGTTCTTTGTGTCGGTTTCTCTGTGCCAAGAGGGTTTGAAACAAAAAAGGCTTGTTTGTATTAGTTATTTGATATGTAGGTAATTTTGCTATGTGTTTCTTAGTCTCCATTTATTTTTAGTTGAAGAGTATTTTTTTTTAACTTCATTTCTCATGAGTATGTTAGGACAAAGTAGATCTCTCTAAAATCCTTAAGTTTTAGGAAGCTGAAGAGATGTCTCGGGGTTTCAAACTCCGTATTACTCTTGCAGCGCACCCAAGTTCAGTTCCCAGCACCCATGTCTGGTGGCTCACAACCACCTGTGACTCAAGCACCAGGGATCTGATACCTTCCAGCTTCTAAAGACACATGTACACACATGCACAAAACCACACTCAGGTATGTGTGCATATATATAATATGAAAAATACAAGTAAACATTTAAAAATAAACAAAATAGTTATACTTCAAAATGAAAGCTTTTTTGTTGTTGCTGTTGTTCTGGCGAAGCATATAGGTGATGCTGATGAACAATTTAAGAGTTACACTGTGTAGATGAGAGTGTATAATAAGGTCTCTAACTGCATGACCGTGTCCTCTGACTTTCTGTTACAGGCTTTTATTTTGAAAGAGGAGTATTTGAAAGTTCCTAAGTAGTCATATTTTACAAAAAAGATTTATTTTTATTTTTTGTGTATGAATGTTTTGCTTGATGGATGTATGTGCACCGTGTGTGCACCTGGTGCCCAGGGATGCCAGAGGGTGGTGACAGACCTTCTGGAACTGAAGTTACATTTCTGAGCCACCACATGGCTGCTAGAAACTATACCCCAATCTCCTGCAAGAACAGACAATGCCCTTAACCACTGAACCATCCCTCTACCTCTAGAATATATTTTAAAAGGTTCTCCTATATTCCTTCTGTGGTCCCTATTTAGATACATTTTTGGTTGTGGCTATATAAAGTTCTTATTGATTCTTTAACATAGAAGAGTAGCTATCTCTGCTTCTTCCATGTCTCTTTCTACCTTGTGCCATCTCATCTCATTTGCATTTCCTTGTTTTATCTCAACCTTAGCCTTTGTGTGTATATATATATATATATTTTAATCATTTGGTTTTAAGGATGCAGCTGAATTTTGACTTTGAAATCCACTATTTCCTAATGGACAGAGTTGCTTTCTTTTGTGGCATTTGCTATAGACAGAGATGTATATGACTATGCATCTTTAACGTTTCCAGACTTGCAGATACCAGTCACCCTGATGAGATGTTCGTGTGTGGGGGAGGTTTATGAGTTGTGGACTTTCCGCTGTAATCTAAAGCGGCCTCCAGCATCATGCCAGATTGTTGCTTTTCTCCTCATAAGATTTTCCTCATACGCCTCCCTGCAAGCTTTAATGTTTTATAACATTCAGGAATCTTATCAGGATAACCCTATATCCTCCCATGGGTCAAGAGAGCAACCTGACTTTCCCAAGGTCTCAGATGGATACAAAGTAGCCTTAGAACACTTCACGCTCCATATAGTGTTCTGGACCGTGGCTGGTCCCTGACAAGGTGGCTGGGTTGGGTGGCCTCAGCAGTGTCTGCTTGTGTATGGTAAGGTTGGTGCTATGTTCCAGGGAGGGGCACTGTCATACTGTCCTCTGAAAATCAGGGATTTTAGAGCAACAACATATACTTTCCTGTGCTTTCTGATGTTCTTCTGGATCCAGATGCACCTACAGTGGAAGGGATAGCAACACTATTAAAGGTTACAGGAATTCAAGGGCTTTCTTGGGGGGGGAGGGTCACTCTAGCTTCACAACCGTATCATATACATTTAGCTAGTGAGCAAGCTAAAAGTCATGCACCCGAGATCCCATTTCTAATTCATGGGGAGCCCGTGGTGTGAACCCAGGGGCCTCTCCCTGAAGCCTTTCCCAACCACTCTTTTGGGAAAAAAAATGATTCCCATTTTTAGTATATAACTGAAGAGAAAAGTTGGACTTTTAGTGGGCCACATTTGGGACTCAAAGTGACCATTCATGTTGACAAAGGGTGCATATGTATGGCCATCATTCTTAGCTTTTCCCATTAGAAAGGCCACCCTTGGCCTTGAGAGCTGCAGCGTACATATAGGCACCCAAGGAGGATGGCTGCTAGAAGCCTCTTCTTGCTAGTATTTGGACTTCACCGGGCTCTCTGTCATGGAATGTGTCTCATGTTTTTCTAGGAGCTTTTTCTGACCTCTGTCCATGGTGACCATACTAAAGTTCTCTGACCTCTGTCCAGGGTGACCATACTAAAGTTCTCTGACCTCTGTCCAGGGTGACCATACTAAAGTTCTCTGACCTCTGTCCAGGGTGACCATACTGAAGTTCTCTGACCTCTGTCCAGGGCAACCATGTTTTAAATCATGCAGTGGCTAGCTATTGTATTTCAAGAAAGCTTCTCTTCTGGAAAAGTCTATCGAGATTTGCTTTCAGCAGAGACTGGATAACAGAGTGAGATTCAATGAAAACACAATGAAAAAGAAACCTGGACATTGTGAGAGACCACAGCATCGAGACTTTGGACAACAGACAGCATGAGGTGGTGAGAAGAAAGAAAAGACATAAGCCCCATAACTGTCCCAGGTTGCAGCAGGTACGTCTATTAAAGTCAACACAGGGGAGCTCCCCCAAGTTGAGTGAGAGTGGGCCATGTAGGGAAAACCAGATAGCAACAGGAAATGCCTCTATAGACTGTTGCAGACTGTTGAAAAGCTCTCTTAGCTCAGCACTGATCAGCCAGTGCAGAACAGGATGAGGCATAGTGGTAGAAGTGGTAGATTAGAACAAGAATGTACCTACATCTGGGAGAGGGAGTCTCATGTAGCCTAGGGTGGCCCCGATGCTATATAGAGGATAACCTTAGATTTCTGATCTTCCTGCCTCCACCTCTCAAGTCCTGGGACTACACTTGTGTTCCATCATGCTTGGTACTATATGATGGTTCTGGGGCTTGAACACAAGCCTTTGTGCATGTTAAGCAGGCTCCCTACCAATCGAGCCACACCCTGAAGTCTAGAAATGTCTATTTAAATGTACCATTATACTCACCAAGACATGAGCATGCTAGGGGGTGGGGGCATAGAGGATTGAAAGTGACTCAAATTGAAGTTCTAGAGATGAAAATAACAACGTTTCAAATGCAACTGTATGGGAGTAACACCAGATTGGGCATTGCAGACAAAGACAAGAGGTTTGGGGGCATAGCCACAGAGATGACACACCGTAACTCACGGAGAGAAAGAAGGCTAAAAGACAAAACTAATGACCTGAGGAACTTCATTCAATATGTGGTTAAGGTGTCTGGAAGACAGAGAAGAGAGTGAGGAACTAAGAAAATATAATAATGGCTAAAATTGTGCAATATTGATAGAAAGCAGAAACCAAGAAGCCCCCCAAACCTCAAACACAAGTATATGAGGTACAAAGCAAATGACACTGAGGCTTGTCCCTGGACAACCTCTTACAGCAATCCCTTAGAAGGATGCCTAGGAATGAGGTGTATCCAGATCCAGACGGCAGCCAGCTTCCAGCTTCCAGACTCCCACTGGCAACCCCGAGTCCGGCAGGAGAAACTGCTAGAGACCTGGGACAAGAAAGACCCTCAGCCAGGACTGCATGAATTTGAATTAAAGACCTCTTCGGATGCTCAAAAGCTGCAAGATCTTACTCTGCTTTTCAGATGTGTTAAAAGAAAAGCTCTAAGGGAAGGGAAGTGACTCCAGATGGAATTCTGGATCTACGAAAAGGAATGAAGAACACTTGGAATGCAGGCAAATGTGTGTGTGTGTGTGTGTGTGTGTGTGTGTGTGTGTGTGGTGTGTATGTGTGTGTGTGGTGTGTGTGGTGTGTGTGGTGTGTGGTGTGTGTGTGTGTGTGTGGTGTGGTGTGTATGTGTGTGGTGTGTGTGGTGTGTGTGGTGTGTGTGTATGGGGTGTATGTGTATGGGGTGTGTGTGTGGTGTGTGTGTAGTGTGTATGTGTGGTGTGTATGTGTGTGGTGTGTGTATGTGTGTATGTGTATGGGGTATGTGTGTATGGGGTGTGTGTGTGTTTATGAAATACCAATGATGCTTTGTGAACTTGTCACACGTGGAGAGCTGTGGGAGCTGGCAGCACAACACGAAGGAACAAGGAATGGAAATATCTTTTTGTAGGTCCCTTATGCTGGCAGGAAGAGGAGGAGACTGTGAGAAGTGACGTGCAGGCTCCAGCCAGTGTGTGTGTGTGTGTGTGTCAGGGTTATAGATGACAAACCAAGAAAGAGGAGACAGGAACAAAAATCACCCATGAGGCAGAAGAAAAGGGAGCAGGGAGGGACAGAATCAGATAGAAACAAATACCCGAAATGGCAGTTTGTAAACCCAGCCACGTCAGCAATACTACTGTGTTCATCTAATGCGGCATACCTTTTATAGCTTTGTTGAGGTATAATTGACAAATAATCTTGCTTGTATTTAAAGTGTATACCATGTTGATTTGATGTACTCGTGGATTGGGGGATGACTAAAGCCATCATGTTAAGGCGGCCAAGCTCAACTCTCTTAGCAAGTTCAAAGCATGTAATGCTGTGTTCCACAATAGTGCGACACGTTCAAGCGTGTGGTGCAGGGCTGCTAACTACACTATGAATCCATTGGATTAGATCTCAAGTGGGGGCGGAGAGGTCTTTGTGCTCACACAAGAATTAGAGAAACCTGGAATGCCAGGCACTGAGGGCAGTTCCATCAAGGAAGGGACATGCAAAACCTGTTGTCTACTCAGGAAGCCGCCGTGAACTGCTTTCTAGCCTGGTGACCTTTACATTATCTGTGTATCTGGAGACTTTTCCAGCATCGAATCCTCCCCCAGACCCTTATCATATTTTTTTTCCTCCATCAATCTATAGAACCTATCTTTGTGGACTTTACAGAGAGTTTTTGTCTAATCACATTTGATGGATGTTTAACTTACTTTACTCTCCAGGGAGATTTGTGTATGCTTTATTGTGCACTCGGGATTGAGTTAATTATGTGCACGATAGGTTTTTTTTTTTTTTTTTTTTTTTTTTTTTTTTTTTTTTTTTTTTTTTTTTTTTTTTTTTTTTTTTTACCAAATTGTGCTCTGCTTAAATATGCCTAAAATAAACCTTCAGCCTCCTGAAGTTTGAACCAACACCTGCTACTAAGTTGTGTTGAAACAAACTTGCGTCTTGCCTTCCTCAGCCTGTCGCTCTGCTGTCTATGAGTCTCAGGATTTTATCTTGTCCTGAATGCCTATACCTTTGACATGAATGTCCCCATTTTGACACTCGAGGCCCTCAGGAACCACCATTCTCCTATTTCTAGAAGCTTAGATCCACATACACACATGGGCTCACATAACATTTGTCTTACTCCAACCTTTCACTTAGTCTGAAGCTCTCTCAGTTCTTCTGTGTCGTTAATACAAGAGTTACTTCTTTTTCATTCCTGTCTAATATTCCATTGTGTGCACACTCATCCATCAATGCCTCTTATGCTGGTTCCGTTTTTTGGCTGCCGTGGCTAGTGCTGCCTTGAAGGCGCAAGTCCACTGATGCCCTTGGCATTCCAGGTTTTTCTCCTGGCTCTGTATCATGAGTGGGATCGTCGGATCATATGGCAATTCCTTTTTAATTTTAGAAAGAAATTTTATGTTTTCCAAAATGCTCTGCCAGCTTACAATCTCACAAACAGCATGAAGCTCTTTTCTCTTCACACTCTTGCTGATAATTTGATCTTGTTTGTCTTTTGATTCTGACCATCCTGTGAGGCATGAGGTAGTACCCTCTGCGGCTTTGGCTACTGTGTTAGGCTTCTCTAGAGGAACAGAACTTATAGAGTCTCTCTCTCTTTAATCTATATATCATATTTTTATAAATAGAAGTTATTATTCTAACAAATCTTTATAAATTGCAATGTATAAATATAATATATAATATATAAATTTGCTCATAATATAAAGTATTAAAATATAGATAAATTATAGGCATATGAAATATATTATAATATAAACATATATAATATATAAGCATATAGGTATATATGCTATATTGTATAAACATATATAAATATATACACATATATATGGGATTTATTAGAATGACTTACAGACTGTGGTCTAGCTAATACAGAAATGGTTGTCTACCAATGGAAGGTTCAAGAATCCAGTAATTCAGTCCATGAGGTTGGATATCTCAGTTGGTTTTCAATATACTTCAAAATCCCGAAGAAATGCTTCTAATGCTAATGGATGGATTTGCTAGCAAACCTGAGAGCAAACAGGCAAAGGCCAAAAGCTTCCTTCTTCTGTGCCCTTTATATCTGCTCCTAGCGGAAGGTGTGACCCAGATTAAAGGTGGATCTTCTCACCCCAAAAGATCTGTATTAAAAGTATGTCTTCTCACCTCAAAGATCCACATTAGAAGTGGGCCTTCCAGCTTCAAATGATGTAAGAAAAAAAAGCCCTCATAGGTGTGCCCAGCCATTTCAATTGTAGTTAATTCCAGATGTAGTCATACTGACAACCAAGAACAGCCATCCCAGCTCTTGATAGGTATGAGGTGATGTTCTTGGTGGATTTGGCTTGCCTTCCCTGATGACTAATGGTTCTGAGCCAGCTCTTAGGAGCTTGATGTATATCTATATCTACATATCATCTCTGGGAAAACATTGTTTGCTGATTATTTACCTATATTTAGAAACATTTTGACTTTCGTTGTTGTCCCTGAGCTCACTGTCATTGTGTAAATACCTGAGAAAATTAATGGAAAAAGAATTCACTTTTTGGTGAACGGATTCAGTCAGTCTATGGTTCCACTGTTTCTGGGCCTGTGGTGAAGCAGAATATCATGGCAGAGGGTATGGTTGAGTGGGCCATTTTTCTTATAGTAGATGGAGAGTGGGTTAGAGTATCCCTGGAGAGCAGAGGAGACCTTCCCAGTGCTTGCCCAAACAAACTACACTATCTAGACTCCACCTCCTGTTTTCCAATACTGCCCGACAATGCCTGTGTGAGGAGTCATCACTGAGTCAGCCTAGAGACAGAGCCAGTGGTCCCAGGGCCCGGTCACCTCTGATGACTGGCTCCAACAGCTAGGACCAAGCCTTCAGCACATGAGTCTTTAGGGGTCTCTGTCCCCAAACCACAGCAGATATCAACTTTTCCCTGGCAGGCAGGGTGCTAACACTCCCTTCTTCCTGGCGTTTTTTACTTTTGCAAATTCAGTTAGCTGCACAAATGTCTTTTATTTTGACATGGTCCTTTGGTTTATATTTTGCATTCATTATCTGTGGTGTGTGTGTGTGTGTGTGTGTGTGTGTGTGTGATATCATAAAGTCATTGTGAAGACCAACATGAAAGAGTTTCTCCCTGTGTTTATTACAAAAGTTTGATACGTTTCAGGTCTCACAGTTCAATCTTCAACCTACTGAATTTTTTGCTTTTGAGTTTTAAGAGTTCTGAGTGGCATAGGACACACTCCTTTGTGTGTGTTTCTCCATTTCCATGGTATCACTCACTGCATAGATTATTCTCCTTCATATGTTCTTGGCACCCTTGTCAAGTATTAGCTGACCGTATGTGTGGGATTATTCCTAGGCTGTGTGCTATTGACCTGATGTCTTTGCTTTTAACCTGATGTCACACTGCTTTGATTACTGCAGCTTTAGAGAATAGTTAGAGATCAGGAAATCTGGTGCCTCTGGCTTTTTTCTTCTTACTATTTCTTTTTCTTTTTTTTTGTGAAAACGCAGTAGAAGTTTTGACAGATCTTACATTGACTCTGTAGACTATGTTGGGTAGTGTAGGAAATCTGAGAGGAGTTTTCCAATCTGTGAACCAAGGTCCCTTGTCATTTATTTGTGGCTTCAGTACTTTCCTATGTTTTCAAAGCATCTGTCTCTTATCCTCTAAATATTTTATTGTTTAGATGCCAGTATAAATGTTAGTCTTGGAAACTTTTTTTTCAGGGGCTGGGGAGATGGCTCAGTAGGTAAGAGTTCTTGTTTGGTTCCCAGCACCCACATCAGGAGGCTTACAACTGCCTGTAACATCAACTCCAGGGAGTCTCACGCCCTCTTTTGGCCTCTCTGGGCACCACACACATACAGGCACCACACACACACACACACACACACACACACACACACACACAAATAAAAATAAAATCATAAAAATTTCCTTTTCAGCATTTGTTAAGAAATGCAGTAATTACCATATTAAGCTAAATAAGCCAGTATGATAGTGTTTTCTCTCATGTGGATGCTAAACTGGTGTGTGTGTGTGTGTGTATGTAAATTCATTTATGTTTAACCAAGAATGAAAGTAGATGTGAAAGTATCTAGAAAAAGAAAGACTAGCAAGAAAAGGGTGAATGAGGTCGAATGCATGACACAGTTGACAGTGTGTTAGGAAACCCATTGCTGTGGGTGATGGATGCATGCCAGTAAAACAGAAATAAAATCAATTCTATTCTTTGTAACTTTAATTTCCTCTTTAATTCTGTTGTGTTTTGTTTGTTTTTGAAGTCTTTAGAGCTTTGGGACTATGACATCTGAAAACAGATGATTTTATTTCATCCTTTCTGGTTTCGGTCTCCCGTTTTCTTTTTCTCTTCTAATTGCTCTGGCCAGGGTGTCCAGTGTCATGGTGAACAGAAAGGGCTAGTGGGCACCCTTGCCTACTTCCTCGTCTCGGAGTTTCACAGTGAGTGTGATGTCAGCTGTTGGCTTGTCATGTGTGGTCTCTGCTCTGGTGAGGTGAATTTCCTGTGATTTGTTGAGCCTGTATCATGAAATGATGTTGAATCTCAACAAAAAACTTTTGACCTGATTTCTGTTCTTGGTTCTGCTAGTGCAGCACACTCTGTGTGTGGATTTTCATGTGTTGAGCATCCTTCCATGTTGGGGGTGGGGTGGGTAACTTGTGCTTGGTCGTTGTGGCACAGTCATTCTAGTGAGGTGCTAAATTCAGCTGCTACCATGGGTACTGACCTGTGAGGTTCTTTTTCCTGCCGTCTTTCTACATCTGACTTTGGTATCAGGAAATGGGCTTTGGTATTGTAAATAGGCTTGAAAATATTCTCTGTTCTTCTGTGGCTTAGAAAAGCTTAAGAAGGATTAGTATTGATTCTCATTTAAACCTTTGGTAGGGCTCCCCATGAAGCCATCAGGTCCTGGGCTTTTAATTGATAGGTTTTCATTATTGATTATTGATTCAATCTCCTTTCTATTGGTTTGATTCCTTATAATTCAGTTTTGACAGATTTGATTTTTCTAGAGGTGTCTTTCAGGCAGTGACTTACTGCTATGTAGTCAGTTATAACAGTTCCTCACATAATTTGCTCTTCTGTGTTCTGTGGCATCTGCAATGTAGACTTTTTATTTACAAAGTTACCTCTTTTTTTTTTTTTTTTTTTTTTTTTGGTCAGTCTAGTTATTTATCAATTGGTCACCTCTTTGAAACACCAACTGTTAGTTTCATTGGCCATTTTATTATGGGAGAGTTTACTTAATAATAATTACCTTTGTTATTTACTTTATTCTGTTAACATGAGTTTAGAGGTTTTTGTTTTTTTTTTTAATAATTTTTATTTACTTGCAATTTACTATTTCTGCCGGACAGAGCCTGTAGTTATAGACATCATGACTTTTGGATTTAAGTACTTTTGGACTTCTGGGCTATCCTGGTTGTTCAGAAGAATGCTATTTACCATTTTCCTCTGAGTCTGGTTGAATGCAGAGGAGACATGTCCATGAATCCGAGGCCTAATGTGTGCTCTACCCTGGAAAGTGCCCATTCTGCTTGAGAAGCATGCGCAGCTGCTGCTGTCAGACAGACAGACGCTCTGTGTGCATCTGTTAGGTCCAGTGGTTTTGTGTTTTTCCAATCTGCTGTTTCCCCGATTGATTTTCTGTCCAGATGATATATCATTTCCCCCTCTAGGTTATTGAATCTGCTACTATTATTGCCTTGCTATTTATTTCTGCTTTCAGTGGCGTTAACATTTGTTTTATCTATTCAGGTGATCCAAGGTTGGGTGCACAGATATTTACAACTGTTGGGTCTTCCGATGAATTGACCGCTTCACTGTTATGTAATAACCTTCATGGTCTATTTCATCTGGTGCCAGTCCAGCCACCTCCTGCCTTTTCCGCTTACACAGAGTGTCTTTCTTCCAGCCCTTTACTTTCAGCCCATGTGTGTTTTTAAAAGTTCAAAAGAGTCTCTGTGGTCCGCACAGCTCGATTTTTTAAAAGCTTTCTAGCTATTCTATTTGGATTAGCAAATGCTGTAGTTTACATGTACTCCTCAAATGCACACGCTGGAAACTTGATTCTCGATTGAGATTGAGTGGTGTTGGGCAAGTGGGTCTTCGAAGAGCTGCCTGATTAATCTTGTCAGGAGAGCATGCTGTCATGTAGCGAGTCCATTCTCCACACTTCCTTTCCTGAACATACCAGCTGCCCTTCAACTATTTATGATACAGGACAAGAGTCCTTGGCAGGTGCTGCCGCCAGCATATCCTTAGGCCTTGTATCCTCCAAGGGGAGGTAAATAAGCCTTTCTCTTTGTCCTGCACAGTATTGTTACAGCAACAGCAATGGGTTGGGGGGACTTTCCTTTTATGTTTAAAGACAAGGATTTACTCTTGCTACTTTGTCTCCAAGGGCCTGCACTCCTTTAGTTTCTTCCCCCACCCCCATCCTCCCTTGTGTGTTTATGACATCTTGCAGTGCTATTTTGACCCCTTTCTCTTGCACATCTACTACAGGTTGTTCTTCCGTGGCTACCATGAGGCTTACTCGAATCATGTGACAGTTACAACATCCTATTTTAAGCTCTTATCAGTTAGCCTTGATGGCATAGAAATGGCTTCTGTTTGTGGTGCTGGGCATTGAACTTTGGCCTCCTGTACTAGACAAGGACTCTACCACTGAACTACCACCTCCCAAGCCCACAATTTAAAATTTTTAATCTTGCGTATTAATTAGCAAAGCAGTATAGTTATAGTTTTTCCTAAATATATTGAAATTTGTTAACCTTGTGGCGAAAGTAATAACCCCAGTTCATAATTATAAATAGCTCTTAAAGTCTGCTAGTGGACATACAAGATAACAAATATATGACTCACAATGCACACTCACAATAATTTGGTAAGTTCCATGGTTAGTGTAAATGTGTACCAATATTATGTAATCAATTATAAAAGACAAAAAATTAAAAACCTTTGCCCTTACTAGATACATCTCAGAGTTATAGCTTTGAAGGTGTTTGATTTTCGGGATACAGACATGTCGAGTAGTTAGAGCACATGCTGTTCTTGCAGAGGACCTGGGTTTGGTCCCTGGAACCCACAATCAGGTGGCTCACACGTATCTGTAATGCCAGCTCCAGGGGAATCTAACACTGGCCTCTCAGGCACTTCTACTCATGGGTGCACACCCACATACAGACTACACACCACACAAGTGTGCATGATTAAATCTAAGAGACGTGTTTACCTTTGGATATGATTTACATAGAACCATTATATTACATTAAAAGCGTAACAATGCCACAGAATTCTGAGTTTGACCATAGTTACCGTTACCAGGGAGACTGTTGCATCCATTCGTTTGTATGCTGTTAATACATACCCTCTTTGTTCTGTTGCGAAATGCTCTATTGGTAATACAGACGAACTCCCTCCAATTTTGAGTGTTTGAGAAAATACCGACTGCCCCCATGCCCTTTTCTCTGAGTTAGGGTCTCCATGTAGTCTAGGCTGGCCTTGACTTGTGACTTTGCAAGTACAGCCCCTGAGCGCTGGGGCTACAGGCATGTGCCATCATGTTTGCTTGTCTCTTCCATGTCTAAAGCACAGCTTTCTCTTGGATTAGTATTTTGGGGTATCAGGTGTCCCTGACTTCAAAATGTTGAATATGTCATTTACCAGTGTCCTGATCTACAGCATTTCCATTTAGAAATTCAGTCTTCTGGAAGCTCACTGTGTGTGAAAAGTTACTTTTCTGTTGCTTTCAAGCTGTTGCTTCCTTCTTCTTCTTCTTCTTCTTCTTCTTCTTCTTCTTCTTCTTCTTCTTCTTCTTCTTCTTCTTCTTCTTCTTCTTCTTCTTCTTCTCCTTCTCCTCCTCCTCCTCCTCCTCCTCCTCCTCCTCCTCCTCCTCCTCCTCCTCCTCCTCCTTCTTCTTCTTCTTCTTCTTTTGCTTACACTTGGAATTTAATGTCTCTTAGTATAGATGTTTTGGGGCCTCATGAATCTGGAAGATTTTCCTCTCTCCTCTCAAGTTTTGGAAGTTTTCATTCATTCATTCGTTCATTTACAAACAGGGTGTCTTCAGGCCTTGACTAGCCTGAAACTTACTCTGTAGACTAGGCTGGCCTCAGGCTCACAGAGACCCACCTACAGAGGGTTCCTATAGCTGGTGAGTATAGGGATTAGAGGCGCACATCACCGTGACCATGCCTGGGTCATTTACTCCTTAGATGGTCTTCATCTGCTCTTCTGGTTTTTGGACAACCACAATGCATGTATTATTTTATTTTCTTGAATTTCATTTTTCCCTCTCGCTAGATCATATCAAAAGTGTCTTTGAATTGAGGTGTGTTCTATTTCACCGGCTATGATGTTAAAATGCTCCATTGCTGGCCTCATTTTAGAATTCTCAGACTTCAAGATTTCTGTTTTTTTTTTTTTTTTAAGTGATGCTGGTTTTTCCCTGCACTTCTCATTTTATTTAAACATGCTTTTCCTAATTTCATTTTGTTGCCTGTTTTATCTTTTAGTCTCCTGTTTTTTAAATTGAGAATAATTATATTTGTACAATGTATTCTGATCACGTTTTCCTCTCCCTTATCTTAGACCCATTCCAGATCCCCCTCACCCATCCAACTGTGTCTTCTCTCTCTCCTCCCTCTTTCCCTCTTTCTTTCCTTTCTTCCTCCCTCCCTCTCTCTCTCCTTCTCCCTTTCTAGAAATCAAACAAGCAAAACCAACCAACCAAAAAACCCAGAATTGAAAAAAACAAAACAAAGACCACAAGAAGTGCACATGCGTGTACGAGTGTGCACATACCCCGCCCCCAACAGACACACCACCACCACCACCATCACCACCAACACTCAAATAGAACCCATAAAAACATAGGAGCAGAAATTATAATATGCAAAAGCAAAAGAGCAGGAAGGTGGTAAATTCCGAGACAAAGCAACAGATATAAGACAACAAACAAACACCCCCCTCCAAACCCTTGTAAGAATACCACTGAGTTCATTTTGTGTTGGCGATCTATTGCTGGGCATGGAGTTTTCCTAAGTGTGGTCTATGTCCCAGTAAGACTTCACTGGAGGCAACTCCCTTTTCTTTTGCGAGTGGTTGTCAGTTGGAGATGGCTTCTTGGTAAGGGATGAGACCTCATGTCATGTCCACCTTCCCTCTCAGCACTGAGATTTTATCTCGATTGGACCTGTTCAGGCCCTGTGTGTTCTGCCACAACCCCTGTGTTGGATCTGCTGTGTTTAGAAGGCCTTGTTTCCTTGGTGTCCTCCATCCCTTCTGGCTCTTACAATCTTTCACCTCCTCTTCCATGAAGCTCCCTGATCCCTGAGGAGAGGAATTTGATGGAGATATCCCATTTAGGATTGAGTGCTCCCAGGCTCTTTTGAAACATTGTCCAGTTGTGAGTCTTTGTATTAGTTCTCATCTTCTGGAGGATACATCTCTGATGAGGGTTACCTTATAGTTCATTAAGCTTTAAGATTGTTCTGAATTATTTTTCAGTCAGTTCACTGATCTTCAATTCCTTTGTGGTAATTTACCCATCCTATGAGTTTTCTTATTTTCTGTGGCAACACTGTGAAGAAAACTACATTAAACACAAACACACAAATTAGGAAGGTAAATGTGGCAGCCATTGAAGCCAGAGCTGCAAGAGGATGGCTGAGTGGAGGAGTAAGGGCCAATTAAAAGAACAGTGGGGAAGGAAAAGGGAAGATGAACGGATGAAGGCATGAAGACGGGAGAAGCATCAGACCAGGCCATGGAGGTTGAAGGAGAAGGATATCAAGAAGCATGGCTTTCTTTCTGCTTCTGCAATTGCACTGTCGTCCTCTGAGGTGGGCAAAGCTTGTTGAGCCTGTATAGTTCAGAGTGGCATTGGGAGTTAGGTAAGTAACTGCATCCCTGCTCTGAGGCTGCCTGCTCTCCATCTTGTCTCCCAGTTCAGATCCTGCCTGCTTGTCTGAGGTAGCTTGCAAGACTGCACAGGAATGTGTCCCTACTGTGGCTAAGCTCAGCCTGACTCAGTCCTGGGTGCCAAATGTGGACAGGTGCAGGTGCTTCTTTGATGCCTCTGAACACACCTGCTCAGCGTGTTTGCTTAGACCCCTTGACTGCCCTCCGGTGGCTATGGGATGTTTCACATCAAAAGCAGCAAGACTTCCCGGTTCTCAGACATGGTGAATCGGTCTTAGGTGGTGAGGAAGAGGGTAAGAGGCCAACAGTGGACGAAACTGCCTGCAAGTCAGCCTTCACGTCTGTGTCTTGTACAGTGAGCTGAAAACCATTACTCCACTGCCAGGAGGTTCAATTAGGGAGGAGAAAAATTTTCTTTAGGAAAATATCTTGATCGCTTTAGAAATGAGACAGAAGAAACAAAGTCAGATTAAGTAAAAAGCCAGTGGCACTGCATGAAGTGGAGAGTGCAGAGTCAGAGGCAAGGACGGAGGAAGAGAAGGAGGAGAGCCTCCGAGACTCAGACTGAGGAAGGATTCTTAAGCTGGCTTTTGCTCTCTCCTGCAAGCAGAGCTGGCAACAATGAATCCCAGGACTTCCAGTTGTCTAACTCTAAACTCAGCCTGGAACTTTCAGAAAACCCCAGGAAGCTTTCCCTACTGACAAGTGCAGCCAAGAAAATCTTTGTGGGGCTAGGAGACAAAGGACTCTGAAGAATGAAAGTGGGGTCTCACGATCGGCCTCTGATTTGTTAGCGATGTACCTCTGTGATGTGGATTCTTCCCCTCTGCTGCCCCTGAAAGTCTCAGTAAAGTCTGCTCACACACAAAGACTTCCTCCGAGGAGTCTGGGCAGAAATCACAATGGCAGGGCTTCAGGAAGCAGAGGAAGAGGTGAGGTTCTGCTGGAAGCAAGATCTAAGAAAGCTCGGGAACCCAACGGGGCCAGCTTGGCAATAACGGGAGCCGCAGAGCCCAACTGGAGTCCGAAACTTCCCTCCCATCTTGATTTTATTTCTAATTAAGAATATATATAGCTTTATATAATAAGAACAGTTAGAATAGGTTCAAAGAAAACAAACAGGGCTTCTACTACCCGCTCACTCACTTTTCCTGAGAGAAAGTATCTCATAACTGTAGTGATTTCTTTTAGAATTTTAGAATTTTGGCTTCTTTAAAAAAGCAGAGAAATGCTGTAATTTTAACCCCGGGTATAGGGACGTGGGCTGCTCTGGACCGTCCACAGCGGCTACGGTTTGCCTCGTGCTCTAGCCGAAGTGGAGCTTTGCCAGCTCCAGATAGTTTCTGCAATTATGTGACATTTGGAATCCTGGGAACTTTTCAGAGAGTACATGAATGGTCAGATCTCAGAGGCAGAGGAGGTGGTGACCGATGGTAGTTTAGGGAGGTTGGCTGTGGTTTGTTAGCAGCCATGTCAAAGAAGAAACAGAAAGAAATCAAGATTCAGGGTCTCTCTCTCTCTCTCTCTCTCTCTCTCTCTCTCTCTCTCTCTCCCCCCACCCCCACACCACACACCCACACACACTATCCCTTCTTTCCTATGTAGTGTTGTTGGGGGAAGAAACCAGGGGCATAAAGCCCGGAAAAAGAAGAAACCACAAAGTAGCCAAAATCATCTCCATATAACCAGAGCACATTTACCAAAAGCGAGGGATCTATGGCTGACCATTTGCATAGCTTCTTTGGATTGGGTGAGTGTCCCTGCTAACGTGCTGTTGTGGGTTCAATCCAGTGTCCCACAATGCTTTTAGCACTGCAGCCCTCAGAGAGATCCTCTGTCACACTGAACTGTGACAGACCGGAGGCTTTGGTTTGCTTACCACGGCTTTGGTGTACTTAATGAAAAGCTGAGGAGGGGATTTCTTTTGGGACACGAGGGAAACAGCTTAGTGACCCCTGCTTCAAGTTCCCACCAACTTTCTACATGGGCAAGTAGAAATTTCCAAAAACTTAATGTATCTGTTTCCCAGCCCTCTGGCCACCACCTTCCTGGAATTTCCTGTGTCAGGCTGGTGATTGACTGGCCTCCATCACTGCAGCCTCACAGCCTCAATACAGAGAAAGTAGAGTTACTACATCATTCTATATGTGCCTAATCTAGACTCAGAGCTGAGAGCACGGCCAGGATGATACAGTTGAGTTGGTTATGGTGGTGGAGCAGGGCTGTAACACAGGCCTATCCCTCTCTAGGAATGCCTACCACTTGACAGAGGTCAGGTTACCAGATTGGCGCCTTCTGTAGTAGACATCGCCATGGTGTTTAAGTTAGAAAATTTGGAACTCACGAAGGCAGTGTCACCGAAATAGTTCAGGAACAGCTACCACACTGTGCTGGATTCCTGACAATACCTGTGGATAAGTAGAGCCCAGCAACCACTCCCCTCCTATCCACAGCACGCCCAGAAGGTCAAAGCATCCTGGGTGATTCCCTAAGAGCCCTGAATGCTGGCTTCTGGCTCCTATGTACACAGGTTGGATTGGCATGCATGCTGCAGCTCTTCCGTTCTCTCTTAGAAACTGGACAAGGGAGGTCAGTTCTGGTATCCCAGGGCCAGCAGGTATCCCAGGGCCCGCGTACTTTCCTTACCAGACTTCTTACTGACGTCCCTGCTGAAGCTGCTAGGGATCATGCTCAGACGCTTGCTCCTTTTATCTGTTTCAGTCCCCTTGCGGTAAATGCTGGATTCCTTCTTGACAACACGGATGTGGCTCTTAGAAAGCAGGGGGAAGTTACGCTCTGCTTATAGACGTTATGCTTGCTCAGCACCCTCTAAACCCAAACCGAGAGATTCCCACAGCTTGCTGGAGGACCTGGCCTGAGCCCAGCAAGAGTTTAAGGGGACAGAGGTGTCCTCCATGCTGGCTCTTTGTCTGGTAAAGGTGCATGCAGCCTATCCTTGCAGGCAGATTTGGGATACCCTCTAGGTATAAGGATGAGTGTCCCCGTGGCTCTCAGGGCCCTGGCATCATGGAGTGGAGAGGGATGTGGGTGGAGGAATGTGAGACACTTGTCCTTAACTGGACTTCAGGAAAGAAGGGTTGATGGTGAGGCTGCAAGGAGTGTGTGTGTGTGTGTGTGTGTGTGTGTGTGTGCGCGCACGCGTGCAGAAGACTCATCTCTTGGGGTGTCATGGGGCAGAGAGGTATCTTGGGGTCTTCATAAATCATGTGGCAGACACCACAGCAGAGGAGCAGCTGTAGGGGAGGCGGAGAGGTGGTTACCTTGTTGAAGGTCACTTTGCGGCTGCCTTTGTCTGGCTTCTTCTTAGAGCCTACGCTTTTCTTTCCTACCTTCTCTTCTGCACCCTTTTTCTCTTCCTTCTTTTTCTGAAAAGGCAGGATAAAGGGCTCTGCAGCCATCCTGTGAGGGTTCTACCCACTTTTTCTAAATAGGAGGACATACCTGGCAAGTGGGAAACCAAGTCTTAATACCAATACTCTAGAGCCCTTCACTGTCCCTTGGCCTCTGGACCACCCTGGCATCTACCCCTGGTATCTGTGACAAGACTCCAGCTCCCTGCTCCTGCTAACAGATATTTTTGGTGTGTTTGTGGTGTGTGTGTATGCAGATACTTGCTAATGATCGTAAATGTGGAAGGCCACAGAAGTTGACATCCATCTTCAAATTCTTCTTAATCTTATTTTTTAAGACAGAGTTTCTCACTGAGCATGGAATTCAACATTTAGGCTAGGTTGGCTGGCCAGCAACTCCCCAGAATCTTTGTTTCCAGTCCCCTGTGCTAAGATTTAAAGGGGGTCACCATGTCTGGCTTTTTATATGGATGGATTCTGAGATCTGCTCTTGAACGTTGTCTGTGACCTGTGATGGCTTTGCTGATCTCTAGCGGGAACAGAGAGGAAAGTTCTTGGGGTTCTCCAAGTTTTTATGGACAAAGAGCTTCACAGAGCACATTTAGGATAACACCGCCTTGGAAGTAGCCTGTTCAGCCTTATCAAGGTGGAGAGAGGATGCTGAACCATTGTGGGAAAGATCAGGTTGAGCAGCTTCGGATTATGCCACTTGTGGTTTCCAGGGTTGGATGGCCCAGGTTTTCAGTTCCAGGTCACTTTGCCCTGTCACTTGCTTAGTGGCTGCACTACCCTGGGCAAATGCCTGCTCTCTCTCTCTGGTTCAGTTTAGGGTCCATGAACAATAACTGCTCTCTGGATGTGACATGAAGACCCTGAGAGGGCTGTGGGCTGATTGCTGAGCTGGCAAGGAGCAACGCAGAAAATCTAGGGTTTATCTGTTTTAATTTGTTTTCTATGGTTTTCACAAAACTCCATGACTGAAAGCAACTTGGGAGGAGAGGGTGATCTGTTTTATATGTCCTGATCACAGTCCACCATGAAGGGAAGTCAGGGCAGAAACTCAAGCAGAAATCTAGAGACGGGAAGTGCTGTAGAGGCCATGGAGGAATGCTGCTTATTGGTTTGCTTTCCATTGCCTGCTCAGCCTGCTTTCTTAGAGCATCCAGAATCTTAATGCCTAGGGCTGGCAACTGCCCACAGTGAGCTGGGCCGTCCCACCACAATCAATCAATAAAATGTCCTGCATACTTGCCTAACGGGCTAGTCTGATGGAGGCATTTTATCAGTTGAAATTGCCTCTACCCAGATGATCCTAACTTGTTTCAAACTGACAGAAAAACTACCCGGCACAGTATTTAAGGCCAGGAGTCATAAAGCTGCCTTCCAAGGAGGGCAGCTGGTTCATGTCAGCATGGTTTTGTATGGCTTAGTGGAAAAAGGAGTTAGAGTTTGGGCCAAGGCTGGATTTGCAGGTGGAATAAGGGATAGGGTATTTCCTCGTCCAGGGTGCTCTCCAACACTCAAGAACCCATGTCCCCACAGGGACACTCAGAACAGTTCTGTTACAGTCAGTTTGGGGGATTGCTGGGATGTGATGTGGTAGAGCCTTAGACCCAAGCAACGTGCAGAAGAAAGCAATTCAAGGTCCTCTGTGACCGAGATAATTCTGGATCTCAAGGGCTCGTCAGCCCAAGTGCCTGTGGTGCCAGCAGCATGATGAGGAGTCTGGAAGGGAATTGTGCTGTTCAGTCAGGACCGTCAGTTTGACGGGACCAAGAGTCACCTAGGAGGTTAGCAGAGCACATCTCTGTGTGTGTCTGTGATGTTTCCAGAGACAATCAGATCCTAAGGGATCTGACCCAGTCAAGATTCATCTCTTGATGAATTCACAACATGAAGATTGAGCAGTGGGGAGAGTGGGGGTTAGGGCCCACTGGGAGGAGTAGGTTCCAGGGGGTATGTAGTAAGGGCAATATCCTACCCTTCCCTTTCTGGTATTTTCTCTTCTTTCTGCTGTCATGATGTGAACTGCTCTTCTTCACTGCACACTCCCCACTATGTTAGGTGTTGCCACAGTGCTCAGGGAGTCACCTAATTAGGGGCAAAGTCAGGGTTGCAGGCCTGACCCAGTGAAAGAGGAATGGAGAACCAAGGATCTCCTCCCATGAAAGACCTGTCACCCTTCTTCAGAAATCTAGATGCTTCGGGGGCCCACGGTGAGGGATGGAGATTTGTGTTTTAAATGTAAATTTGTTTCCTCTCTAGTTTCAAATTATTTATACTGAAGCCATGTGCAAGGCAAAGCCGCTGAAACGCTAAAATATAATCTCTCTGAAAGGAGGTGGAGACCTATTAACCTTGAAAAAAGAGAGTTCCAGAGACTGATACTGAATTTTAAGAGATCCAGAAGCCAGCCCTCCACCACCCTCAAGCCCAGATGATGGTACAGGCAGGCTATCAGAGGTTCTTCTAGCTGTATGAGAGGAGTAGAGAGATGAGCAGGCAAGCATCTGCTGAAAGCAGAGCATGGACTGCAGAGAGGTCGGAGGGAACGGTAACAAAGCTCGGACATGGAAACGGACTAAATCTGAATTTGAGAGATTGCCCTGTGCTTTCCTAAGGCTGTGACCTTTGTTGATGGAGTTTCCTTGTTTTTCAGCTGTGGGTAATCATCACCCTTGGCCATACAGCCTGCCTAGGAGAAGTGCATGGCAGCACAGAGTAGCTACAGGATGACTGCCATTCTTAGTCATGTCATCATCACGGACAAGCTCTAGAACTGTAGGCTCTAGGATCAGAGCATCCTTTCTGGCTGGGAGATGTTGTCTCTGAGTATCTTCTGAAGAGGGTCCTACCTTCCATAGGCCTGGCTTGATTTTCATAGATGATGGGGCCAGGGGACCTAATCTCTGGAGAAAACAAAGGCAAATTTGATATCTAAGATTCCTGGAAAAAGATGATCAGGCTGGTGAGAGCAGTCCCTGAGGTGGGGGAAGAGGGAGGTATATACTAGTAGGAGTCTCAGTGTGGCAACAGTAGTAGGAATGAATGATCTATCCCAGAAAAGGGAAGGTCTGGAGACAGTAGAAGGGCTCCTGTCCCTACATGGAGAACCCATAAGCGAATGCCCATGACTGTTTCCAAATCTGAGAGATATTAGCAATGTCCACAGCCTGATCTAACTTTAGAGACTTCCTTCTCACTACAGACTCTGACTCAACTGCTTTCTAGAGTGTCTACTTCAGATCACTTGTATTTGAGCAACCTCTTTCCCTCTGAAATATAAATTTGTTATCCTCATCCTACACTTTTTCTATAGAGAAACATCTTTCTCAAGGACCAGGAGCCATCCTCTAAAATACGGTCACTAGTAAAGATTGTAATCCTGTTGTTGAAAAGATAGGAGGAGCCCAATCATAATAACTGCCATCAGGAAACAAGGACAGCCTATCTATGGTGACCCATCTCTCCTCTAGGACTTGCCCACTAGCTTACTCCAGGATTTAAAAAATGATCCCCCTTTGTTTGGAGGTGTTGAATTCCAATTCTCTTTCCTGTTAATAATTTTGCATAGTCTTCCAGCAAAGTCTTCCATTGTACTCACCTGAAGGGCACGCTTCTTGCCCTGTCTCCGCTCCAGCCATTCCAGCACCCGGGTAAGATCAGACATTCGTCTCTCCTCTGCTGTCCTCCAGAAGGATTTCCTCTCAGTGGGCATCAGATTCTCGGTGTCTTCTACTCTTTCTGTCATGTTGATATCTCAGATGTCCCCTAGAGCAGTCTGTCACTCTTTTCTCTGAATCCCTGGGTTGGTTGATATGGGGGACTCAGAGGCAGGATGTGGCCTCTGGATGTAATGACAAAGGACAGAGGCAGGAAGCAAAGGGCTATTGGCAGTAAGGATATAGAACGTCTAGAGAGTGATTGTGAGGTCACTGTTGACTTAGCAACTGGCCCCTAGGTCAGGGGTCAGAGTGGAGGTAGAATATAAGCTACCTCCATGAGATGATATCCTATCTCTGGCTTCCTGTTTCCCTTGAATTCTATAGTCTCTCTGTTCAAGTTCTGTGAGATTTTTCCTGAGGCTATGTAACACAAATGTTTATTCACCCAAGAGAAGGAACCAATGACAGACCAAAATAACAATTGTACCAAAGTTTAAATTAGCTAGCCCATGAGTTGATTTAGGTGTATGGCAGAAGACTTTCTTACAGGAGTGGGTAAGACTCACAGGTATCTGAATCACTAAAACCCAAACCCACCTTAGCACATGTTTGTGATTGACAGCTCATAAACACAGCAACCTGTGAGCCATCTGCTCAACCTCTGGCAGGTTGTTCATAGGTCAGCAGGCCTCCTCCGGGCAGCTCTGCCTCCTCTTTGTTCCCTTCAAATTGCTCTATCTTTAAGAAATCTATCTTTAAAGATAATATAGTTAATCATTTCCCCCATCCCTCCCCCACACCCTCCCATATACGCCTCCATTGTTCTATTTCAAATTCATCGACTCTTTTAAATTGCTATAATTATGTACATAATATTTTCCTAATATATATATTTCTAAATATAAAAGTACAACCAGTTCACTGTATTAATGTTACTTGGATGCATGTTTTCAGGCTGACCATTTGGTATTGACCAACTGGTATGCTCTTCCCGGGGGAAGACGATGTCTCCTGCTCTCAGTGTTCCTTAGTTGTAATTCTTTGTGTATGGTTAATGCCCTATGTGATTTCCCCTAGGCATGTTAGAATGTCTATGGGTGTCATCCTGTCCTTATTTTGCTCACGTTAGGGCAGCCATATTGGTGAGACCTCATAAGTATAGATTCTGACATTTCCAGAAAATACAGTTGTTATGAGTATATTACCAGAGATGACCACTCAGAGATACAGCTTATAGCAAACCGAAAGTCTTTATTTCAGTCATCTGGGACTATATTCAAATAAATAGGGACCTCAGTTTATCCCTGAGTATCTAGAACACAGAGTTTTGGAAGGCAAAAAACCAGATTCTGACAACTTGCTCTGTAGCTGCAGGAAAGTTTCATAGAAGCAAGCAGTTTAACAGAAGCTAAGATAAGCTGTTAGTTGGAGGGGGTCCTGCATAAACAGGCAGTTTAAAGGAAGCCAGGATAAGTTATCTGGCCTTGGGTCCCTAGAATAATGTTTCCATGAGATTCTTCATCAAGGAGACAAAATTCTAGTTAAACCTGAAATGGCCTCTGTCAGAATACAAGACAGAGGAACTTCTGCTCTGTCTAGCTAGCCCTGTTATACAATTTCACAGCAAACTGCCTCTTCCCCTGGATCTTAGAATGGCCTCCATTTATTGCAAAGAGACGTTTTCTTGATAAGGGGTTAGGACTACACTTATCTGTTGGTATATGAACAAACATTTAGAATATAGTTCGGAATTATGCTTGTCTAGTAAAATGGAAGTTGTAGATTCTCTTCTAAGATCCATGACTTCACTAGCCCTGGCTAGGTTTCCAGTAGTAGGCATGATTTCCCTCTTGTCGAGCAGGTTGTAAGCCCAATTAGGAAGATGTTTGCTAGTGTCAAGGTATGCATCCCACTACTGAACCTTTGGGGTCATTGAGCAGTGTTAGTCACTGTTCATAACCATCATAGTTGGGTAGGATTATTGTTTTTCCCCCTTCTTTGCAAGTTTGCATGATGCTTTCTGGTACCTTGAAAGCTAGTCTGCAGAGAAGGCTTTCAGAACAGATCTAGCTTAAGGGGGGCATCTGGGCCATAGATCCAAAGTGTAAGGTGTCTTCAGCAATAGGGACTTATACTTCTGGGAGGCAAACAAGGGCAACATCAATAGCCCATAATATTTTTGGAGTCTTTTGGACAATGCTCAAGACTGGTGTTGGGGTTTTTGTTGGATGGTCTATGGCTTTGGGGGAAGCATTGTATAAGTAAATATAATTTATTTCAATTATATTTGCATATCTATATACTATCTTATGTGTATCACAGCTATTTTTAGGTAAGTAATTAAAGTATGATTTTTTATGACTTTTCCAAACAAACCTTGCTATTATTTTACCCTCCCATTTCCTTTTTCTGTATTTTTCTCCCTTGTCCCCCAATAATTAGAGTCTGCTAAGGTCCAGCCTTGGCTAGGCTGAGGTTGCTGAGAGAATGGTGTCTGGGAGTAGTGAAACAAACAAATTGAAGTCAAATTGTGGGTCCACGATGACAGCCTGTGTTCTGCCCACGATGACCTCCTAGATAGCTCTCTGTAGATAGCTCTTGGTTCTGTAGTCTGCTTCAGATAGCTTTCTGCTTGAAACAGCTTTTTCTGGAGACAGCTCCCTGATAGACTCAACTCTTCCAGGTTTGAAAAAATTCTAAATGTCCTCTGGATAGGTCATGGGATTTCCCATCAAAGTCAGAAAAGCAGATATAAAAAAATTGTTGGATTTCTCGACTAAGTCAGAAATCTCATCGGAAAATTTCTAAAAATAATTCTTGGGTTTTTCAATCAAAATCAAAAAGCCAGTAAAATTTCCCAAAGAGCTGTGTTTGCTCTTCAGACAGCTTTCTCTAGATAGCTGCTACAAAACATTTTAAAAGATCTGTGTTCACTCTCCATGGATTTTCTGACCAAAACTAGAAATTCTGTTAGAAAAAAATTTCTAAAAGAGCTGTGTTCACTTTCCAGAGATCTCCAGGCAGCTCAGCTCTTGCTAGGAAGAATTGCTATGAAGGAAGAAGGAACTTCTATGGCTTTCTGCTAGCTCATTTCATGCAGACCAAAAGCACTGTTTTTTAATTTACCTATCAATTCAGTCATTTACTCCAGCTTTCCTCTTGACCATCCCATGAAACAGCATTTCCCTTCCTAAAACTACCATTCTGACCACTCCTAGACCTAAATTAGCTCTTTCAGGCTGACCTTGAACTCAGGAATCTGCCTGCCTCTGTAAGCACAAACAAAAACTTAGCTGGGTGGGATCTTGCCTTGTGATCATCACTAAATCTCTATATCTCCTTCCTTAGTATCTCTCTGACAAGCTGGTTCATAGCGTAGCTGCCTCTGTTCTTTTAGATATGTGAAGCTCCTTATACAATTTGTATTGAATTTTTCATGGCTGACAAATTATATGTTTGAACTCATATTTTCAGAGTTCTTTCCCACAGCCTTAAGGGCTGTCTTGAAGGTCACAATGTTGTACCATTTGGCTGAAACATTAGCTACACCCTCAATTTTCAAACTCTTGCAGAGAGGACAATTCCTCAAAGGAGGAACATGAAAATATGCACATTATTAGACAAACAAGCTGTGTTAGTTAGGTTTTCATTGCTGTGAAAATACACCATGACCAAGCAACTCTTATAAGAGACATTTAATTGGGGCTAGCTGACAGGTTCAGAAGTTCAGTTTGTTATCATCATAACAGGAAACATGGTAGCATCAATGCAGGCATGGTGCTGGAGAAGGAAGTGAGAGTTCTACATCTTCATCCAAAGGAAGCCAGGGGCAGACATTTTGGACAAGGGCAAAAAGAAGCCACCATTTTTCATCAAAACACCACAAAACAGTCTCTAGGCCACATACTGAAATTCTTCACTGAAACTTGTTGGGCCAGGTCTGCACAGTTCAAATCACTCTCAGCAAAAAAGTCTTCCATAATTCTTACTAGAATAGCCCATTATGCCTCACTTAAAGCATTCTACTGCTTTCCAAATACAACCCCCCCAAATCTACATTCTTCCAAACAAAAGCATGGTCAGGCTTATCACAGCAATACACCAGTCCCTGGTACCAACTTCTGTCTTAGTTAGGGTTTCATAGTTATGAAGAGAAATTATGACCCAGGCAACTTTTATAAGGGACAGCATTTAATTGCGGCTGGTTTACAGGTTCAGAGGTTTAGTTCATTATCATCAAGGTGGGAACATAGTCACATCCAGGCAGGCATGGTATAGGAGAAGCTGAGAGTTCTACATCTTGTTCTAAAGGAAGACAGGAGAAGACTCACTTCCAGGCAGCTAGGATGAGGGTCTTCAAGTCCATGCCTACAATGACACACCTGCTAAAACAAGGCCACACCTCCTAATAGTGCCACTTCCTGGGCCAAGCATATACAAACCATCATACCCATTCTTAGGGCATCTCTGCCCTCACATAGTGAACCCACTCATAAATCCGGCACATCATTCCATATTATATAGAGGAAGACATTTTGCCAGGATTCACCCAGTAAATTCCCTGCCAAGATTTCCCCTTAGGTTAGAGGACTTAGCCTTGGTTTTGTGTCTCATTATCCAATACAAGGTCAATGCAATTATAACCACAGTAAAAAAAAAAAAAAAAAAAAAAGCATACTACACACATATTGGGATTTTCCCCATCTGAGGCTCTATCCTCAGACTGTTCAGCCTCAGTGGTATGCCTTATTACCCCATAACCAGAAACATGTAATCTCTCTAGAGTCTAGGCCTGTCTTCTGCTCAGTGTTCAGGTGTCAGATTATTGTGTGAAACATGACACAAACATCTATTCATTATAGACAGGAAACCAGTGACATATCAATGTAACAATTACACTAAAGTTTATTGGGGGGATCCTATAGGAATATGAGTGAAGGGTTAATGGAAATACAAATGAGTGGGTGAGAGGTTACTTACAGGAGCAGGGATAACTCAAAGGCACCTGTGTCACTGAAAATTTCACCCCAAATGAATACTGAGTCATGAAAGCTGAAATTTTAGATCTCTCTGCACATTTGCAGAATCTCCTCCAGGCAGCTCATCTCATGGAAAACTCTCCTATCTGAGGGAGCATACTATTTGTATAGCCTCAGACAGGGACCTTATGGATCTTGTTAGTTTTAGCTCTCCATGGTTTAACCACATAACAACTTAAGTTTGTGAGTTTCTTTAGCCTTCCTCTCTCCTCCAAGAGGGAACATTTCAATTTGGAGAAAATCACTACACAACACCCTCATTCCCACCCAAACCTACTCAACAAAGGTCAGAGTGGAAGCTCCTTTCCTCAGAAGGCCTGTGTCCCACTGGGAAGCATCTGAGGTCTTCTCTTGGACATCACAACCTTTGGCGTGAATGAAGCCTTTTATAAGCCTCATTATGTATTGCTGGGAGGAATGCTTCTCCCTTCAGAACCCCTTTGGCCCCCTCTCTCTTGGGATCAGGTGTGGCAACTTAGGTAGCTTCAGCTGCCAATATGACATAGGCTACAGTCATCTGAAGAGTCTCAGTAGAGGGATGGCTCAGATCAAGTTAGCCAGTGGCCATCGGTAAGAGACTCTCTTTACTGATGACTGATGTGAAAGGGCATGGGCCACTGTGGGTATCAACATTCTTAGGCTGGTGGGTCTGTGTCTGTGCTGTGTAAGAAATTCAGTTGAGCATGCTGGCAAACAGCATTCTTTCATGGGTTCTGTGCAAGTGCCTGCTCTGACTTCTCTTCAATGATAGATTGTGTCCTGGAAGTATAATCTATATGGAGGAACAAGAGGCAGGCAGAGACCACAGGAGTCTTCTATTAGCATTGAAGAAGGATACAACAAAGAAAAAGAATATGATTCAGTCCCTGATGATAGAAGCAGAGATGGGCTTGGATGTAGATTTGAGTGGCTCCCACTTGAGCAAAAAGCTAATGGGTAAGTAAACTTTAACAGGGCTGATCTGGTCTGAACATGTTTGTGTTTCTCAAATTCAAATTCATGTATTAAAACTCTAAGGTGATGTCATCATGAGGAGAGGCTTTCAGAGGTGATCAAATCTTAAGGGTATGCCTCATGAGATCAGCCCCTGACTTATTTTGCTTTCTCTTGCTGGGATAAAGACTGTAATAAGAAGAAACTTGAGGAGGAGAGACACACTTTTCAGGTTGCAGGCTATCATAGAGGGGAGACAGGAGAGGAACTTAAGGCAGGAACCTGGAGGCAGGAACTGAAGCAAAGACCCTGGATGAACACTGCTTACTGGCTTATCCCCAGTGGCTTGCTCAGACTGTTTTCTTGTCACTTGGTACCACCTGCCCACAGGACCACAGGCCAATCTGAAGGAAGCAATTCTTCAAGATTCCTTCTTCTCAGATAACTCTGCTATGCCCAAGTCACAGAGACCCCAAAGACCACAGAGGAGACAATTCCAATGCAAACACACGTTTCTTTTATTACAAACTCACAAGCAAGGTCTCTCACTGTCCCCATAACAGCTGGTCAGAGTGAGAGCCCTGACTCAAGGGGTACAGAGTTTTTATTGTGGTTACAGCAAACTTGGAGAATTTCCATATAGGTCAGCAAGTTAATATTTTAAAAACTGCATTTCTGGCCATCTCACAGCTACTGGATCAAGGGTTTATTTTTATTTATTTTTATTTTTAAATACGTAAGGTACCTCATGTTGTAGATAGCCCTCGCCTTGTATTTTGATACTAATTTCCCTTTCCTGTGAGAGCTGCAGAGGAGGTATGAGTCATTACACAGGTGAACTCTAGTGAACCTTCTGCCCATCTTAATTTGTAAAATAAAGGCTGGAGCCAGTGATTGGGCAGAAGAAGGGGAGGTGGAGAAATAAAGGTTGGTGGAAGAGAGCAGAGGGAGAACTGGAGGAAGACAATGGAGGAGGAAGACGATGAAGGAGAGGATGACTGGGAAGCAGGAGGTAGAAGAACAGATGCAGGGTCTGGAAAATCCTTAAGTTATAAGGGTCTCATAGCTGGGGAACAGAGTAGTGTAGGGGTATCTGCCTAATCTAGGCTTATAGGATATATTCATAATTACTGAGCTGTGTTTTCATTGACCAGTCATATTTGGGTTGGAGATTTAAATATCTCCCACTACAACTGGGCACCAACATGGTCCCTGATGTTGGGTAAGGACTCCTTTGGCTATTCCTTTATGTTCATATACAAACAAGTGGGAGGGCTTAGTTAGATCTGGCAGCCCTAAGAGTGTGTGTGTGTGTGTGTGTGTGTGTGTGTGGGTGTTGACAGGAGGGCTTATTTAAGTGCATCCAGGGCTTTCTGATAGCTTCAGTCCATGTGAAGCCTGGATGTTCCTTGGTGGCTTCATATAGGGGCTTGGCCAATTTGGCAAACCCAGAGATTCATAGGTGGCAGTAGCTTGCTGTCCCCAGGAATTCCCTCACTTCCCTTGCATTTTTGGGTGTGGCGATTCTCAGGACTGTTTCTTTTCTGGCTCGGTATAGCCATCTCTTACATCCTCTGAGGATGTAACCTAAATATTGCACTCCCTTTTTGCAAATCTTGGCCTTCTTGGTTGCTGCATGGTACTGTAGTTTCCCTAGGGTCTGTAAAAGTTGTTTAGTGCCTTTCGGGCATAGTTTCTGAGTGCTGGCTGCAATGAACAAATCATCTACATATTGTAAAAGGGTTATTTGGGGGTGCAGAGAGCAAAACTCTCTCAAGTCCTCATGTAAGGCCTCATCGAAGGTGGTTGGAGAGTTCTTGAAGCCTTAGGGGAGTCAAGTCCAGGTTAGTTGTCCATTAATCCTTTTGTCAGGGTCATACCTTTCAAAAGCAAAATAATCTTGACTTTTGGGGGCTAAAGGGAGGCTAAATAAAGCATCCTTTAAGTCCAGTACTATATGCCAAACATGGTCTGGTGGTAGAGAGCAAGGTCAGGGATTGTGGGGTGAGTGTCCATCACTCTTTTGTTAACTTCTCTCAGATCTTGCACTGGGTAGTAGTCATTGGAATTAGGCTTGTTGTTGAGTTATATTCTAGACTGAATGGCAAACTCAAGACCCTCAGATCTAATAGCTGTCTGATGTGAGACATGATCCCTTCGTGGGCTTCCTTAGACATGGGGTACTGCTGGAGCTGTACTGGATCCACTCCTGCTTTGAGCTCAACAAATCCAGGCAGTGGGGTGGTGTTTGGCTTGTCCCATCATGCCTGTTTCAACCTACGAAGATAGGAATTGCTATAGCCAGACTTTGATTTCATGGCTTGGTTCTCTGGAAGTCTTAAGCAACCTGTATTCATCAGTCAGTCCACAGTCAGCACTGGGATGGGACATCCTGTTCCATTCAATACTTTGGCTCCTTTAGGGGTAAAATGTATCTGTGTCCTTATCTTGGTTAATAAGTCATGCCACAACAGTGGGTATAAACAGTTAGGGATTACTATAAAAGAGTGGGATACTTGGCCCACACCAAGGTCCACTTTTCTTTGAGTAGTCCATGGATATTGTTTTTCCCCGTAGCTCTCTGTACCCAAGATGTCTGTAATTGTCATCCTAAGTGAGTTGATAAGTAAAAGGACAGTTTCTAGCAGGCTTATGTAGGTTCTCTGAACAAAGGGCCATTTTGAGACTTTTAATTATGTAAGTCATTAGGAGCAAAGGGCTAACAGAGATGAGGCTGGTTTCCTTGGTCATGGGGGAGGGGCAACAGCTCTCAGGGGGAGAACTGCAGAATCAGGCCAGTTGTTTACTCTTCTGGAGTGTCCCCTCATTCCTTGGGCTGGTCCCTGTTCCTCTGAGGGGATGTGGAGGGCTCTGTGGCCAGGACCAGGGATTCAAGCACAGCTCCATCTTATATGGTAGGGTCGTATATAGGCTGGGAATTGGGTTGCTAGAGAGAGGAAAAATGAGGTCTACATCTTTTCTTTTTTAACCTTAACTGACAAATTATGTCTGCAGAACTTGACTGCCTTAAAATGTCCTAAGACCAAGTCTACTATTGGGGTGGAAACAGTACATCTCATTTTGTTCTTCCCAGAAATTAACCCCAGGGCACTCCGTCCCCTATGCCTGCCTAGCTCTGCAATGTCTTCCAAGCCCCTGCAGTTATGACCTTTCAGTGCATCTGTGTCTGCTGTAGCAGGGTTCCACATCCACTTTAGTTGTCTCTGCCACAATGAAAAATCTGACAGCCAAGGCACACAGACACAAATCTGAGACAAGGCATTGACACAAATCCAACAGACAAGGCATTGACATAAAGACCAACAATGAGATGTCTCCTTACCAGCTGGCCTTTCTACCCTTTGGTTGGGAGTTCTAGGGGTCTTGGGCTTCCCAACCAATGCACCAAAATATTTTACCCAAGCTGCAGGAACCCCAAAACCCACTAAGGAGCCAACACCCATGCAAACACACAAAGGTCTTTTATTACAAGCTTGCTAGCAAGGTCTCTCACTGTCTCCATCACAGCTGGTCAGAGTGAGAGTCCCAAGTCTAGTGGTGCAGGGTTTTTATTGTGGTTACAGCAAACTTGAGGAATTTTCATTCAGTCAGAAAGTTAATACTTTAAAAACTACATTTCTGGCACAATCTGTAGAAACACAGGGGCAAAACCACCTGACAAACAGGATGCTAAGTTACCTGTTCTCTGCAGGATGTCTTCTGTTATCTATATGTACCTTGATTCTGCTATTGTAACTTGACTTACTATTGCTAAGGTGTGTGTGTGTGGGGGGGTATTGTACCATGGGATGTTTTCTCACTTGGACTTTGTGGTTTTCTTCCTAGAACTGGAGTTTAGCCCCCAGTTTTGCACAAAATGGAGTTTCTTTAAAAATAGGATTGGTTGGGTTTTACAACTCTAGGTTATGCCATGTTAACCCCCAAACTAACCAGCTCAGCACCGTTACAGAAAACAACCACAGCAAGCTAGCAGCTCACAATGGGCAGACACAGAGGGCAGGTACCCTTCCTGGATACTGGATCTGCCCGCCCGAACTTTCGATTTCTTGGCCTCCAGGCTGATGAGAAACAGATGCTTGTGATCCATGAACTACACAGGTTTTTTTTTGTTTTGTTTTGTTTTGTTTTGTCATTACCACAGCCCCGATGGTAGGTAGCAGGAGGAATGGAGAGGGATGCTTTTATATTTTACACTGTCAGGGCCCATTGTACTCCATATTGCAGGATGAGGTTCATACGTACATGCTATTAATAGCTTACCCTATACACACAGTGAATGGTTTGTTCTGAGTCAATCACTCCCCTCTGTCTAAGATGTCTCTGGAAGAGTACAAGATGGACACAAGAAGCCAGTAATTAGACCCAGCATTTCAGGAAGGATGCCCGAGCCCAGAAATTCAGGAAATGAGACAAGAGAGCAAAGAATGATAATGAGAGAAGTGAAGCAGGCAAGTGGAGGCAATAGCGTAGCAGCCTGGGACACTTAGCTTAGACTACATACACACAGACCCCTCTTCTAACCACGCACTTGGCAGCCTGAAAGCGCTATACACATCTCTTTCTGAACAATGCAGCTAGCAATGTGTTAGCAACCTGGGAGCCCTACATTGAGCTACAACATCCCCCTTGCTGAACAATGTAATAAGTTCCTTTCCCCTTAACAATCACCAAACTTAGATTCTATTCAGTCATAGTCTGGACTGTTTTTCCATGAAGGCAAAATAAAGCAAACTGTGTCCTCAAGGTGAACTTCTAGGGAGAGTCATCTATTTACTGTCTTATGCTTTTACATTAACAGGCACATACTGATTAAGATCAGATGCATCATGGAAAGGGGTTTATGAGGTGGGGAAGTGGTCACAGAACTTACTCTGTCAATCAAAATAGAGAAGTACCTACTGTATCCCTAGTAACCAAACTCCTATCCCCAAACAATGACCAGAGCCTGTGAGTGCCCTCACTCAGGTGGCCAGCTGTCTAGACAATGTATTTCTTTCTAATACGTACTACCACTTTGCTTTGAATAACTTCTCCATGCCAGTTTGTGATCTATATACTAAAGTGGAAACTTCTAGTTTGTTTGGGAAGTTAGTTATGTCAAATGATGTTTTGTTGGGGCACACAGGTGGAAGGATGTCTTGCTAAAGAAGACATGTGAAAGGACACTTGATGGCCAAACACCTATGACAAACAGCTTTAAAAAGAAAGATTTATTTTGGCTCCTGGCTTCAGGCTTCCACTCCATGGTACGTGGCTCGATGATTCTGGGCGCATTATAAGTTGATGGAAGTGAGGGACACTTAGAGAAGGAACTGGGGCCAGGCAGAGTCTTCCCAGCCTAATGACCTGCTTCTTTCTGTTGGGTCTGCCTCTTGGTGTTTTCTACCATCTCTCCAGATAGCACTGCCAGCTGGAGACAGCATTAGGTCTCATGAGGCTGAGGGAGACATTTTCATTTAATCTGCAACAGTGTTTAAAGTTGTCTTCTCAGGGCTAGGGAGTTCTGGACCATTGTTATTCTCCAACATTGCATTTCTTGTTTCTGGGACTCCCATCATGCCTTGGGCTGCTCGATGCTGCCTCACTGCTTCTGAAGTCTCCCAGTTTTTCTTGAATCGTGTTCTTAATCTCCATCCTTTAAACAAGATAGTTTTTTTTAACCACTCTGTCTTCAAGCTCACTGGTCCTTTCCTCTGCCATGTAGAATCTGCTTCATAATCTTTCTAGTAATCATTTCTGGCAAATGCTGAATCTCAATAGTCCCTTTCCCTTCCAGAACTTCCATCTATTGTCATAACTTCTACCTCCTTATTTCAATTGCCCTCCATTGCTTCATTATTGATATAATTTTATTTAAATTTAAAACACGATTCACTCTAATTCTCTGAGTCCTTGCTAAACATATTTAGGGACAACCAAGCACAATTTCCCTTTGCAATATTCCCCTAAATATATGTCCCATGTTCATGCTTTTTTTTTTTACATACTTAAATATTTATTTATTTACTTATTCAGAGATGGTCTCACTATGTAGCCCAAGTTGGTCTCAAATTTAAGATCTTCCTCCCAAATGCAGGGGTTACATACAGGTGTACCTCAGAACATCCAGTAAACTTTATAGAGCTTTTGTTTTTGTTGAAAGTTGGACATTAAAATATTGTCACAATATATTAATAATTATACACTGTGTATGCTAAATACCTTGGTTGGGCAATACTTCAATGTATACATACAGCAAGACTTTACTACCCACCGGAAGTACAGGAGATTCCCTCAGATTAAGTCTTGATGGATTCTGATCCCTGCCTATATCAACTCAGATTGTTTGCCCAATTATTTATTTATTTATTTATTTATTTATTTATTTATTTATTTACTTAAGAAATCACTTGGGCTCTGAGAATCATGTGGTTCCTGCCTGTAGAGAGGCTGTGAATTCTCTGTCTTAGAGTGAACCTGCTAATGTTTGTGATTTAGCATTCTATATTCTCACTTTTCACATGCCGGCATAGTAGTCCCCACTGTCTCTACATGACTGACTGACAGGACGTGATCACATACTGCAGGCCAAAGCCATTGGTTCTCTCCTAAGGAGAGGGGACCATACCAGTGACCTATTATCCAGTTGTTTTATGGCTTACAACAAAACACTGATGATCTCACAGTTTTTGTGAGTCAGGAATCTAGAGGCCTTCACTGGGTCCTCTGAGAAAGGCAGGTGTAGCCTGGGTATCGCCTTGACATGGGAGAGATCTGTTTCCAAGCTGCATGTGTTGAGTGGAGGAGTGTGTTCCTTACAGACCCCAGGAACAGAGAGCATCAGTTCTTTGCTTGAATTGGCAGGAGGCCATCTGTGGTTCCTAAGCGATGGGCCTCTCTCCAAACATAACTTGATTGAATCAAAGAAGCAAGAAAGAAGAAAGAGAGGAAAAGGGAGAGCTAAGCAGAAGCCAGCAGCTTGGACCCTTACCTGGTAAGCAACATCCATCATTCATGCCATAGTCTGTTTATGAGAAACAAGTCATTCTGTCATCTGCTCCCAGATAGAGAGAATGACACAGGATGCTGACAGGAGAAGGCACGAGAACTATTTTAAAAAGCAGCCTACTGCAGGAGTGCATTCAAGGCCCAGGCTTCTCCATGTTTCCTCTGTCTCTTTCTGCTGGGCTCTTTTCTATCTTTTTGTTGATGCGGAAGGTCAGGGGTGGCAGGAGAGTGTGGCTAAGTGAAGCCTGTTTAGTTTTCGCTGTACATGTGTCCAGCGGAGGCCAGGAAGTATGTGGCCCAGCAAGCCATGTCCAAAATGCCATGCCAGCAGATCATTGGGTTACCAGCATTTCACTTAAGCCCAGCAAGGCTGCCAAGAGTGGGTGCTGTCCAAAGCTTCAGGACAGCAAAACTGGGGTCCTCACTGACTCTCAGCATGAGACTTGGCTGGGAAGGACACAGGTAGCTTTTGGTTAGAAGGCCTCAGAGACTCAACGTTATTGCCTGGCTTGCTAGTTTTCAAGGAATAGATGCCACTTCAACATCAGGTTTCCTCTGGGCCATTTTCTATAGACTCAACAGAGGCTTGCAAGGGAGGAGGGCCCACTTTCTCTCTGCCTGGACTCAGGCATCAGTCTTTGCCTGTGGCCTTTGTGTCATGTTGTGATATTCTCTTTGCTGTCATAAATTAAATATGCATAAACAACCCATGTGTATACACATACTTTAAAAAGTAAACTGAAGTAAAGTGTCTTTTGTTTTTGAGGCAAAAAAAAAAAAAAAAAAAAAAAAACCTCCAGAAAAAAACATTTTTGGGGGGCTGGAGAGATGGCTCAGTGGTTAAGAGTACTGACTGCTCTTCCAGAGATCCTGAGTTCAATTCTCAGCAACAGGTGGCTCAAAACCATCTGTAATGGGATCTGATTCCCTCCCTCTTCTGGTGTGTGTGAAGACAGAACACTCGTATTATATAAAATAGATGAATATTAAAAATATTCTTTGGGAATTTTATACATGTATACAATGATATATGACCATACCCACCCTCCATTTCCTCCTCTAACACCTCTGCATTCCCTTCAACACCTCCTCCTTCCAACTTTATGACCTCCTCCTCTGTTTCTTCTTCTTCTGTCTTCTCATTTGAAATTATCCACCAAGTCCAGTTAACGCTGTCCATCCACTTATCCACTAGAGCATGGGCAATCACCCAGGCCACGCCTTCAAAGAAGAAGCTCCTCCTCCAGCAGCAAGCCAAGAGCTCCTAAACTGAAGAGAAGTTTGAAAAAGTTTCCCTTTGTGGATATGTCAATATTTTAGTGCCTGGTCACAATTGAAATAGAAGCGAACACCCTAGGCTTCCCAAGAACCCCTCAAGGACAGGTACAACCCCACAAAACAAAACAAGAGCTCGAACACAAATTCTTTAGATTATTTCTGAAGCTGTTGGGGGTTGAGATGTGATTAAGTCAGGCATGGTTGTGCATGCTTATAATCCCAGAATTTAGGAAGCAGAGACAGGAGGATCAGGTGTCTGTTCAAGGCCAGTCTTCCCTACATTACCAACCCAGCCTTTATCTGACCCTATATCTGATTACCCCTACATCAAAAAATTAGCCTATATTAAAATAATAACAAAAAATCCCAACAACAAAAAAGAACATTCTCCTCACATTGTGTCATCTAGTAAAAGCTGAAGAAATCACAGGCTCCAAAAAGGTGGTGGGAGGGAGAAGTGCTTCCTGTTTCCTTCTTCCTACACCATCAATAATAATGTCTTCCCACCCAGCCAAAGGTTTTAACCTCTTTTCCTCTCTCCACCCTGGAAGACAGATGGTTTCCTTTTCCTCTGAATATTTATGCAAGGAAATCACCTTAAGAGCAGAAGTATGTGGCTTCCTCCTGGGATAGCCTGTCAGAGGTGAGATGGACAGACTGAGGACAGCTGTATGGAGAGGAACTGAAATCCAGTTGGATACCCCATGAGAAGGAGGGGTTGGGGGTGCCTAGGGACCCGGATCATGGCTGGGAAGGTGGCTGGGAAGGTGGCTGGGGTGGGGAGTGTGTTCCTACGTTGAGGGTCTGCTGCAGGAGCGTGAAGTTGATCCACAAACAGCTGCTTGCTGAGGGCTGAGACAGCCTTCTGACAGCCCCTTGGCTGCCTAAGTGCCTCCCATCCTACACACGCTTTCTCAAGATTGCAATGCCACCCTGTCTTGGCTTATTTTTAAATTATTTCTCGCTTCCAAACTCCAAACTCCACCTAGTTCCTCTTCATATCTTTGGCATATCAAGCATTCAGCCTGCCTGGAACATGACAACCCACCTTTAATGAAAGCACTGGAGAGGCTGAGGCAGACAGATGTCTGAATTCAAGGCCAGCCTGGTCTCCAAAGTGAGTTCCAAGACATCCAGGGCTACACAGAGAAGCCCCGTTTCGAAAAACAAAGATAAAAAACAACAAACAAACAAATAGCAGAAAAACCCAACCATAATTTGTTGTTTTTTAAAACAAAATCTCAATTGTTGGGTTTTACCAATGAGGAGTCATGAATCAGATGCTGGGATGAAATCCTGCTAGCTCAGAGAGGCAGAGATGGCACCCAGCTGACCTTCCTCCTCAGTCAGCATCCCACCAGCAACACCCTTCTCTCTCTCAAAAAAAAAAAAAACTCCTTCAAATTGAATGACCCTCCCTTCTACTTCCTGTTCATCTCTGTCCTTCTGATTCCCTCTTACTTGCCATTTTTTTTAAAAAATAATCCTATGTACACATCTTGCCAACTGGTTGTATGCTCTGCGTCTTGAGCCAAGGTTACCTATGGTAAACAGGTTAATTTAATCCTGTTTACAATATTCAAGCGGAAAGCTCTTAAATTAATGGTACGTGCTAAGGCTCAGCTGCACCCCAACTAAAAATAGATGTTTCCAGTAAACAACTCAATCTCAGGGGTCTCAGTGTGATCAAATATCCTGCAGCAATCATTTGAAATAACAAAAAGTTGTCATCTGAAATAACAAAAAGTTAGTAAGAAATCTAGGAACAAAATGACTGACTGAATTATCCAAATGAGACATGAAGCAAAAGAAGACAGGAGAGTCCGTGAGTAGGCTGGGCCACTGTATCAAGACACGCACCAATCAAAGCATTTTGGATGGAAGAGCCCAGGGGCTGACTGACTGAGTTTATGTAAGACTGCAAGGAGAGGCTAGTTCGCTCCTGGGGATTAGGAGCAGAAAGTTAAGTGGTTCAAGAACCAGTACCTAACTGAGGATGCCAGGATCCAAGCCTCAGGACAGAATATCTGGGGTTGGAGTCAGAAATCAATAGGGCCAACAAAGGGGTTCCATGACCCTCCCAGTCTGTCCCTTGCCTGCCCTCTTTCCTTTGACTCTGGCTGACTGCTTCTCAGTATGTTGTCTCCTGCACCATCTTCCTTACACAACGGTCCAGCTCAAACTCTTAAGTTTCATTTTTCCCATTCAAATTTCCAGCAAAACCCCCAAACCAATCAACCAATAAAACAAACCAGAATCAGACTCCTATCCCACTCCCATTGGGTGAAGTCTGGTGTTCCTTGGAACAGCTGTCACTCCATTGTCACTGTGACAGAGTGGGCAGGGGAAGGCAAGCACATGGTCTCTTTCCATGCTATGAAATTCCTGGGGGAGGCCACGGTGAAGAGTCTCAAATGCCAAGAAGTGTGTGTAAATGTCCTGGATATCCCTTTACCAAGTCTGTGTCAGGAGAGGCAGGCAGTGACTGTTTTCCAGAAGTCTGCTCACACAAGGCTGTCTGAGGGTGGTGGGGAGATAGGGATACCAGAATTGTTCTTAGCTCTGTATCAGCTTTGTCATCTGGATGGGAGAGAAGAACAGAAATCAAATGAAGAAACATTTCTGGGAGTGTGCTGTGTGCCTGCCACAAGAAAGGAAGACCAGAGATGAAGTGGAGTCAGCCCTACCCTAGCTCTAGGTTTCTTTAGGGGAACCATGCATAAAGCCTAGGGACCTTGTAGTTTCTATCCAAGATCTCCATGGCACTTTGATTATTGTTTGAGTTGGTATAGACACTGCTCTCATTTGAGGGGAGATTTGGCCCTCCTTGAAGCCAGGTTGCTTTAAGCCAACCAAGAGCTGCTTGTACAAACCCTGGCTTAAGTGGTTGGGATGGAAGAACAATTGGGATGAATGAAGACCTTTCCCTGGGCATGATATGAAAGAGATAAGGAGAGGCAAATGGTGGCTGAACATATAACAAACGTGCTCATGACATCTGACCCACTGAAGCATCGACTGTTTATGAGAACAAAGTCCACCTTTGTTCAGGTAGGCTTGTGAATGTGAAGCTGGTGGTCATTCGCCTTGAGGTGGGGGTGAAGTTTCCCTATGGATAAAGCCCCCATTGGGTTAGGAGGGAGAGCTGAGGGCTTGCTGAAAGAGAAGCCAGTGGCAGAGCCAGTGCTGTGTGATAACTGGAATTGGTTGTTCTAGGTGCAGCTGAAGACTTCTGTGTGATGCAGACAACTGCCAACCATGGTGGGGACATCATTGAAGTTACAGGGTAGGTGGTCATTTAGGACGATGATTGCAACTACATGTGGGGTAGTCATGGCAACCATGGGGGTGTGGTCAGGATAACCACAGGTGGGGTAGGCATCACAATCACAGGGAGGTGGTCATTGCAACCACATGTGGGGGGTGATCATTGCAACTACAGGTGGGGTAGTCATGGCAACCACAAAGGGTAGGTGCATCATGATCACAGGTGGAGAAATCATCACATCCACAGAAGGGTGGCCATTTCCAACCATAGGGAGAAAAGGGCAGTCATGGCAACCACAGTGACGGGATCATCTAAACAACAGGGAGAGAGGCCATTGTGGCCACAGAGAGGGTGGTCATAGCAACCACAGGGAGGGTGGTCATGGCAACAATAGGTGGGGTAATCACAACCACAGGTGGGATGGTCATTGCAGCAACAGAGGAAGGGGTGGTCATGGTAAACACAGGGTTGATGGTCATGGTAACCACTGGGGGGGGCGGGGATGGTCATCACAAACACAGGGATTGTCATAGCAACCACACGAAGGATGGTAGAGCTCAATGTTGCTACAGAGAGTGTAGCAAAATGCAAAGCATATCATGGAAGTCAGCTGGGAGGGACCAGAGAAGACCCCATGAACTAGACCTTGAGGAATGCTGAGAGTATGGCCGAGAGGACTGCCAGGGCTTGAAGGTGGGCAGCATGGACCAAATACTGAAGAAGAAAGCCCTGGGACAGAAAGTGACCAGAGTGGGATCCAGAGGCTGAAGGTGGGTGAATGCCTGGCTGCTCTGGGATACCCCAAACCAGGGAAAGTGTGAGCATTAGTTTACTTAGCTTATAGTCTGGGAAGTCTAAAGTGAAGGACCAGCACCAGGTATGGCCCTCATGCTTCATAATATTATGGCAGAGAGTTAAGCAGGTGTAGGATAAAGAGAGGAAAATGATAGTCAATAAATATATAACAGACCCACTCATGACATCTGACCCACTGACCCACTGAAGCATGGATTGTTCCTAAGAACAGAGCTCTTAAAAACTTAGTCATATCTCAAAGGCCTGGTCTTTTAAAGCTGCTGCTGAGGCAAGTAAGTCTCCACGTGAGTTTGGGAGGGAACATTCAGACCATCCGAGGCTCATTCATTCATCCAATGAGAGGTTCTTGAACTCTTTATGGGACAGGAACCTTTAGTGATAAACAGAACTGAGGGTGGGTGGAGTGGAGAGTGGTGACTGAGTTAGATCCACAGACAGGATACATCAAGTTCAGCAATGCTGCCAGGGAGAACTGGAGTATAAGTGCAAACTGGGACCTGGGACTGCAGTGAGGGCTGAAGCGGAAGTGATGGGAGTGAGGAAAGAATGAGAACAATGAGGTCCTCACCTCCATCACTGAGTGGTCCTCACAGAAACAGCCTTTGCAAGACAGTGCATCAATATGATGCTTGTCAAAGCCTTCATTAAATATCAGGTTAACATGGAATCCTGTTCCTGGCTGGCCTGTCCCCAGTCTCACTCCCTTTTCAGTGTGAGGAGTGCTCAGGTTTGGTTTTTTTTGCTATGTATTGTAATGCTAAATATTGGTCCCCAAGGCCTGGTTGCCCCCCAAGGATGAGAGAATCTGCACATAGACCCACGTGACCTTGCACCAATCAGTTATCCCTGATTGGTGAATAAAGATGCCTACAGCCTATAGCTGGGAAGAATTGAGGTAGGCGGGGCTTGAGGTTCCTGGGCTTGGGGTCTGAGAAGAACAATGAGGAGAGAAGGAAGATGTCATAGGGCAGGTGAGTCGTGAAAGCATGGCCATGAGGGCTGACCAGCTGAAGTTAAGAGCAGCCCAGACAGAACATGGCAAATAATAATTTGGGCGCTATTAATGGGAACATAGATTCTAGTAGCTTAGACAGTAGATATCTGCCCAAGTCTGATGCTGATTAAGGCTTGTTATAATAATGAAATTTCTGTGTCTTTTACCCAGGAACTGAATGATCAAAGGCCAGGTAGAAGCTTCTGATTGAGATTAAATAATTTCTACAACAGAGGAGAGGGGATAGGTCATTGAAGAGAGGAAACATTCTTGGAACCTTCTGCATAAAGCAATGTGCCTTCTTTCTGTTTGCTTCCTTTCAGCTGCAGATACTCCGGCAGAGGTTGAGGAAGACATCAGAATTTGCTCTCATTCCACAGATGGGAGGAGACCAATGGCCCAACATCCCCCTGACTAGTCCAGAAGACATGTGGAAAATCAGGAGCTCCATCAAAAATGACAAGGCCTGCCCCAAAGGCATTTCCTATCTGGACTAGTGCAGGAGACTGTAGTCTCAGATTCAAGTGCAAGACAAGTAACCTATAGAGGAGAACTTCTTGGATGAGGACAGCAGACACATTTTTTCAAAGGACAGCTCTTACCTGGCTTGGGTGGTCAGGGCTTTTTGTGGAAGAGTGGGTATGGTTCAAACTTTGAGTTTTTCAAATGAAATTAGAAATCGTGATTTTTATATAAATCTGGTTGAGGCCAAATTGTAAAAGAAGCACTGGTGCTAACTCCTGTGGCTATGCTCAGATGCTCTCAGCCATACTCCTAGCCAGCTAGGAGGCATGCCAGGCCAAAGGTTGAGAATCTGGGGGGGGGGGGAGAGGTGAGGGGCGGGGCCTAGATCCCCTGGAGTCTTGGCTTCCTGCCCCTACTCTGTGGATCCCAGGAGAGGTAAGTCTGAGAAACAAGGTTTATATAAAGGGGTCCTGTGTCCCCTAAGTCTGGAGGTACTTAGATAAGGTTTAGGTTTAAACAGAGGAGAAGAGGAGGTGTGTGTGTGTGTGTGTGTGTGTGTGTGTGTGTGTATGTGTGTGAGAGAGAGAGAGAGAGAGAGAGAGAGAGAGAGAGAGAGAGACAGAGAGACAGAGAGAGAGACACTAAGCAGTCAGCTTGCCACTGACCCATCACTGTCTCAGCTCCAATTTCTTGAGGACCACTGTCTTACTAATCATATAGATGACAGATGTGACACAGTGTCATTCTTTAAAGTTTTTTTTTTTTTGGTTTTTCGAGACAGGGTTTCTCTGTGTAGCCCTGGCTGTCCTGGAACTAACTCTGTAGACCAGGCTGGCCTCGAACTCAGAAATCCGCCTGCCTCTGCCTCCCAAGTGCTGGGATTAAAGGCGTGCGCCACCACCGCCCGGCCATTCTTTAAAGTTTTAAAAAATTATTTCTTTTACTTTTAAGATTAAAATATAATTACATCATATCCCCCTCTCTTTCCTTCCTCCAAGCCTTCCTACATACCCTTCATGGGTCATTTTAAAAAATTTATTGTCTTTTCAGTTCTTTATACAGTATGGATATTATTAATCCTCCGCCAGATGTATAGGTGGCAAGGATTCTGTGGGCTTCCACTTCACTTGGTTGCTTCCTTAGCTGTGCAGAAGCCTTTTAGTTTGATGAAGTCCCACTGGTTATTTGTAGACTTAATTCCTGGGCAGATGGAGTCCTACTCAGAAAGTCCTTTCCTGTGTCTGTATCATGTAGGCCACAGTGTCTCTTCTCCCCTAGAAGTTTCAGTGTTTCCTGTTTAGGTCTTTGATCCACTTAGAGTCAGGTTTCACACAAGGGGGTGGAAACAGGTCCAATTTCATTCTTCTGCATAAGGACATCCAGTTCTTCCAGCACTATTTGTTGAAGACGCTGTCTTTCCTCACTGGGTGCTTTTGATGTCTTTGTTAAATATTAAGTGGCTGAAGTTACACGTACTGATGTTCACATCCTTGATTTTGTCCCATTAGTTTACATGCCTGTTTTTTGTTCTAGTACCATCTTGTTTTTATTGCTATGGTTCTGTCAGCTTGCCACTGTCAGCCCTCCAGAACTGTTTTTTGTTCAGGATTCTTTTGACTATTTGAGGTTTTTTTTTTTTTTTGTGGTTTCATATGAATTTTAGGATAGGTTTTCTATTCTTTGAAGAATAAGGTGGAAGTTTTGACTGGGATTGCACTGAATCTGTAAATGGCTTTTGGCAAAATGCCCACTTCCAAAATATTAATTCTAAAAACCCATAAGCAGGGGATGTCTTTCCATAGTCTAGTGCAGTGGTTCTCAACTTTCCTAATGCTGTGACCTTTTAATACAGCTCCTTATGTCGTGCTGACCCCAACCATAAAGTTATTTTTGTTGCCTACTTTATAATTATAATTTTGCTATTGTTATGAACTATAATGTAAACATCTGATATGCAGGATACATGATATGCCGACTCCTGTTAACCCCAGAGGGCCATGACCTATAGGTTAAGAACTGCTGTTCTCTTTTTTCAGAGTTTAAAGTTTTTATTGTGGAGGTCCTTCACCTCCTGGATTTGGAGTGATTCTTCTGAATATATCTTCTTTTTGAATAGTTTAAGGATGTCTTTGGACATCTGGTAGAATTTTACTATAAATCTGTTTGGCACTGGATTTTTTTTTTTAAAGCTGGAAGGCTTTAATATTTCAATTTCCTTATCCGTTTTGGGTCTGTTTAGGTTACTGATTTCTTCTTGGTCTGTTGAATCTAGAAATTATTCCCTTCCCCGCCCCCAGCTTCATGGTTTTTAAAATATTTCCCAATAATATTCTGAATTTCTTTGCTGTCATAATACTTTCTTGTTCGTTTTTGAGTCTATTAATTTGTGTCCTCTATTTCTGTCTTTTGGTTAGTTGGACTAAGGGCCTGCCAATCTTGTTTATCTTATCAAGAACCAGCTTTTAGATTCACGGAATCTTTCTATAAGTTTTTGTCCCTATTTCATTGATTTCTGCACTGATTTTTATTATTTCTTCCTGTTGACTGAGTTTGTATTTGGTTTGTTCTTGGTTTTCCAAGTTTTTGAGTTGCAATATGAAGTCAATTATTTGTGCTCTTTCTGGTGCTTTTTAAAACATAGGCATTTAGAACTGTGAGCTTTCCTCATAGGGTTGTTTTCGATGTGTCCCAGAGGGGGTTTGTTGTTGTTGTTTTTATTTTCATTTAATTCCAGAATTTTTATTTGTTTCTTGATTTTTTTCTTTGAAGAAATCATAGTTAAGTAACAAGTTCTTTAATCTCCATGATTTTGTTTGTGGTCAATTTTATGTTTTATTTCATTGTGGTTAGACAGAATCCAAGAGGTTATTTCAATCTTTTTGAATTTATAAAGATTTATTCGGCATTCCAGGATATGGTCTATTTCAGAAATGATTTCATGTCAGGCGGCATACAATATGTATTCTTTTGTGTTTCTGTGGAGTATCTGTAGCTATCTGTTAAGTACAGTTGATGTAGGATGTCAATTACTTCTGATGTTTTTCTCTACGTTTTTTTTTTGTCCCGATGACCTATTTTGATCTACTTTGATGTTAATCTTTGTCCGTATATCTAGTTGTACATTTTCCTCCCTAAAATTGGGTGTCCAGAGTTTTGTGCATTTATGTTGATCACAGTAATGTCTCCTCATTAAGTGTCCCTCCTCATTTTTGCTGGCTAGTTTTAGTTTGGGGTTCCCTGAAGAAAGGGCAGCTGAGAGGTCCGAGTAATTCAAATGATATGGAGCCTTTCTTCGCCATCAGAGGAAAGGTAGGAAAGAAGTAAGCATTGTTTATAGAAGTGCAAACATAGCAGTTAAGCTGTCAGGCTATTCTCATAACCTTGAGGTCAGGGACACACTGGACAGAAATTTACGCTTGGCCTATAGTGATCGGTTTATCTAAGATAATTTTAGCACTTAAAGTTTTTTCGTAAGAATAGTTTCATGAGGTGGTGTAACTGTAGCTCAGTAGCTCACTGTAGTCTGAAGTCTATTTTGTTAGATATTAAGAGTGGTGCCTTCTTGCTGTCTAGTCCCATTTAATGGGAATACTTTTGTTTATCCTTTTACTCTAAGCAGTGTCTATCTTAAAGCTAAGGTGTTTTTCTTGTAGACAACAGATAGATGAATTTTGTTTCATTCAGCCTGTGTCTTTTGATGGGAGAATTGACACCATTGATATTTACAATTACTAATGAAATATGTGTGTTTATTGTGGTCATTGTTTTGTTGATTTTTGGTATTGTTTACGTTTTCATTCATACTTTGTGTTTTAATAACTATGGCTTTCATGTTCTCTCCTGAGCTCCTTTGCTATGCTCATTTTCTTTCTCCAGCCCTATAGTATATAAGTAATGTCCAGCCCCAAATAGTGCATTTTGTATTTTTCTTTAGGTTTTGTTTATTGATTATAACATTTGTAGACTGTTTTATCATGGAGATTTTTTCTCCTTCAATTATAGTGGATAGTTTTGCTGGGTATATTAGCCAAGCTCTTCTGGCTTTCAAAGTTTCCATTAAGAAACCAGCTGCTGTTTTGATGGGTTTTCCTTTGTGTGTGACTTGTGCTTTTCCTCTTGCAGCTTCCAACACATTTTCTTTTTTATGTATACTTAGTGTTTGAAAGATGATAAATACAACATGGGGATTTTTCTTATCTGTCCTTTTCCATTTGGTGCTCCATGTGCTTCTTGTATATGTATGCCTGTGTATTCCCTTAATTTGGGAAAGTTTTCTTTCTTGTGGAAGATCTGGTCTATGTCCTTGGCTTGGGATTCTTCTATCTCATCTGTACCCACAATTCAAAGGTTTCATCTTTTCAGGGTGTCCCAGAATTTCCTTAATGTTCCTGTTCCTGTGATTTAAAAACACTATCCATATCCTTTGTTTATTTAGTCTGAATGCTCTACTCTATATCTGAGTCCTGACATTTTATCTTTTGCTTGACTCATTCTTCTTATAATGCTTTCCTTTGAAATTTATAGTTGAATTATTGGGTTTTCCTATTCTGTCTTCTTTCCAGCTTGAGTCCTCTTCAATGTTTCTATCTCCTTATTGAATTCTGTGTGGTAAAGTGTCTGCTTCTAAGTTAACTCTCCTTCCATTTTTGCATTAAGAATGGGTTGACAACCAGAACATCCCTGGACTCACTGCATGGATGGCTTCTTCTCTTCTTGATGTTACTAAAGCCTAGACTCATCTTGCTTTCCCATTGGGAGGAGTGAAGAAGTGCCAAGGGTAGAGTGTGGGTCTTAGAATTCTTCATGCATTTTCTTGCTAAACAGGATGTGGGGCGGGGGAGACCTTTGCATGCAGGGGTTCTTTGGAGAGGCCAATGAGACTCTTAGCAAGCTCATAATGGCTGTTCATTTTCTTTTCTTTTTTCTTTTTTTGTCTTCCTGCTCCATGAACACAGGCTAGGTCTCATAGACTTGTTTCCTCATCTGGAAAAAATGACACTTGTGTCTTATGTCAATTGTAGTGGTGTTGGGAGGGCTTACAAAGTTGTAGAAGTACAGGCTCCAGGATTGTGCTGTGACATAGAGCTCTGGTTCTGGAGGGGAGAGCTATAGACCAGCATGGAGCCTGTGTACCAATTTCTTTAACATCCTGGGTCTGTTTTCTGTAAACAATAGGTTTAATTGTGATCGCTCCATAAGATATTTGGATAATGTGCTTAGAACTGGTCCAGATACACAGCAGCTGCTTCAGAAGTGGCAGGTGTGAATATAACATAGACAACAGAGGCCTGTGGTGGCTGAAAGTGTGTGGGAAGGTGGAACTGGAATGCATGAGAGATACAGAACAATGACTCTGGGAAAGCTCAAGTAGAGCTCAGTGTGTGTGTGTGGGGGGGGGGGGGCGCACAAAAAAAATCAGACAAGTTCAGGCATCTGCCTCCTCCACATTCTGTTCCAGCCACTTCTCAGTATCCAAGCTTGAGCTGGGAGAGCCACCAGCATCAACTTTGGAGCAAGATCTTGTCCTGATGTCCATTCATAGCTCCCAAAGGTGAATGGAGGAGACCAGTGGAAGGTTATGGGTTTCTTGGTCAAATAAGGGTATTTAGGGCTGGCCACGATGAGCCAGTGCTGCTCTGGGTGGGGCATGTTGCTTGGGAAATACAGTTATATTTATTGTGACTATAATTTAAATAGAAAAGGACTGGGGACACACAGGTCAGGGCATGCTGCATGCATGGGGGGTGCACTATGCACCAGCCACTTCCTGTCTGTGGCCCAGTCTGTCCGGATTTAGCTTGGGATCTTGTCTTAAGGAGAGCCCTGGGGTGGAGCTTTCATACCAGGTGAGGAGGGAGGGTGGATGACAAACATCCACAGGTGTTCTAGCTCTTTGTCAGGGACTTGGTAATAGGGTGTGTGGGAGAGGAGGCTAGAGTGGGATCCAGGCCAGGGGAATGGCTTGGGTGTAGCCTGAGGATCTTTGTTGTTTCCTGAGCCCTGTCACTCCTACACCAGATGCTGAACTCATTTCCAACTAGTATATAGGGTGTTATCACCTCTCATTACATCTGGAGAAATTGAAGACATAAGAGCTTTGGTTACAGACATAAGTCCTGCGTTGCTAGCTGTGGTGTCAAGGATTCCCTGCTCCCCAGGAAAGTGTGCATTAATCTTCTCTTTTATATAAAAATCACCGAGGCTGGGAAGGAGAGGTCCCACAGAAAGATGTGTGAAGCTCAAGAATTTAAACAACAGGGAGCTTCAGAGATGGCTCAGTGGTTAAGAAGACCAGAACCAACATGGTGGCTCACAACCATCTGTAGCTAGGGGATTGTCTTAGGGTTTCCATTGCTGTGAAGAGACACCATGACAGAGATAACTCTTATAAAGGACAACATTTTAATTGGGGCTGGCTTACAGTTTCAGAGGTTCAGTCCATTATCATCATGGTGGGAAGCATGGCAGCATCCAGGCAGACATGGTGCTGGAGGAGGAGCTGAGAGTTCTACATCTTGATCCAAAGGCACCCAGGACGAGATTGTCATCTGCAGGCAACCAGGAAGAGGTTCTCTTTCCACACTGGGCAAAGCATGAGCATTAAAGTTTATCCTTAAAGTCTATCCCCACAGTGACACACTTCCTCTAACAAGGCTACACCCCCTCCAATAAGGCCACACCTCCTAATAGTGCCACTTCCCATGGGCATATTCAAACCATCACAGAGATCCAACACCCTATTCTGGCCTCTGTGGGCACTGCATAAATGTAGTACACAGATATACATGCAGGTACATAAAATAAAAGTAAATAAATCTTTTAAAAATATTTAACAAAATAATCTAGACACCGAGAGTAAATACCATAGGACCTGTGACTGTGTGGAATTAGGGACCCGAGGCTGGGAGAGAAGGGGAAACGGAGGCCAGAGCTGCCAAATTACTATAAGCAGGAGGAGCACCTTCCAAGATATTCCCAACTGTGGCATTATAGTGAATATCTCAAAATAGCTAGGAGCAAGGAATCTGTCTGAATTTCTCATCCTGGAGATAAGACATGGATATGTTAATTACCCTGGTATACTATTGTACAATGTATGCATGTGTCACAACAACACAGGAGACCCATAAATATGTATAATTATATCCATTAGGAATAAAACCTATAAAATTAAAAGAAAAAAACCGTAATGAGCTTCAGGCTTGGCTCTAGCTAGCCAAACTACTCACGGAGAACTGGTAGCACCTTCCTCCCAAGTTCCCTTGCACTAGCACACAGATACTTGGTGCATGGTTGGTGAAGCATGGGGGGACAACAGTTACTGAATGCCGGAGCATCAGGTACTAGGTCTAGGAGAAGGAGGACACTTTAGGACCACTGCAAACTTCATATATCAAAACTGATTTTTAAAAATCTAATTTTATTATTATTTTTTTTACTTACTCTACATCCTTCTTACTGCCCTCCTGGTCACTCCCTCCCCCAATCCTTCTAGCCCCTCTCCCCTTCTTCTTTGAGCCGGTGGGTATCCCCTCCCATCCTGGCACTTCAAATCTCTTCAAGGCTAGGCACTCCTCTCCCATTGAGGCCAGACAAGGCAGCCCAGCTAGTAGAACATATCCCACTTGCAGTCAACAGCTTTTGGGATAGCCCCTGCTCCAGTTGTTCAGACCCTACATGAAGACCAGGCTGTACATCTGCTACATGTGAACAGGGAGGCCTAGGCACAGCCTGTGTATGTTCTTGGGTTGGTGGTTTGGACACTGAGAGCCCCAAGGGTCCCAGTTAGTTGACTCTGTTGGTCTTCATGTGGAATTCTCTTTGGGGCCCCCAATCCTTCCTCCTATTCTTCCATCAGAGTCCCCGAGCTCCGTGCACTGTTTGGCTGTGGGTGTCTGTATCTGTCTGAGTCGGCTGCTGGGTGGAGCCTCTCAGAGGACAACATGCTCCTATCTGCAAGCATAACAGTATCACTAATAATGTTAGAGATTGGTGCTGGCCCATGGGATGGGTCTCAAGTTGGGCTGGTTACTGGTTGGCCATTCCCTCAGTCTCTGCTCCCTCCCCTGTGCCTGCATTACTTATAGACAGGATAAATTCTGGGTTGAAAGTCAAAACAGATTTTTTAAAAGAAGGAAGCTTTGCAGATTTTACTATTTCCTGATCTCAGAAGGACCCTATACAGCCCTTCAAAGGCTGTGCAGTGCTGGGGCCTTCCCTGCCCTCGGCCAGGGGCTGCCGAGTTGCAAGTGTGTGGATTCAGGGACCAGCGCACTAGGACCGGGTCCTGAGTTTACCACATGGCACCAAGCAAACTGGAAAGCGGTACCCAGGAGACTATACTTAGCACTGATGCTGGGACTCAGCTACAGTGTGATGTGCTTCCAACAGTAGCAGGCACCTCACACTGCTAGGGGCCATGACTGAGAAAAGCAGCCATTCCCTGTGCCTCAAGCTTCTCTGTCTGTGCTCACCGTCCACTCAGCCCTGACCCCAAGCCTACCATGTAGGCTGGCTACATGAGTGTCTGTATGGGATGTGGCTTGGATGCTGAATGATCCCTCAAAGTAAACGGTATTGGGAAGGACTAGAGAGCATGAAGGGGTCCTAAGGTGTGTCTTGGGGTGGGGGGATTGAGGCTGGGCCTCTCTCCAGGTGGGTTCCAGGTGTCAGAGCGTTGCTTCCATCATAACAATGGCCTCTGGTGTGTCTGCCTTACTAGTGGTAATAAACGGGGCTGCCTGATCTTAGACTCTGAGCCTCCCAAATCTTGAGCTGAATAGACTATTTGTCCTGCTAAGTTTCTGCTTCAGGTAAGTTTTAGTGAAGGTGCGGTGTGGGCCTCCATTTTGGTGCTCATGTGCTGTGCCTCAAGGCGCTGAACCTGTGCCATCAGCGGCCCATGAGCTGAAAGTGCCACTTGCTCCTGTCTGCCTTCTGGTCTCTGTTTCAGAGCATCACTGGCATTCCACTGGAGGCAGACCCAAAGGGACTTTGGGCTGTAGTTGTTGTATTTTTGTTGTCAGTTTTTCTAGCTGAAACTTCAGGGGCATCCAGGAGTAAGGATGCACAGGACAGCCCAGGAGAAAGAATCAAGTCTAAGATGTCCTTAGTATTGAACTAGACTATCCTGTTGCTACTGGATAACAGGAACATCTGCCTGAATGGTTCAGATTAAATCCGATAAGGCGATGGTAGAATTAAGACCAGACCTATTCCAAGGTGCCGAGGTAAGCAAACATAGGCGTATCAGAGGGAAGCAAAGAGAAAGTGGCCATAGTACTGTCTACCTGCACCTGTAGTCAGCTAACTCATGCCAAGAAGACAATGTAGCTCTTCTGAGAGTTCAAACTCAGCTGGTCTTTGCTTTCCCTCCTGGATTCGGCCATGCCTGAAGCCTTTCACTGTCTGGCTAGAACTAGGTCCTTTCCTCTTGCATTTGAGTTGAGCTAATTATAATATATGGAAGGATACCACAAGCCACACTCACATTGTGTAGACTTCACCAGCCTCTCCTCCTTCCACACCCAATGGCCCTACTCCAGGATAGCCGTCTTTTCTCCTTCCTGCAGCTGGTGGCTCATAGTAGGGCCATAGCTGTGGCAGCAGCTGTCTCTGCAGCATCATGACAGCATGTGTCATTGTGTGATGGAAGCGCTCTGTCAGCTGGGACTGGGACTGAGATCAGATGTGGTGCGTGGAACAGCTGCCCGAGCAGGGCTGGTGGTTAATTAAAAGCTCCACGCATTTAGTGATTAACTAATCACAGCATGATGGCAGTCTGTGGCAACGGGTGACTTCTCTGCTGGAGTCATCAGAGATGTTGCACGTGTCTGCCTGAGGCCACCGGAGGCAGCAGGAGGTCTGAGAACCCCCAGTGTGTCCGTCTCAAACAAGTTGCCAGCAGAATCCCAGCTGTCTCTCTGCCAAATGTACATGTGAGGGCCCAGGTGGGAGAAAGTTTGTCCAGTTTTGTGAGGTACCCAGTGGGTGGGACTTGAGGGGCAGGAGGCAATTCTCCAACATTTGGAGTGGCATGTGGCAGGGAAGAAGCTACACCGGGGAACAGGCAGAAGCCTGGGATGAGCTTGGGGGTGGAAGAAAGGACACAGTTCTTCATTTTCTGGCAGCGTGAGACTTTAGGTATGTGGAGGAGCCAGGCTGTGGGCTGACTCATGACTTTCCTTCAAGTTGCCTATGTTGGTAGGGTTTTTCACTTCTCTGCCTCAGTTTCCTTGGACCTGTAAATTTTAGGGTTCATAGGGCATTGTGAGGAGACAGTCACATAGTGGCTACAAGCTTGGAAAAATCTGTAGAAAATATTAACTGTCAGGGGAAGGTGACAAAGCTGACAACTACTTCCTTTGAGGCCAGGAAGGTGAGCCATGGCAGTAGCTCACTCACTGTATTTCTTGGATGTAGAAAGTGGAGGACTGACTGATCCTGGGGTGGGTATTACCTTCAGCCAGGGCCTACCTCTTAAGGGTTCCATAGCTTTCCACTATGGCACCACCCACTGGAGACACATGTTCAAACTGTGAACTTCTGGGAAAGGGTGTTTCAGATTCAAACTATAACAGCCTATGTTATTTTACCATGGAAGGGCACATTTCAGGGCAGTTGAGTATATCCACACGTCTGGAAACCAGCACCTCCATCCAATGCCGAGGCTTCATCTTTCCTAACTGAAACTCTGTCTCTAAGCACCCTGTCTATGTTGATCACCTCTTAAAGGGCCCACCACCTTACATAGCAATACAGGCTGCTCCCTGCACCTTTAATAAGTGGACCTTCATGGGACACACTTGAGATCCAAACTACAGCCGGTGGGGTCATCCCCAGGCTTTTGTCTCTTGTGGCTGGCTTGTTTCACTTAGTGTAGTGTCTTCAAGGTTCATCTGTGCTGCAGTTGTTTGAACAATACTCCACTGTATGCTTTTTCATATTTCCTTTCTCGGTTCACCCCCTGGTGGGCAGTTTCTTCTATTTTCTGCTATTGTGACTTGGGCTGTGAACACGGACATTTAAATGGCCTGTTTATTTCCGGTTTTCATTAATGCAACGTTTTCAAAGTAAGAAACAGTGAATGTAAGTCTAAGATCAACAAACACCCACATTTCAAAACAAGCTGGGATCAGTAAGGACACTGTGAGCTTTGTAAGAACCTGTGCACTCCATTAGAGTCCTTGTATGGACTGTGATCCCAACCGCAGCCTGGCTATTGGCCTGGGATCCTCTCAACACCTTGTAAGGCTCAAGCAGAAGAATTATGGGGACAGTGATGTGTCTTCCTTCCCTTGTAGTTTGCTAAGTGACAAAGCCCAAGGTGCATGTCCCGATTCTGTGTGCAGCAGTCCACAAGGCAGTTCAGTGAAACCAAGAGCTGCTCTAGATTGCCGCCTGTTGGTCCAACAATCGGGTGAACCTGACTAGAAGAGAAGTGTGACCTCCCACCCAATCAAACAAACAAACAAACAAACAAAACAAACAAACAACCCCCCCCCCCCCGCCCATCCGCTGTGGCCAGAGTTTAAGACGTTCAAGACCTAGACAAGTGTGCAGGTCAAGAACTCATCCTCGGGATGAGTAGCTAGGGGAGAAAGGCGAGATAAGCGAGGAAAGGCTCAACTTGGCCACGTGGTTGCTTGTTTGTGCCTATGTGTGTACACATGCATGTGTGCCTGAGTGTTCACGTTACCTGTGTACGCCTGCGTGTGCGTGCACGTGTGCATGTGGGCCTATAGGTGCACACCGGTACACGAGTGTGTGTGTGTGTGTGTGTGTGTGTGTGTGTGTGTGTGTGTACGCGCGCGCGCATACACTCTAAGCGTAGTCCCTGCTCAAACTGGCGCAGAAGCTGCAACTATCCCAAGTGCAGACTTGTTGCTATTCTTCTCCTGACCAGCAGATGGCGAGAGTGCAGCGGGAAAGTCAAGGCTGCAGGCGCTGTGCTTCCGGTTGGGTTGGAGAGGAGAGACCCAGGCCAGGAGAGCATCTTGTGCTGTAGTGGCTGGTGGGCAGAGTGGCCCACACTACAGGCAGCTCTGAGGAGGACATACAGGGCCAGCGCTTCTGGCTTGCCGCCTTTCCTGAGAGACGGTCAAGGCCAGTTTCTACAACCTCGTTAACTTTTCCGATTTCCCAAAGACCCTCTGTCCAAGTGCACATTTCTCTCAAGCGCTGGGGTTTGTATCTAAGAAGGGCAGACACAGCTCAGCCATAGCCCTGATGCAAGGGAGCTGGGAGCTGGGAGCTGGATTGGGACAGGCTGCCTTGGTGCTGGACCCTATTGTGACCTTGGGACTCACTGCTCCTCTTATTGTCATTTCCTTACTCCAAAGGGAGTTATGCTCCACCACCTGGCTGGCGCAGTCACCTAAGTGTCCAGAGAAACACTCAGGGCATGCCCCAAAGGCCTCAACCATGGCTCTAACTTCCCCTTCCAGAGCTTCATGCAGAAATTAGACTCCCTTGTGAGGGTTGACTATGAGACCAATGACAGGTGATTAGAGATTAAGTTCTGTAACTCCCGGGATGCATTATGGTCCATCATGTATTGTGTAAGGGCCCCTCCCACCTCCTGCTATGGGTGCTGCTGCTCCGAGGTCCTTGCTAAATGTCCTTGTCAAGTTCTAGGACTTCGGTTTTTAGCATGCAAGTAGAAGAAATTTCTAGATTCATCCTCCAGGCTGTTCAGTGTAGTAGCAGGAAGCACACTAAGAACCCTCCCCTAAAGCATTCATGCTAAGTGCCTATGAGATGGGATTTGGCAGCACCAGACTAGGAGATCTGAGGCCTGGTCAGAGGAGTTAAGTGCCAGCCCACACACCAGGAATCAAATGCAAGACCCAACCTGTGGCATAAGCAGGAGAGGACAATTCTGTCAAGAAAGAAGACATGGGTGGGTAGGTGGGTGGGACTACCTGATATAGCCATCACTAGAATGGTGGTGTCCTTTCATAAAGCTAGAAAGAGGGTGGGTTTGATGCATAGCCCTGACAGAAAACAGATTCTGGAGCTGGGGCCTGGACATTGACCCAGGTACCCAGGAAGCCCTGCTGCAGAAGCAGGGTCCCAAGTGTGCTGCTATGTTGCTTCCTCTACCTTTGCTGGCTGACAATGAGGCCTGTGCAGAAAGCAGGCTCCGCCTCTCTCCCAGCACCACGAGAGGGATGCCTAAATCTAATAAGTTAATCTAGACTCCTAGAAACAAGATTAAATTTTCAAATAAAGGCAGGCTCTGACAGGTAAGGCATAAATCTTTTATTTAAAAAAGAGGCAAAGTCATTCAAATGCAATCAGCAGTGACAGATGCAGACAGAGGCCGACTCTGATAGAACAGGCACTAGAGGATTGGCTCCCCCTCCGTGACACATCACAGAGGGTGACCTGAAGGACAGTCTGTGAGTGTCAGCAAACAGTGGGGCCTCTGAATCTGTTTCCATGTTGCTTGTTGGCCCGAGGAGCGGAGACCAACAATGTCTTCAGGAAGATGCAGGAAGATGCCTGTATAGATGGGAAGGAATCAAGGTCCCACGCCACCTAGCTCAGCTACCACAGGAGGGCAGGGAAGAAGGGGGAAGCACCTCCTGAAGGTTTCCAGACCACCAGCAAAGCCCTGTGGGATAGGTAGGTGGCTGTGAGGGAGATGCCAAGAGCAACCTTTGCCTCAGCCACAGGGTGGGCTCTTCCACTTCCCAGACACCGCCCACACCCCACCTGGTCCAGATTCATTCTCTCTCAGGGCGAAGAATGCTTATAGAGTGCCTCCCTCGAGTCTGCAGGGCTCCTGAATGGTACAGCAGAGAGACTCAGCCCCAGGCATGCAAGCTCCAGTGCCCCTGTGTCTAGCACTTCTCAGCTCCCAGACACCCTGAGATGCCACCAGCTTTGCAAAAAACACTGACACTTCATTTGTTCTAATTCAAGCGAAGAGTCTGCTTTCTGCTAAAATCGGCAACCTCACCTCCTCTGGGAACTCTTAAGAAGCCTGTTACCTGACCTCTTCACAGCCGCACAAACCCAGCCACCACCATTTACATATATTTCCCAAGGACACAGTTCTCCAGGGGACAATTCATAAATCCACATCTTGGGAAAAGTTTCCCTGGATGCTACAAATAAAACAGGGCTTTGTTAAATAAAACAGGGGAGTACTGCCAATGTCAGTCTGCTTCTTTCTAGAAAAGTGGTTTGCAACTTGTTGGTTGCAAATAGAAAAGTGGTTTGCAACTTGTTGGTTGCAACTTTTGGGGAGGGATTGACATTTTACTGAGGTTACGTAAGAACATTGGAAAACACAGATATTAACAGTTAGCAAAATCACAGTTATGAAGTAGCAACTTCTAGTAGTTATGGCTAGGGGTCACCACAACATGAGGAGCTGTATTAAAGAATCTCAGCATAAGGGAAACTGAGCAGGAGTGGATCTTGGACAGAGGGAAGGTGTGTCTGTGTGTATGTGGGGGACTGGAAGGAGAAGAAGGGGAAACTGAGGTCAGGATATATTGTAGGAAAGAATAAAAAAAAGGGTCACAGCATTAGGAAGGCTGAGGACCACTGTTCTAGAGTCACAAAACATCAGAATATTAAAGAAATCCTGCAGAAAAAAAAATCCTAACTAGTTCAGCATCTCCCCAAATCACACGGACATTACATGCTTTAGTTTCTCTCAGGATACAATGCTACATCAGTCTGTATTATGGTTTGATGTAGTTTGTTCTGCTAAGGGGTCACGTGTTCGAGAACTGTCCCAAGTATGGTACTTAAGAGGTGAAGTGTCTTATAAGAAGTGTGACCAAAAAGAAGGTCACTGGGTCACTGATCTCAGACGGGATTAAGGTGGTCCTGGTAGAATTGAGTTCTTGTGAAAGGAAGTTGTTTTAAGATCTAGTTTAGTCATTCCCAGCCTGACTTTTGGTCTTGATGTGTACATGTTCTCCCCACAACATGCTTGTACCGGGATGCCATTGTATATGTGATGGTCTTTGCCAGATCTGGCACTTCGCTGGTGGGCCTTCCAGCCTCTGGAATTGTGAGCTGAATCTTGTTCTTTACTAGGTAGCCTGCCTCAGTATTTATTTCCTTAAAGGAACAAAACCTGACTGCTGCACTCCGTGTAACAAGGAGTCCACGTTGAGAAATGTCGACAAAGCTATCATGTCAGGTTCTGCTTCTCAAGAATGCAAAATGGTGCATGGAATCCTATCATGAAGTACTTGAAGAATCTATCTGGATGTTGGAGAAGCTGTGCCTAGCGCTGCTGCCCTGCTTCAAGATGAGTCTCCTTGGGTAATGAAGGCCTTCACACTCACATATATGATGGTCATACCCACAGGATGTTGAACTGATTTCCTGGTCCATGGTTCTTGAGGTCCAGTAGGCTTTAGGAGTTGTTATCTCCTAAGGTCTCTGAGGTATTTGGAGGCATGATCTAACCTTGCAGGATGGGGTAAAGATATTGAGAGAAAGACTGCTGGGAAGTCTATGCAAAGGGGCCAAACACACTCCTTACCTTCTAACAGGAACCTGGAGAGTTGCGCTGTCACATGACCAGAGAATGGGTGAAGCACCGAGAGGCTGGGTGGGGAGACACACTTCTGCTTCCACAGCTCTGCAGATAGCATCACGTCTCACAGGACTGCAGCCCTCCCACAGCCAGTGTGAGCAATGCTGATGTGATGGTGTCAGTCGAGGCTTGCCTGGCACCAGTCTTCCCCATCAGGAGACAGCAGTATGGTGGCTCTCGGGGGTGGGAGGGGCTGCCTGTGTCTGTTTTAGCTTGTATGCGCTATATAGAACAGGCTTCTTCCATATCCAGGGATGCTACTGCCCAGGCTTGGACAAGGGCACCATCTTAGGTCACCTGGAATACGGGCACCAATTAGGGTACTTAGTGCTAACAGATATACCATGTTACTTTTATGAAGATGGAAAAAAAAATCTCTAGGACCATTGATAAAAACATATGCCAGGAGCTGTTGTCAGCCATGACTGGGGGAGACTGCCTGAGCACCTTCATGGAGGATATGAATGACAGACAGCTCAGGCGTCCCTGGGAAGATGTTGAAGTCTGGGTCATGCTGTGATCCGGTTTTACAAACATAAGCCAGTGACTTACTATCTTATTTAAGACTGGTGAGCCCTTTCTGTTCCTTGCAATGGAAGGAACTCTAATTTCCATATTAATAATATTCCTGAGGAGAGGCTGGACAGAGAGAGACATCTCAGTGGTCAAGAGCACTTCTCTTCCGGAGTACTGGGTATGATGCCCAATACCCACATGGTGGCTCACAATCACCTGTAACTGACATTCCAGGTGATCCGACACCCTCTTCTGACATCTGGAGGCACCAGAGATGCATATGGGTGCACAGACATACACATAAAGATAAAATAGTTTTTAAAAATCCCCAGACCTGGGCCCAATGGCTGAACTAGAAACCCCAGCAATGTTGGGCCAGGCCTGTATGTATATCTATCTGCTGTCTGTCTGTCTGTCTGTCTGTCTACCTATCATCTATGTACCCACCTACCTATCATCTATCTACCTATCTACATAGCTATGTACTCACCTACCCACTCATCTATAGTCAATCAGTCTGTCTGCCTATCTATCTATCTATCTATCTATCTATCTATCTATCTATCTATCTATCTATCTACCTACCTACCTATCTACCTAGCTATCTCCTCTATATGTCTATAAATGCTGAAGACTGAGTTCTGATCAGAGACATCTGAGCAAAGGTGATGTGTGCCTCTCCAAGCTTAGCTTGGAAAAATATCTGAGTGTTTGTTTATGAGTTTGCTCTTCTATTTTGATATGACAAACATAGCAGCTATGGAATCCAAATCAGAAGGTAGCCAGCCACAAAGAGAAAGGAAGCACCATCGTTCTTAGAAGCAAGGATCTGTTTGAGGCTGCACATGAGAAACATGTAAGCACAGACTTCAGGGTTTTGCCTATTCATGGTGTTTCCAAGAGTTGGTTTTGATGGGCTTTAGATAACTTTTCCTTTTGTCTACTCATCCATACCTTACACAAATGCTGGGTGACTGGGAATGGCACTCATGTCCTCTGGATGGGAGGACAGAAGATATTCTAAAGAGCCCAGGGTGATGGAGGAAGAATAAGTTATGCCAATTTGTGTACTGCACTCCAGCCCCACTTTGTCCCCAGAGACACAGCACCCACTCCCACTCCTTGCTTAATTGGCTCACGCAGATGCTAGACACCTGCCTCTGTCCGTGGTGCTGAACCCAGCTGTCGTGTTGGTTTTACATCGTTCTTTTGGTGAATCCTTTAATCCTCTCCAAACAATATTTTTGTTATAAAATGAGAAAGATATCTTTCTCGCTAGACTTTTGAGACACTCAGGTAAGGAGAAAGCACTGATGTGACTGGGCAGTTTTGTAAGCCCTCCCCTCCCTGCTCTTCAACTCCCACTTAGCAGATGAAAAGCTGACTACGCATACTGATGACATCATACTCAGGTATCATACTGACTTTAGGGGCCAGACTCGTCACTCTCGGTGGCTTGACTGAATTAAGACAAAAAGCACACTCTAAGAGATATTGTCCCTTCTAAGTCTAGCTATAACAGGTGACCAGACACTACAGAATGCATGACTTTGTCCCTTCTTTCTCCTGCCCAGCGGGTGGTGGCTGGGTGGTTCTCAGTTCTGTAGGATGAAGTTTGGCCTCATTACCACCCACTGGTCCTCATGTTTGTAAACATTTTGTTAATTAGATACACTGTATTTATTAAGGAGTAAAAACTTCAGATCCTTCAGTTTAATTAATAAAATAGTTAGAAGTGATTGGGCAATAAAGACAGTATTAAGCTTCCCAGTCTAATGGGGAAGTCTGTGCTTTTGTTAGTCTATGTGGCTCCATTGCTGGCTAAGGTGTGGATTACCTTAGGACTATTTTATTTTATTTTATTTTGCCAAAAAATGTACAGACTATGATGTTATTCTTGTAAACCCTGGGACAGTAGGTGTTTCTTTTTATTTTTGAGGGGTTTACTACTATGTTACTTAGGCTGGCCTCAGGCTTACAATCCTCCTTTAGCCTTCCAAGATGTGTGCTACCCAGCTCAGGAGTCATTTCTTTGATTGGATCTTGGGAACTTACCCACCCTGACTCAGCTGTGGGGCTTCAATGTGCCAAATTGGTGGAATGAAACCATGGAGGCCTTGACTAGAGATTGGCTCAATCCACACTTATGAGACAGAATTCATAATCTGCATTCCCTTCATCATGGGTGGGGCCCTGGAATAGTAAGAGTCCTTTTGACTGTGTGTGCCTGTGTTTGTGTACATATGCTCATACATGTGAAACTGGAAGCTTAGCGTTTTAATGAGAGTACCACAGAAAGCCCTCTGGCATCCTTTCTGTTCATATGCTCACCCCCTATTGACCATGATGTGAGAAGTTAATTGAAATCAAAGAGTGTTTGCTTCGCAGACGCTAGAGGTAGGCAGTTAGTGGGCTAGTCCTGATGACACTGGCATCTTACCATGACAGCTGCTACAACGTAATCTCCCTGAGGTTTCATTTAGGCCCGCAGAAATCAAGACCCTTTTCTGCTCCAGTTCAGTGCTGTTGGGCGGTGCTTATGCCGAGGACCCCGAGTCAGTGAACTTCTTTCGTGCTCTGGGGTTAGTGGCAGTTGAGTCTGTGCCCTTGGTGTGGTTGAACTTTGAACTGGCCATCTTGCATTGCCCCTGGGGAAGGGCAAGCTCTGTTGCTGGGGTCCATACACAAAAGCCTTGGATCTGGATGACGACCATGTGTGTGCGACAGTTCAATATAGATGACTATGTTGATGAGGTATGGTGAGGCTGAGACTCTTTTAAGGGCATTTTCTCCACACATGTCAGTCGGAATGTTGTCACCATGGGGAGGTGAAGCAGGAGATAAGAAGTCAAAGGAATGTCCAGAGTGTGCTACCCACGGGCAGCAGAAGAGGTCTGCTTCCTGCACTTGGAATCTCTGCCCATGTCCCAGACCAGGGAAGATGAGCTCGTGTTGCCTCATTTCACTAAGAATTTGTTGCAATTTACAGAAGAACACACACACACACACACGCATGGATAAAACAGATAAGATGAGGAACTCAGGGTAAAAATACATTAAGACCAGGTAGATAAAATGAGGTCAGGCTATCACTGACTAATCCCACAAAGAGTAAAGGATTAGGTTAGCGTTGAAGTCTTTCCACCGCAAAGCCTTGGCGGTCATCTGTGGGAAAACTGAGCCTCCTAGTAGCTGAAGCTTAGGTGAAAAAACATGTTTGGCTCTGGTACTCTGAGGCCATGTGGCAATTCCTCCAAGAAGGGACAGCAGAGAGTACTTTTGTAGGCATGCAGAGGAAGGATCCCTTACTGGATCTAGTGGGCTTCCTGGAGGGGGTAACACTCCAAGGAGTCCAGGGGAAGAGACAGCTGTAGATAGCATTTGTTTTGGTTTTGGAGGCAGGTTTTACTCTGTAGCCCAGGCTGATGGGAAGCTCACTATGTAGTTTAGGCTGGCCTAGAACTCACAGCAATTCTCCTGTCTGAGCTTCCGAGAAGCTGGAATTCCACATCTGAGTTACACACGTACTTGAAGACAAGGTTTCATACAGAACAAGTGGCTTCTGTGGGGTTTGAAGAAGGGTCCATGCATGGTGCCGGAGGAGACCTTATGTAAGTTATCTGAGAAGTGACCACATCAAGATGAGACCTGCTTGGAATAATTATCTACTGCTGTCTAACAGTTCCACTGACAGGACAGACTGCATAATGGACACCCTATCTTTTGCTGGGTGTTAGTTTAGGGCTGCAGCTGGGGTGGCTCTGCCTTGAGAGCCTGCAGATGCCATGGTACTCTGGCTGTTGTCATTCAGAGGGTGAGTGGGCCAGGAGGCTCCCCTTCATCATGGTTCACTCACATAACTGACACTTCAATGCTGGCTGTCCATGGGCAGGCAGCCTGAGGCTGTCAGCATATGGACTTTGTCCCACAGTAGTTACCATATTCTCATGTCATGCCAGCTGCTTCCCCCAGTGAGTCATCCAGACAGTAAAGTAGTTGTAGGGTCTTTATGACCAAGCCTTGGAAGTTATCCCTTACCACCAGAACCCAGTGAGTTTTACTCCATGTGAGAAGCAGGTCCACAGAAGCTCGTCCAGGGGAACGTATCCAGGTCTGCAGGTCAGGTGTGGAGGCTTGCTCTAACCTTGAGGTTTGAGGACTCTGCTTCATGATTTATGAGCTGAGTGAGGTATGGCGGTTTGAATGACAATGGCCACCATAGGCCCACAGGGAGTGACACTATTAGGAGGTGTGGCTTTGTTGGAGTAGGTGTGAGCTTTGTTGGAAAAAGTATAACACTGGGGGTGGGCTTTAAGGCCTCAGATGCTTAAGCCAGGACCAATCTCTTTGCTCATCTTGGCTGTTCTTGCTTTGAAACTGTTGCACAAAGGGTCTTATGTCATGGGCTATACATAAGTGCTCACAGGTCAATGTCGATCTTTCCTGGTGAGGAGTCTGGGCCCTGCAACCTAGTGTCTTGCATTAGCATGAAGTGCATCATGTATAGGCTGAATTAAAGGGATGCCTGTCTGCTAGATTGCTTGCCTTTCAGAGGACAACCTGTGTGTTTCTGTCTCTCCAACACCTTGAACAGAAGTTCTGTGAGAGCCTCTGATTAGAATAGAGTCTTCTAGAAGTACTATGCAGACCTTAGGTCTTGTCCTTAGGTACATGGGGTGGGGTACTGTGGAAGACGATGTTGGAGCCGGCATTCTCAGCCAGGGTCTGGATGGTTGAGAGAGCAAAGGCCACCCTCACCCAGCAGATGTGTTGATGGAAACCAGGAGGACCTGCTTCTCAGGCCAAGCATCAGAGGAGCGGCACAATATCATTCTGACACTTGAAAATTGCAAATTTGAAAGGTTCCTTTTCACCTGCCAGCACTGTAGGCTTTCCCTATATAGACAGATTCCAGACTTTATCCCAAGGCTAGGGTTTATTTCCCAGGGCCCCAGAATTAGCTGGGGGCGAGGGGCAGTCTTTATAACCCCACCACAGGCAAAGCCTCTCAAGTTTCCCAGGCCTAGCATTTGTATATCCAGGTCCAATTGGGACATTGCCGGTTAGTTACAAGTGGCTTTGTTACTTGAAAAATCCTAGGCTTGTTGCTCCCTGGCAGCTTTGTCCAGGGTGCTGTCCTTAGTATACTCTTCCTAGAGACTCTGTGTGGTACAGATGGGGTAGGGAGACCCCAGGAAGCTTAGACTCACTCTTCTAATTTAATCATGAATGTTCAACTCACTTCATCCCAGCCACTCACTTTTCTTCAAATAAGTCAGGCACACCCCTGCCCCAGGATGCTGGCACTGGCTCCTACAAGTGCCTGGACATTCCGCCCCTCCCCTCTACAGCGGTTCCTCTGGCTCCTCCACCCCTCTCACATTTACCTTCTCTGTTTAAAACCGCAATTTTCAGTCTTCTTATATTGCCTTTTTCCTTCTAGTGCAGTTGCTGATTAACCCAGTGTAGCCAAGCATTTATTCATTAAGCTATTTCTTGAGAACCCACTCGAATGCCTGTTTGGTTCACTGGTAAATCCCAGAGTCCTACTGCCTAGTCACAGCTCAGTGTGTGAGATGAATCAGTGAAGCAGACAGGTAAGTTTCTCCAGACACTGGGCATGCAGCAGTGAATGAAGCTGAAGATCTTGAGTGTCTGTGTTTCCCTTTCTGGTCGGAAGGAAGTGACCCATTCCATAAGACTAACAGAAGAAATCCTGTGTTTGACGATGCCCACTGGATCATCAAACTAGTCTCACAAACCCAGAGATGCCTGAGCTGACAATTGCCAGCAGCTATAAGAGTGGTGGCCTTGAAAAGGGCCACACCAGCTTTACCACCCTGCTGTGGCTCTCACTGTGCAGCCTGGAAACATGTAGTACTCTTCAGCTCCACTCTTACTGCTAATACAGGTAACGCTTGTAAAATTCATACCCAATAAGCAATTTAGAAGAAAAAAAGAACTGATTTGGAAGAGCTTCTACCTGGGATTCAGGTGGCAATACCTGCTGGGTAGGCAAGCAGGGCAGATGCTCAGAGACGGACCACACTTCTGCTCTTTGTCTTGGAAGCAGAAGACAAGCAGTTGCTAAGGCTGGCCAATGAAATTTCTCCCAGATTCGTTTGTAAGTCATGCTTGCCTTTATTTTCATTTCCTCTCATCCCGGGTGTGGGGGTAAGTGGGAAGCTCCCTGCCAACCCACCACGTCCTTGATTTTTCTCACTCACATGACTTAAATAAAAAAACATTCAGACTGACCAGGAGCTGCTGGTGTGTGGAGAAGCAGAAGCCAGACCAATAGGAGGAACGAACACACTCTGACATTATTATCTTTTTACGGACAAAAGTATTTTATCAAAATTCGTCCCAAGGGTAGAATGTCTATCTTCATATTGACTTAAAATACAAAATAATGCAGGGTGGGCATCCTGTTTACGTGCTTCGAACCTCTGCATGCTGCTGTGGATAAATAATCAATATTTTATCATCAAATTATGAGCTAAGCTTCAATGTTTTGCAAGAAGAATCTGGAGATGCATAGTGAAACACAATAATGCTTTTGATATGCAAAGTGTAATTTTTACATTTCAATAGAGGCGGGCTCCTCTTGGCTTTCCTCAGCAGGCAGCATCCTCTCTGGTCCTAGGAAGGATAGGGTGAAGTGACAGCAGCAGGACTGGAGGCTGTCTTGGCTTTGCTGTCTGTTAGATGGTGTGCTGGCTACTTTTTATGTCATCTCAACACAGCTATGTAGTGGGATACTTCCCCTGCTACATTTTACAATAAACTCAGTAATTTGGGAGGAGCTATTGTGGGAGGAGTAAGGAGAGGAAGAGGACACATACACAGAAAATAAAAATAAATCACTTTAAAAAAAAAAAAAAAAACCCAAGCAACCAGGCTGAGCAAGCCATGAGGATTAGGTACACTCCCTCACGGCTTCTGCTTCAGTTCCCGCCTTGACTCTACTCAGTGATGGAGAGTGGCCTGAGAGCTGTAAGCTCAAACAAATCCCTTCCTCCCCAAGTTTCTTTGTGCATTTGTCACCGGGTTGATCACAGCAACAGAAACTTACCTAGAACATCCTCCATGTCTGTCTTCTTCCCCTTTAAAACCTGAACTCAGTCTATAGTCCAAAGGAATGATGGCTAATATCTCTCTCTCTCTCTCTCTCTCTCTCTCTCTCTCTCTCTCTCTCTCTCTCTCTCTCTCTCTCTCTCTCCATGTATGTGATGTATGTATGATTTATGGGTATGTGTTCACGTCAGGTTTATTATTCAATCACTCTCCACTTTATAGACCAGGTTTCTCACTGTGCCTGAAACCCACTGATGTTTGAAGACTGGCAGAAAAGAAAGCTCCAGAGATCCTCCTATCTCTGCCTCCTCCACACAAGGACCTCAGTACATACAGCTGCAGCTTCTTTCTTTTCTTCTCCTCCCCCTCCTTCCCTTCCTCTTCTTCCTCCCCCTCCTCTTCTTCCTCCTCCCCCTTATCCTCCTCCCCTTCCTCCTACATCTTCTTCTTCAGCTGCTACTTCTCCTAGGTTCTGGGGTTTAAACTCAAGTCCTCATGCTTGTGTCTTATTTTACCAAGTGAGCCATCTCCTCAATCTTGGTGATGGCTGATCTTGTCTAGGTAATTGGATGAAGAGATGTCCAGAGGGCTAGTGGAGCATGACTTTGTATGAGAAGAATTTCCAGTGGTGATCAGAACACGAGGTATTCGAATGAAATACTGTTACCGGGAAGTGGTGGCAAGTAGGAGGTGGGGCCTGGATACAGGAAGCAGGTCACTGGGGAATGGGCTTGGGACTATATCTCACCTGAATCCTTCCTGAATGCCCTCTTTCCAGTTTCTGGCCCACTAATATGCAAACTGCTCTGCTCCACCATACTCTCCCACCATGATGTACTGACACCCCTGAAACCAGGACCCAAGAGAAACTTGTACTCCTTTAAATAGTTTCCGTCAGGTCCTTTGTCACAGTGATAAAACAGTAACTACTGACAAGCACAAGGGAAAGAACCTGTAATGCCAGCCTCCATGGTCAGGAGCTGGTAGCACACTAGAGCGAGGGAGAAGACCAGCTGGAGAACCTCCTTTAACAGGGGCTGGTGGACAGAGGACACACCCAGATCCCCAGCTCCTCTACAGCTAAGTAGAAAGGTGTCACATCATGGGCAAGTCCCTCCTTGGTTGCAAAGTTAAGACAAGTTGTTCTTGAAAACTTTGTCCTTAAAGTATTAGAGATTATCTCCCTGTGACTTACCAACACGAGCACATAAGGATATGATGCCAGGGCTACTGCCGCATCAATGGAGAAAGTCAATGGACTGGGACAGCCAAACAAGAGCATCCTCGAGACCACTTTCCATTCTGAGGCCCCTAGAATAGGATAGGCTGTCTTTGTGTCTGACCACCAGCATCTTCCATGCACAGTTAAGGACAAAGTGGCCCTTTTGTTTCGTTTCCTTCACCACGTCTTCTAGAACTCCCCTCTGGTGGCAATGAGAACTAAAAACCAGTAGAAACAAGGAAATGACACTGAAGAGGAGGAGGACCTCATGGGAGAAGGGCGAGGTGGAAGCCCACGTTGAAATCCAGATGACAGCTGATGGAGTTTTGGAGACATGTTTGTCATTTGGAGCAAACATGAACTGTCATAGCAGACCATGGTGCCTTTGATCTGCTCTGTACTTGCTCTCAGCCTGTGTGTGATGTATCACTGCCTACAGACAGCTCCTCAGGACACTGGGCCTGGAGCCCAAGGTTGTGAGAGGCTAACCCACATGGAACATAAACACATCTTTCTATTCTTCCCTCCCAGCTTGTGGTGGACTTTCCACTCCATAGCTATAGCTACCCCAAGTCAGGACAAGCCCTGGAGTGTCTTCCCAGCTCTCCTCAGGGATGCTCCATACTCCCTTATGGATCTGCTCCGGAGCTCTGGAGAAGATGGAGCTGTGACATCACACAAGTAGTTTGGGACCAATACAAGTCTTATGGGACTTTGCAGTGAGGCTCAGACCACAGCATGTGAAGCCCCAAAGCTCTCAAGCACTCATGCAGGTGCACTTGTGTTTGAGCTGCACAGGCTTAACTTCTGACTCAGGAGGGACCAGAAAGCCAAGTGTGTGCAGAAATGTAAAGTCCACACTCCATGGCTACCTGATCCTGCTTTGTGTCATTTCTGCAGGACTAGGGATCAATAAGTCAACAAAGGGATGGGATGTTTGCCTGGGCACGGGTTCATCCTGCCCACTGAAGTCCTTGTCCTTTACTGATACTGGGATTCGTGGGGTATGCACCCCAGGTGACTTCCCTTGTTATCTATTTTAGCCATTCACCTAGAGGACGCCAGCACTTCCCGGCTCTGGTACACATGAGATTTACCCCAGAGTTCTTTCAGAAGTGCACATATGCTCAGTCTTATCCGCATCCCACTTCCTGCCCAAGCATCTTAGGTTACAGGTATGTTTCAAGCCCCTGTGTGACTGCAGCAAACAGACAGCTGTCCACACAGAACTGTACTTCATAGGGAGGAGCACGGCCTTGAGAGCCACCAACTGGCAAGTCTTCCTCAGGAGCCACATGTACTGAGAAGGTATTCCTGTGACCCTAGCTTGATGGCTGCCTCCACTCCCAACGAGGGGCTACGATATACACATGGCACTCCTCTTATGGCCCTTGTGAGTCATCTTTGTGTTTGGTTAAACGCTGTGTTCTTTAATAATTACGTCTAAGGTTTTTCTAAAACTATGGTTCCTGTCACTTGATACCCATGGCTTTCAAGGAGACCAGTGGGATGAATAGCCGATCCAGGACCACTCTCCTTGGTGTCACAGGTGACACAGTGAATTCACAGAATGGAAGCACTGGCTGAAGCATTCCTCCTGTGTGTGGAATTTCTTAGCACATGCTAGCTTGCTTCTGTGAAGAGCATATTGGAATGCAGCCAGTGCTCGCAAACATCACATTTTATCACTACGCTGGACGATTGCAGAGGCTCACAGCTGTCTTTACCTTCAAAACTCACGGCCAACTGAATAACATAAATCCAGCTATTACCCATACCCACACCATGGGCCTATTTGCTTCCATAATTAGGAAAGACTAGGTCTTAATAAAAATTCTTTATTTGGTGAAGTATCCAACATTCAATACTTGGCTTAAAAGAAAGCTATGGCCACTCAACTTGGCCCCATAGACGGAAAGTAATTGTTGGATGAATGCTGTGTACAATTTTAAAATCAGTTCCTTGGAGGTAGGCGATAGGGAAGTGTGATGTTTATCTGCTGTGCAACCATCCTTGGAGCACTACCAACCCTGCTTTCTGTGTACAGGTACACACCAAGAAAACATGCCTCCATTGCTGGGCTCATGCCTGCCATCTATGGAAATTCTCCAGTTGGTTTATGGTCTTGCTCTTTTTAGCCATTCTCCTGACAGACCCGTAGGTCTCAACCTGACTGTTTATAAGCGGAGCTTAGAACTTGAAACATTCTGGACAGATGTGAAATCTCTGTCCCAAATATCCTGACTCAGCTGACCTAAACCCCTCTCCCAGAGATTCTAATATAAGGGTGGGTGCAGGAACAACTCCCAAAGACTGCCAGCTCTTGCCAGCAGCTGAGCAGCATGGCCTCCCTCCATTTGGCATCTCTGGCACCTGCTATGGGGTCAGAAACAAAACAGACTCACAAGTCCACTGTGAGTTATATGCATGAAGTACTGTATCATCCCACCCAGAACCTTCTCCTGCCAAACTGCCCAGATGCTCTGCACAAAGTTCTAGACTGTCAATCTCATACAGCAGGTTTGCTGTGTTGCTCAATCACCACACCTCATCTGGGTTGGTCTCATCTTGTAAAGAGAGTGCCACAGCACTTCAGTCAGTTGAAGCCAGTCAATGTGTTGAGAAGACCTAGCATGGGGCTTAGAAGTGTATGCTGATAGACTGTACTGTGTGAAGCCAAACAGCGCAAATATTAATGCCACCTGGTCACCACCTGGTCAGAATGAATATCCACTTCTTCTATGTGGGTCTCTGTAAAATATTTAAATAGCTCTCTGCACACAAAAGCTGAACTCCAACAGTCCAAGCCTTCCTCTTCACATGGTCCTTCATTGATCCATTCCAGCTTCCCTAGGCCCTCCACAGTGCAGGCATGTTGCAGGCATGTAGACACAAAACTGAACATGAGTGATACATACTGGAGTTCATGGCACTTAGAACGCAGTGCAGATGATACCGAGAACTGGGTTAGCATAGAGCACGTTATTCAGGCTGTAACAGATACACCGAGCAGAGCAAAGCAAAGCTCTGCTGAGGACCTGGGCATGGAGCCCTGGTGGCAGGGGCTCCCTGAGGAGGTGTCTGAGCCACTGAGGACTGGGTTTCTAAGGATCACAGACAGCAGAGATGCAGGGGTAAGGTCAGATGACCTGAAGGTGAGACAATCGAAAAGCTGGAAAAGGGTAGTGTGGACGAGAAGCAGAGGCCAGACTCACCTCACCTCACCTCACCTCACCTCACCTCACCTCACCTCACCTCACCTCATCTGTGTGCCCTGGTTGAGTGTGAAGGACGTGATTACAGTGGTGAATGAGGCCATGTGTTTACTTAAACCGAACAGCTATGACAGAAGGGTCCACACAAGAGAAGTGACAGAGTGGGCTTTCTGGTCCTGGGAAGTCATCCCATTAGGTTGAGTTTCACCTAAGTCCATAAGTAAACAAAACAAAAACAAAACCAAAAACCCCTCATATATCAATTTATGAAGGGGTTACATCCCAATAAACCAAGTTAGGACTATCTTAGGAATGCCTTTATCACCCTTAACCTACAGGATTCCTGGCTCCTAATGACAGAGAGCTTTCCTTAGCCTAATGCTGGGCTGAGATCTCCAACACAAAGCCTTTGTGAAGAAAGTGCTGAACAGCTTACAGGATTGGTGGAGTGCCTGTGTCTAAAATGCTCTGAACATGCATGTGCCCTCATGTTTACATGGCTGACTGTGGGTCACTGCTACTGCCCAGCATCCTGAGGGAGGGCTGTGCCATCCACCAGCCCAAGAAAACCACTGTAAAATCCGACATGCCAAGTAAAGGCATCTGTCATCAGGTGCTATCTACAGAAATTCTCTTTCCTTCTTTGATGGTGGGTGGGGACTGGGATGCTGGACCTAAACCTTCTCATCCTTAGATCTTCATCTTCACTTCCCTTCAGATGTTGCTTCCTAAGAGACACCTCCTCCCAAGCCACCATTTACACACCTGTAGTATCCTTAGGGTTTTGTGGCCTTATACTAAGGAGATCACACTGTACGTCCATCTGCTCTGAACACACTGAGATGTCATCCTGAGGTCACAGACAGCATCTGCATTGCTTTCGGCTGTGTTCATCACAGTCTAAGGCACATGGAGTGCACTCATCCATTATTTGTTGAGTAAAATTGGAACAAACAGCGTTTGGTTTTGTTGCATTCTTCTGGGCACTGAGGACTGAATGGATCCCCAGTGTTCTTGGGTTCCCATTCCCAAGCACATTCATGTCCTTTCTAATCTTCCTGCCTTAATCACTTTAAATGGGCTGACAAGCACAATTGACCAATTAACAGTGCTTCTGCTCTGGTTACATCATTTGTAATCCACGATGCTCTTTCTATTTGCAATGGCCTCTCAATTTTTCATGACTCAAAATGGAGGACGTGCATCATGAATACAGATAGCAAATTGATTAAATGTAACGCACGCCCTGCTGCTTGCTGGGTTTACGCCTGTTATTAATGACAGAAATCCAACAAATTCTCATGAAAACCCAGATAACATACAACTTCAAATGCAAGATTTTGGAGCAGTAGGGCCCTAAATTTTCCTAATTACGGAGCAAGAGCAGACGTTAATTTCTCAGACGGCAACCTCTGTAAACAAGAGCACTGCCGTGGCTTTGTCTGAGAGCTTGTGGCTGAGCACACACTGCCCTGCAGCCCACAGACAGTGTGTGTCTCCAAAACAAAAACAAGCCACTCTTGAGGAATTGCCTTACAAGTGGAGGATAAGGGACACTTGTGTAGAATCAAACGTATTGTCTTCTACCAGGATTAAATTTTTTTCCCCAATGCTAATCTGCTCTGATCCAGTCATGTGGCCTCTGCTGGTGTCCTGTGTGTGAGCATCCAAAGGTGATCAAGTAAGACAATGGAGGAGAAAGGAAGGGGCCAAGCTGGACATGTAATAGGATCTTGGATCACCAAGGGACAGGGTGGTATCCTGGAAGAAGCTGCAAGGGATACCCTTATTCTTAATAATAAACCCTTTACCTTAAGGTAATTTAAGGTAAAACTTGATTTACCCATTAGTGGGAACTGTGAGAGGGCAAGTGTTTTCTGAGCCTGGAATGGCACTGCCTTACTCAGGCTGCTTCTAGAAAACAGCAAAGCCTTTGTTAGCTAGGCCTGAGTGGAAGAGATGGCTTGGCCTGGTGGCTCCCACTTGGAATCTTGGTACTCAGATGGCTTGGGAAAGGAGGACTTCTATGAGACTGAGATTCACCTGAGCTCTGTAGAGACTTCCAGACAGATTTGGATTGCAGAGTAAGTCCCTGTCTCAAGAGCCCAAAGGAAACCGACTAAGTACTCACCTGTCCCCCCACCCCACTATCCACTGAGAATGGATAGTCGCTGGGGCCTATCCATACTCAGAAAGCACACACTCCAGTGTTCTGAGCATACCATGCCAAGCTCCTCCTATCCTCTCCATCCTCTAGTATGACCTGGGTATCCTGAACTGAAGGAGGACAAATCAGGGAGGGAACAGGTAGTCATGGTTCAAGATTACTTCCGATAAGGGCTACATAGTAGTAAGTATGCATTCATGATGCACTTAGCTCCAAATGTTTGTCCAAACAGGAGTTTGGCAAAAAAAAAAAAAAAATTGTCTTATCAACTTAGGGTCCACGGTGATTTTGGCACAACTAAACTTAAGACTTTTGTTGTGGAAAGAGTACAGTCTTAGGTTGGAAGCCCCAAAAGAGATCTAGAACCAAGCACTTTGAAGTGAGTGGTTGGTTGAGAGGTGGAAGTGCCGGGGGAACTCAGGGAGAGGAGACAGGGTCAGGAGGCGGCTGTAGGGGAATCTCCTTACATCCCATGAATGGAAGGTTGCTGCTGGATCACAGGGGAGCTCTGGGCAAAGTCAAACCGAGTGTCCCCGAGTTTCTGTAGCCCACAGTGAGAAAGCTGGACTCACACTCACCTTCCTGGCAGTGGCTGGTTAGGGCTGCCTCCAGAAATACAATTCAGGGGCTTCTAGCCACTCTATGGACAAAGTGGATTCCAGAAGCCTGTAAGACAAAACACAGTGAACGTGTGTGAAGTATCAACGGCTCCCAGAGCTACCCAAGGATGTGGAATCCCCTCTGTACACACAAATACGCCCCATCTCACACCTCTGAAGCCTTCACTGTGCTCAGGACAAATATCTGATCGATGTGCATGGCCTATTGAACACGCTACTCAATACAGTTTGAAGGGAGCTGAGACTACTGGATGCTCCTCCCTGAATTTCCGCTCTTTGGAGATAGCAAGACAGATTTTTTTTTTTGGTGAAAATTTAGGAAATATGCATGCTCTCCTCCCCCACTGTCATATGTCTATGTGAGAGAATAAAGAATTCACAGCTAGATCTAAAAACAGAGCCAAATTAGGAAGAGAAATACATTTACAGAACGTAGCATAAGAGAAAGCAACATACTGAGACAGGAAGGAGGGGATGAGAATTTGATTTATTATAATAAAAAAAAAAAACCCAAACTCTTGATACCTTTAAGCATCTTCCCCAGGTGAAGCAGAGGTGCATAGGCCTGGAGAGGAACATCTTAATGTCAGATGGCATCTGACTGTCAGCTGGGACACACTCACCTTCTAAAGCCAAAGAATTCCCCAGTGTCTCCACCTTTTTTGATATTTCAGTTGTAAAAATATTTTCTTAATGCCTAAAATACAAGCCCCACAAGTTGGCATTATTCCGTGGTAAGTACGGGTTCTTTTTATATGCAGGAACTCACTTAACCAGCCTCTGGGGAGCTCCTGGTGTCCCTGTTCACAGAGGAGGGAGCTGAGGCAGAGAGGGGTTGAGTACTAGCCTGGTACCACGAGAGAAGTGCAGCTGGATTTGAGCCCAGGTGACCAGACCCTACCAGCTGTGTCCTGCAAGGCTTGGTCCTGGAAATCTGGCTGGGGATGAGGGAGTGAAGAACCACAGATGCACAGACAAGCTGGGATTGGGTGGGCCAAGCTCTGCTGGAGCAGCACCAACTACTCAACAGCCTGCCATAGCCTCACTGCGTCCTGTGCAGCACAGTGGGCGGGGCTAGCTAGTCTCAGCAGGACAGTCTCAGGCTGCAGTCACTGGGGAGGAGGACGCCATGGTTGATAGCTTTTGCACACACTGCCAACATTCAAACTGAGACCAGGGGAAGGGTTTTTTCTGAGCTTCACCCCAAGGAAGGCTTTGTCTGCTTCCATGGGTCTGAGGCAACAGGCCCTTGATATGGCTGTACTCGGCAACAATACACCCTCCCTTGGGGTCTTCCTCAGACTCCCATACACATATTATATTTCTGTGTTATCTTTCTTCCCTGTGACCTATTACCTGAATTGATAATCAAATGTTTTTAAAAGCATAAATCCTGCCATAATTGGTTGGATGTGTCTTCATTAGTATGGTCATTGGTCATACTGGGACAACATAGGAATAACATCCTAAAAGAGGAGCCTATTCAAGTGCAGAGACACAGACATCCCCAGGCATGCCCGGTCTGTCCTAGCAAAGCTGTGGAATTCTTATCTCATATCTCTCTTAAAGACATCCACTCTCTTAATCCAGGGAAGGTCACTGTGGGACCCAGGAGATTGAGTTTGTTTGACTCTCAGGTCACTGGGCAAGCCTGCTCAGCTGCTGGACTCTGCCCTGGGTAGTGCACATCATGCAAATGGCACTGCCCCCTCCTCAGCTCTCACTGACATTTACTAAATAAAAGAACGCATGTGATTGTAGAAGCAAGGACTGCTTAGAAAGCACTTGCACGCTTGCTTACATTCACATTTATTACAGTGTGATCCAGAGCCTAAAAAAGAATTGACATTTTACAGCAAGCAAGCTTATCAACGCAGACTGGAGAAGCCTCTCATTCTCCTAACCATCTCCCCAGGAGGGACGAGAGAAGGAAGCCTCAGGCTTCATGGCGCTGAAAGCCGAGGGTTTGCTTTTCCATGGTATTTCTATTACCACCTAAGTGTGCCTGTGGCAGAGCACATATGCACAGAAATGCTCTTTACTAAATTTAAAAGAGACATTCTTTTCCCACTTACCACAGCTAAGCACTTACAAAAGATAATGTCTGAAGAGCCAGCAAAACCCACCACTCCATATGGATAAAAGACCCCCTCTGTTTTGCTAAACACTAGAGAACCGGTGGGGTTTGAACACAGCAGCAGCTGTTGGGTGACATGGTAGGGGCACATCTTAAGAGCAGCATACCTGCGCCCATCACACTCTAGAGATCCAGCAACTCGAAGGCAGGCATTCAAGAACCCCGTTGTCTTGTCTTGTTTTTCCCACATGCTCAGTAATAGCAGCAGCTTTGGCAGTGTCAGGCCTCAATCAGTCAGGAAGATTTGTTTAGAAATTGTGACCGGTCACAATGTACCTTTACTTAATCTTCACTCTCACAACAAGTCATTTGTATTACTCAAATGACTCAAGTTTCACTCCAATTTGTATTACTCAAGTCATTTGGTGAAGTGTGGCCTGCACAACTGAAACCACCTCCTCAGACACCCACAGAGCCCCTGTCATGGATGCCTGGAGGCCACTGATGCTCCAGAGAGGGAGGGGGAGGTGAGTGCATCTCTGATACCCTTTTGATGGCTGCCACATCTCCTGGTGTGGCCCAGGCCTGGTTTGGATTCACAGTTAGTCCAATGGTAGTGAGGAGATTAGGATTTTAGACTCACGCGCCTCATCTCCCTGTGAGGCTGACAAACCCTCACAGATAGAAGATTAGGATGAGACAATGTGCACAGAAGTCTCCCAAGGACACCATTATCTAGCTCAAGATGACTGCGTTACTTACTGTTTCTACTGCTGTGATAAAATACCATGGCCAGAAGCAACTCTGGGGGGGAAAGGTTTAGTTTAGCTTTCATGTCCCCATCACAGTCCACCTTGAAGAAAAGCAAGAAAGGCAAGAAAGTGGAGACAGGAACCGAAGCGGAAGACACACAGAGATGCTTACTGCCTTTCTCCCCATGGCTTGCTTAGCTTGCTTTCTTATACAACTGTGAACAACCTGCTCAGGGCTGACACATAGTGAGCCGGACCCCCTCCCCCCCATTAATTCATCAATAAAATGTACCAAAGGCTTGCTCACACCTTCAATGAAATGTACCAAAGGCTTGCTCACACCTTCAATAAAATGTACCAAAGGCTTGCTCACACCATCAATGAAATGTACCAAAGGCTTGCTCACAGGCCAGTTTGTTGGTGATGCTATCTCAGCTGAGGTTCTCTCTTCCCCGACGACTATAACTTGTATCAAGACGATATAAAACTCGCCAGTACAATGACTAAATTAAACAGTAAGTCAACATAAATTTCAAAAGACCATTAGCCACGTCATAGCTACAAAACACGGCCATCTGTGTACTGCCGATGAAACCTTTTCAATGGCTTGTGCTCTTAATAACAGAACCACGGCATGTGAAGATGGTAAGAACCCAGGCAGAGGATACCAATGGGAAACATTTCCAAACACTAATAATAAAACAGACTGAAATATGGAAAAAAAAATGGTCAATCAGAAGTCTGTCCCTAACAACCTGGGAATATTCTATATGCCACAGATGTCGACTACTACAGAACGCAGGGGTACTGAGTTAGGAAGGACTTAATAAGCTTGCAAGCTTCACTATGGTGTGGAAGTGTCCCTGCAAACAGCTCCGGGCACAAGATGGCTGTTGCTACACAAGCTGCCCAGCGGTCCTTTGGCCTGGGAGAGCACAGTTTGGAGGCAGAATTTAAAGCTGAATGAAAGACAACTGTAGATTTTTGCCTAAAGTGAGATTTCAGTACAGGGGTAGACATAAGCTGATGACCCAGAGAGATCAGCAGGGAGGTGGTGCCACCACTGTCCCCGAGGACCAGGAGGCAGCCAGTAAGGCTTCGCTTTTCTTACTACTCAACTGCTTTTCAAAACCACAGCGTGCTATCATTGTCACTAACAATACAGTGACGTATGTTTACAGAAGGGGGTCTTTTTCCTCCTTGGAAAGAGTAGACGGGATAAAATGCTGAAGGATGGAACAAACCTTATTTTTCTTTTGTCTGATTGCTTTCCGAGCTCACACCAATGCTTGCTGCACTCACAATGGAGGAGGGTAACTCACAGCATTTTATAACAGCCAGTTTTATCATCTTAATGGGTCGAGGAGATACTGTTAGTACAGCACTTTATAGATGGGACACCTGAGGCCTAGTGAGCTGGAAGTTTTTGCTCAAAACACACTGCTATCAGGGGCAGGGGCAGGGGCAGGGGCAGGGGCAGGGGCAGGGGCAGGGGCAGGGGCAGGGGCAGGGGCAGGGGCAGGGGCAGGGGCAGGGGCAGGGGCAGGGGCAGGGGCAGGGGCAGGGGCAGGGGCAGGGGCAGGGGCAGGGGCAGGGGCAGGGGCAGGACTGCACTCCCAGCAAGCAGGCTCCGTGGGACCTGAATTCACTGTGTGATACTGCCTTTCCAAGCGAGGGATGGGACTCAGTTTGACTTTCTTACTCTAACTTCTCAGCTTCTGAATATCTGAAAGATTAAATCAACATATGAAATAGTTCTATGGCTTTGGGAAAGAAAAGACAGTGAGGAAACTCAACCTTAAAATGTACCTACTGTCTTCATAATTATACATTAAACCTTAATACATTGTAATACACACACACATACACACACTGACCCTTAAGGGCCAATATATAATCTCATACACACACACACACACACACACACACACACACACACACACACACACACTATAATAATCCTCTTAAGGTCCAATGTATAATCATATATATGTGTATATATACATTTGTATATATATGCATACATACATACACACATGTATACATTTTATATATATATATATATATATATATATATATATATATAATTATACATTGGACATTAAGAGAATTATACATTGTACAATATATGTATATATATTGACCCTTAAGGTCCAATGTATAATTTTATATGTGTATATATATATATATATGTATATGTATATGTATATGTATATACATATGTACACATACATATAATTATACATTGGACCTTAAGTATCCTTTAGAGAATTAAATTCCACAAAAATGAAACAAAAAGATAGACAGCTGGAGAGACATTTTTCTACATAATTCCATGATAATTTTCACACTGAAATCAGATTAGAAGAAGACTAGGACACATCACCAAGGATATATTCCCCCAAGTGACATTCAGACTGATCCTAACAGAACGAGGCATGACAGCATTTGTGTGAAGTGCTCCCTGCCACAGCAGCAGGGCAGGCGCTAATGTTAACAGCTCCCAAAGAGCTTCAGCCTGAAAGAAAGATGTCCTGTAGGGTAAACTGCCCTTCCCTGTAAACACTTCAAGAAACACACCTTCATCTGTAGTCTTGATTACCAATAAAGCAGCACCTCTCGCTCAGTCACTCGACAAACATCTCCTGAGCTCCAACTCAGCACTCCAGTGATCCTCCAATTACAAGCTGCACTTTCTACTCCCTGAGAAGTCGACTTAGAGGATGAGTTTGGATAACTACTTACAGTCCTGAGCTAAGTGTCACCAGTGCTTCTATAAGCAGTGGTGTCTTTAAAAAATGGACAGGAGTCTTCAGCATCTGCTTTAAAAAGACATCATGAGAAGTGAGGAAATAAGAAGAGAGAATGCACACGAAGAGAGATGAATCAAACGAACCAAATCATCACAGTGGGCGCCCGAGGCATGCCGAGAATGTCAGGAACAGGCATGCACGCACACACGCATGCACGCACGCATGCACGCACGCACGCACATGCTTCAAAAGACCCCAACTGAATCACTAGAGATGACGACCATACCATTTAATGTATATAAAATAACACTGGAGATTGGCGAGGGGAATATCAGTAAGCGTGTGGACTGGTTACAGCCGTAGAAGAGAAGCTAGGAGCAGAGGTTCTGAGGGAACTCCTTAAGGTTTAAAAACAATGACTCCCCAATTCCAATTGCAACCAAATAATAAAACCAAAGATTCATGAATTGCGACAGATACTCGGCAAGTTCCAGCAGGGTATGCCATTGCCAATTTGCCCATAAGCAGTAAGAGAGCCAATCTTTATGGTAAACATAATGTTGCTTTCCAGGCAGAAGTAACAGCTGTTACTTCTGGACAGTGGCCCCATCTTCTCCCCACCCTTATTGCACACCAATAGATACAAAGTAGCAAGAACTTACTAAAAGTGATTAAAAAAAAACACCCAAACAAGTTAGATATGAATTTTTACATCGTTGTAAACATTTCTGAGCCATAGAAATACAAAGAGGATCCTGAACCCAAGAACAATTGGATCACTTACAATGGGCTGAGGGCGACAGTGGCACCAGACAGATGTCTCCATAGGAAAATCATAGCGAAGAAGAAACGGAAGGGGTGATGCTGTTGCATAACTTCTTATATATATTTCATATATAAATAAATAAAAACCAGAAGGTCTGCACGTAGAATGGATTAAAACTGCCTGCCTTTGGGACTGTGACCAGAGGAGAAGAGGAGCCTTGGTATAAGCCAATAGTTAAAAACCCACTTACATGACCTGTTTGAAGTAACTTCAAAATGCCCTCTCTTGATACCATGGGACAGTCAATGAGCTGTGCACCATGCATCCTGCTGTGGCACCTCAGCTCGGGGCAGAGGGCAGTGGGGTTAGCTGACCATAGACTGGAGGGCAGTGGAGTTAGCTGGCCATGGACTGGAGTCTCTGAAAACACAAGCTAAAGCCAGTCTTCCTTCCTCACTGCAGGATGATTGATGGGAAAGTATGTCTTGATATCAGAATTTGCCAGGCAAATAGTCAGTGGGATAGTCACCCACTCACTCCTAAATCACGGATTAGAGATTCCACAGATGTTCCAGTCACTGTGTGTGTCATGTGCTCCCAGGGGTGGGAGAGTGCATTCCCAGACTGGCTTTTGACACTGCGGCTGAGTCTGTCAGGTAGCAAGGGATTCCTCTTTTGGTTCTCTCAGGAACCCTTCTGTGGCTGTTATATAACAGTGCCTTTTGTTACTCAGCGTGCCTCTCAAACAAGATCCTTTCCTCAGAGTATCTCATACCCTTGTAATTGTGTGCACTCTGCTCACTGCATATTTATATATGACAATAAATGGCTTTCTGCTGTGGCAGTGACAAGGGATAAGCTTACTCTTTCAGTAAATGTATGATTAGAAGCAGGTAACTTAAGGACATGGAGCAAACTTAAGGACATGGGAGGGGGCTGCCATTAGGGCAGCCCTTGCTAAGGTGGTCTCCACAGCCCACGTGAGGACAAGTCCACCCACAGCCCCATCTTTGCTACCCCCTACTGTGAAGCTCCCAGCAGGACAGCGAACCCCAGAGAAGGGTGGTCTTCCTTAAGCCTTCAAGCTGGACCCCAGAGCATTTTCTGGGTGAGCCACTGAACTTGCTTGCAGTTTTTAATAATCATCCAATTAAATGCAACTGTTGAGATATGTCCCAATTTAAAGTGCACAATAAAAACCTGGAATACAGCCCTGGGAGTGTGGAACAGTTTGTGAAAAGCAGGCAGTGGGAAAATTGCTGAGCTAGGTTTTTCCTTCCCAATTACACACACACACACACACACACACACACACACACACACACACACACACACAAACACGAAGACTCCTCTTGTATATAATGATCACATGCATCATTCCCACACACCCTTTCTACAGACTTCCAGCCTGCCGTCCAGACACACGTGGGAGAGGAGTTTGACACTTCTTGTGGCTTGAATATGAAATGTCCTCTTCAGAGTCATATGCTGAACACTTGGTCTCCAGCTACTGGTGGTGTTTGAGAAAATTCTGGAAATGTTAGGAGATGGAGGCCTAACAGGAGGGAGTAGGCCACTGGGAGCCACCCTTTGAAAGTCCCCGATCCATACCTTCCTCAGTCTTGAGCTGCCTTCCTCTGCATGCTCCTGTGAACACCATATTCTGTCTTACCACAGGCCCAGAGCCAAAGGAGCTAAGGACTGTGCAATGAATCCATGGAAACCATGAGGAGAGGAACCCCTCCTCCTTTCAGTTGTTTATATTATATGTCAGAACAGGGACAGTCTACCACAATGCCTGGCTGTTCTGACGCTGGGCTGAGAAAATGGGTGCTGGTGACAGATGCATCCCATGTCTGCAGGAAGTGCTTCCAGCACCCAGTCATTGCACAGTCGCAGCCCCAAGTTTCAAATGAGCACAGCCATTTGGAAGCATCACCCACGTATGATCATGGTGCCATATGGGTTCACAAGGCAATCTGGGTAAAAGAATAAGAATGGGAAGAGACAACCCAGGTCAAGATCAATGGGGTTAAGAGATAGCATAAATGAATCTAAAATACAAGATGTGATCTGGGAAGAGGTTAAGACATGTCCAGCTGACATGGGATCATAATGCGGTGTACATGCACCACACAAATACTAACACTCCACACTCTACCACACACACCCTACATATGCTACATCACTACACCACACACACACACACACACACACACACACACACACACACACCACACACACACACACCACACACTATTCACACATACACACTCTCACACATACACTCACTCACTCACTCTGCATAACTTCCACGGATAAGTAGGACAAACATCCCAACACAAAAACGGGCAGAGTGTTTGAGTGGGTACATCATAGGAAGGAAATGTCAACAACCAATAAACATGAAAAGTGAAAAGTGCCGCAATCTCCTCAGTAATAAAGGAAATATACGTGGAAGTAAATCATGCCGCTCGGCAACTGCGAAAGGCAGAGACATTTTAGTGTCTAATAATATTAGGGGTTGGTGAGGACGCAGGGAAACAGGTGTGAATACAGATGGAAACCTCCATTTTGGAGCCGTTTGCCATCTCTGTCACTTTCTTATATGGTGAGCTGTGCATACCCAGCAATCTCACCGGAGGGTACACAGCTAGAGAAACACTCGAGTGCTCGAGGAAATCACAGATGTCAGAGGTTTCTAACAGCAGAAAACTGGGAGAGCAAGTGGCCTGGGGTGGGAGAAAAGCTCAGGAAACTGCGGCCAGGCATGCCGTGAGAATTAATACGAACCAAGTGGATCTGACAGACTAATGATCATGGAACGGGAGAAAAAAGGCCGGTTGCAGAAAGACACACAGACAATATTGATAAAGGGGACAGGACCTTTAAGAACAGTTCTATCTAGCTGCCCAGTGTCATTGACACTCACACTGTGCTTGGATGTCTGGAAGCGTCTAGGAGGGTGCAGACACTGATCGTGGAAGGGGACGGATAGCATGATAGAGGAGATGAAACAGCGATCTGCCTTGGGAGGAGTCTAAGTGACTAAGTTCTCTGTAATGCTTTAGTTATTTTTCAAAGGTATTATGCATTAGTGAATAATTTAAACCACACACCAGAAAGTCAAAGAGAATGTCAGGAGTGCTCTAAGAAGGCAGAAAGAAGGGAAAGAGCTGCCCGGCAGTGCAGGGTGTTTATTACCTCACTGAATTCCTAACGACGACTGTCCCAAAGCCATCTTTGGACGGCTGCTGGCATGGGACCCCCTGCACAGTCCTAAGCAACTCAGTCGGGCTCACAGGTATCTTCTACCTCCATGGGTTGGGGAGGCCTGGAGGGGGTGTGCCCTTCTCTCTCCACAGGACTCAGGCTGCAGTCTAGGAAGCTCGGTGGGAGGGAGCTCACAGGAGGATACACACTGGGTAAACGACTCTTTATCAGCTCCTGATTAAATGGTTACATCCATGTTAGCAGCCAAAATAAAGTCCCCAAATGCAGGCTCAGGGTAATCATATTGCAAAACAATACAAAATGGCAATAACTCTGGTTTCTTAAGGCGGAGGTCTGAAACCTACAGTTTTCATCGGGAGCTCCAACTCGCACAGCCATTAGAGAGCAGATTTCCTTCCTAAATGTTTTGAAATCCACGTCCTTTTTAATTGCCCAGAATTCATGTCGCTTGTGTGAAAAAGCTATAAACATACACAATCATAAAAACACACTTAGACATCCTGCACAAAATCAATGGCGTATTATTGTAGTTTATTACTCCTTGTGGAGTTCACACTGGTCTTCCTCCTTTGATATTTATTTATAAGGAAGAAGCGAAAGAGCATAAATGTCACACTTGGGACAATACTAATGCAGAAGCTGAACGGAATACAGACAGCAGCTGCCTTAATTTAAGAAAGCGGATGGGTCTCTGCGAATCAAGCTTCCACGATGGAGGACAAAGCTGAAGGTCACGGCATCATTCATTTAAAAAGACACTGATAAGGATGAGAATTGAGGTCCTTGAGATCTGAAGCAAGGTCTGCTTGCTTAAGTGACTAGTTTCCTTCATGACTTCGGTATGGCAAGGTAGCAGGGGTGTGGGTGGGGATAATAAATACTATAAGAAAGAAGACACTCCCTGCTCCTGGATTTTGTGGTTTTTCTATCCTAAGGGAAGGTCTTCTCATCTTTACTGCTCTTATAGAAAACTAACGGTAACCTTCCCTTTAACAGAAAGGCCTCATTTTACCCAAGATTGACAAAGTGTTGTCAGAGCAGAGCAAGTCCCTGCTGGGGAAGCATCCTGCACACCAACACACTTATGGTTGAGGCTATGTTAATTCAAAGACGGCAAGTAAACACCATACCCGGCCTGGCACAGGCAGAGAACAGGGGCTATTCCTACCCACAAAAGCAGCCAGCCCCAATAGCAGGTCCCACTCTGCCCTCTCCACTGACTCCTCTACATGCAAGGCCTGCATGCTATCGCCTGGCAGGCCAGGAGAACTCTGGGGTGATGGGGGAGACCATGAGCGGTTATCTCATGGGCAATGATTTCAGCTGAGTCAGCAGTGCACAGAGCTGGAGGAAGGCGTGTGCTTGTTCTAGGCCAAGACGAGGAGAATGTGGTTCGGGCCCTGTAGTTTGTGTGCTGACAGTTCTAACGCAGCTGTGATGGTCGGAGTAATTTTGGGGAGACTCCATTCTCACTGTTCTCCTTTTGTATTACTTCAGATGTTAACTGCACTCCATCTTGAATGATGGCTTCTACCTCAGAGTTGAGGTTGGGAGGAGGGCTCCCTATTTCTGACGTTTGGCTTCTCACTCTGACTGAGCTGGCAGAAGGGAAACCTCACACAAGGCTCCAGGTACCCACCCTCTAGCCAGGAACTGTGCGAAACAAATGACAGGATGTTTGCTAACAGCTGTGCGGCCCCTTTCTCTATCAGAATGGCTACGACAGGAGGGAGGATCACAGCTGTTAGTGAGGTTGCTGTAAAAGGAACCTGTGCCCAGTGCTAGGGTACGGATGTGAATCAGGACAGCCATTGTGGAAAATAACACTGAACAATCTAAGCAACTCAGTTGCTTTCTTAAGGAATGGAAATCAGTATATTGAAGAGATATTTGCAACCCATGTCCACTGCAGCATGGGTCACAAGAGCCAGCAACCTGTATCCATCAACAATCGGATAAAGAAAATGTGCACATAGACTGTAGACTAGACAGAGCCTTTAAAGGGAGGAAATTCTGTCATTTGTGACAGGGTAGATGAACCTAGAGGATAGCATGTTAAGTGGAATAAACAAGGCGCAGAAAAGCAAGTACTGTATGATCTTGTTCATGTGAAACTGAAAAATAAGGAACTCAGAGTAGAACCAAAGGGCAGGAGCCAGAGCCAGAGCAGAGGGAAAACAAAGTATCAAGCAAAAGCTACAAACTTTCAGCAACGAGGAACGCGTTCAGGGCTCTGTTGCACAGAGTGAGGACAGAAACGGAAGAGTGTATTTAAAAACTGGTAACAAGTAGATTTAAAATAGTTTTAAACCATAAAAAAATAAGCACATTTGTTACTGTGATTTAATTACCAGCAATTCAAAAAATACCATCACGTTTTATCATAAATATATCAAGATATGCAATTATTAGCTGTCAGTTAACAACAAAAAGATGGGGAGCTTCCCCTTCTCTGAGGAGAGGGTGAGGAGGAGGGGGAGGGGTTTGTTAGGGTTTTGGCTGGGAGGAGAGGCTGAGATTGGGATGTAAAATGAATAAATACATAAATTCATGGGAAAAAAAAGAAAAAAAGAATAGTCACCAACCTGATGCTAAATGCACGTACTGCCTGGGGCTGGCAGGAGTCTTGTTGACTAGCAGGAGAGGTGAAGCCACACACATCTTACTCAGCTAGCTATACAATACAATCACATGTGTGAAGCACTTTATTCTGAGATTTCTCTCCTCTCTGTACACACAGATACACACCACATACCACACTCCAACACGCACGCACGCACACACACACACACACACACACACACACACACACACCACAGATATCTTCCCCAGGGTTTTCCTTCATTTTTCATTTACTGTGTTGGAAAGCACTGAGCTTGGGTGGCTGGAAGTGTGCAATGCTTTCTGGGAAGTCAGCCATGTGTGGGTCAGCTACACCCAGCAGGGTGGTGTTTCCTACAGGTTGACTTTACTGAATCACTGATGGCATAGAAAGGCAATCAGCAAACCTTAGCTAACACCACCTTCCAGAGGGCACTAAGCTTGTCCTCATTTATGAGACTCTGAAGACACCAGATTGCAAACGCTGTGGCCTCTTGCTTCCATACTGGGGTGCTGCTTAGGGTGCTCTGATGAGGCAGAGTTCCTTTAACTGGCGGAGCAATCCCAGGAGGTGTGCACTATTACCATCCATCTTTCAGATAAGAACAGCAACAAATAAGTGACAGTGGCTTGCCTGTTCCCACGGGGCAGGCAGGAGAGCTGGGACTCAAGGTTGGTGAAGTGACTCTAGTCTGCTGTAATTTCAGTCTGAAGAGAGATGGTATTTAAAATACTTTTAAACATACAAAATGCATTCTCAGTGTAATTATAGATAACAGATTCCAATATCTGTCTGTCTATCTGTTTACCTATCTATCTACAGATCTATCTATCTATCTATCTATCTATCTATCTATCTATCTATAAATATAAACCTCCAAGAAGAAGTACCATGAACAAACAACTGCAAAGAGCACACAATAAGAAGCAAATCAACTCTTGCTTTAAAATCAATAATAAGGCTTTACCACCATCAACACTTTATTATTTGATATCACAAAATCATTACCTCCACAGCCCAGCACTTCACAACGACGTAAAAATGAACTTTGTTCCTTAAGGAAAAAGCTATAAATATGCACAAGGAAAGTTTTTATTCTTTCAGAAATATTAATCAACCAATAAATCAGGAAGTCACACATTAGTTCCATCTCTTCTAGAAGAGTCCATAAGACTTGTAATCAGTTCAACAAGAATGAGAGATGTCTCCTGAGGCCACCATGAAATTCTAAACCTTCATCACGACAAAATCAATCACAAAAAAAGGTTAAAAGTTGGGAGTAAACATTTGCTATAGAGTCGGGGAACAAGAGTGCTGACTGGCTTATATTGAACCCCACAAATCAACCACACAGACCACACAGTACACAAAGGAGTAGGGAGGCACTCAAGAATTTCACCAAACCCGAAAACTCAGGTGTCCCGCTGCTCAGTAAGGAGCACTGAACCTCATTAATAACCAGGGGAACACAAACAGAAATCACAAGTCACCTACTTCAGCTAGGTCAGTTTTAGGTGGCCAGTAGGAGCTGATGTCGGTGGAAGGGAAGATGAAGGCTCCATGCACTCATTGGTGGGTGGCTGAATGGCAGGCTGGAGTCGAGTGTGAGTACCCAGCGTCACAGAAGATGATCACATTCTGTGCCCTCAAGTTATCTTTTCAGAGGAGTATCCGAACTGGGGTATGTAGTGCCTTGTCACCATTAGAAGTATGAAAAACTGGGCATACCCTAAATATTCATTAGCAAAGGTGGTTAATTAAACACAGTACGTTATGTAAAAGTGGTGTTTCATGACTTATGTATTAACATGTATAGAGTTCAGAAACAATGAGTGGTAACATTATAAAAATAATGTTGCAATTCACGCACATAGTAAAGACACCACTATTTATTTATTTATTTATTTATTTATTTATTTATTTATTTATTATTTGAGACAGGATCTCCCTTAGCCCAGGTTGGCCTTGAACTTGTAAGCACCTAAGGATGATTTTAAACTCCCAATGTCCTTGCCTCCACTTTGCAAGCTGGTTTTGCAGGCTTGCGCCTTCAAGCCCCACTCACTGTCCATTTCTAAGCAAATGCACACACACTCTTAAGAATCATTTAGAAAATGCTAGGAGCATACACATCAAGTTTCCAAGGCTGCCTGCCTCTCGGGAATAAGGACGAGGTTGTGTTTGGAGGGACACCCAAGGGACAATTCCTTAATAATGTGTTTTTTTTTTTTTTAAAGATAAAATGTATTCATTATCACTTGTATAATTTAAAAATATATACACTTAGAAAAAGACATATTTTCTATATACATAATGGATAATATGTCAGTGATTAATTCTGGGTGCTGAGAATTTGTCTTACTGGTCTTTCCCCGTGTGTGTGTGTGTGTGTGTGTGTGTGTGTGTGTATTTCTAAAATAAAAAATGTAGTTTTAAAACCAATAGAAATGTAACTGGTAATTTTCAGCCGAGCCTGCAATGCCATGCTCTAGCTCTGGAGAGTAACTTCAAACAATTTTTATTTTATACAATTATGCTCTTAAAAACTGACGAACTGAAGCCAGAACACTTTGTGCCTTCATTTCTTCTCACAAAAAGGAGCACACATATGTGGGTGGCCGTTCTCTGGTGTGTCGTTGTTTGAGATTAGATCGGTCCAATCCCCGAGTCATGGATCACACTGATGGAGGGTTTGAGCCATTTCTTGGAATCCTGGAAACAGGTTGTACCTTTGGGTTTGCATGACATCTGTGTGAAGACTTGAATGACACTGCTACTCTGCCAGTCCTGTTTACCAAGCTCAGTGGTAGAGTGGTCCAACACAGAATCAGTGTGCTCTTGTTTAAAGGTAAACTGGTTAAGTCTAGATGCAATTAAAGTGGGATTGAGGGCAACCAGCCATCTGTCAAGTGCTCAGTCGCCACTGGTGGAGGGTACTGAGTTGAGACAAGGAGCCTACCTACCATCTCCCTAGTCCTGCAGAGCACTGGCTCAAGGCCTGGGTCCATGAACTCCATGGGGACTCTGGCTCCAGTTGTGCCACTCATGAAATACTGCCATAGGCAATTAAAAATAAACTTTATGCTTCATTGGTTTATTTCTATAATGGGGCCGTCATGTCGCCCTTGTTGGGTTGTTGTATGAATATGATTTAATGAATTCCTGTAGAGTTCATATTAACAGTGAACAACTATGCCATGAGCCATTACTATTACCTTTGGGTTGTCATATTGATGTCAGCACTGTTTACTTCTAGAGCCACAAGCCTTGGGAGAAGAAAAGGCCATGACTCTCGTGGATGGGAAGAGAGCCTGTTCTCCTGGGGCCATGCAGTCAGTGTGGCTCTGGAGGATCATGTGCCCACTGGCTCACGGTTCAGTAATTGTTTCAGCAGAAGTTCAGGAAGTCTTCATTCATTCACTTAATATTTAAGGAGTACCTATTCTGTGCAGGCAGTGGGGACAGGTGGGTGAACAAGAGTGGTAAGGGTCCCTACCTTTACGGAAATCCCCTCCTACTGGACAACACCAATGTACCAAGAGTAAGTTTCCCAGAGCATGGTGGGAAGTACAAAGGCTATGGAAACAAGTGGCTGAAACATTAGATGTAGGAAAGGTAATGTTCTGTGACAAGATGCCCATGAGCCAGGAGGCGAGAGCGACCTGAGACCTGTCAGAAGGAATTCTGCTCATAGTAGGCAGTTCGAAGGCTCTGAGGTGAGCAGCCAAGAAACCATGGCCTGGAATACAGCGGGGAGAGGAAGAAGGTGGGAGAGAGCTTGGAGATAAGAGTGTGGGGAGTCAGAGGAGACAGATCTGTGCCCTGGAAAGGACACAGGCCCTCACTTTATGAGATGTGATCTTGTGGGGCCTTTTGAGGGGAGGGGTGACATGGCAGTAGTAGTAACTGTGGAGCCGAGAACACGCTAGTGAGGCCAAGGGCAGGTGTCAGGCAGGCGAGGAGGCAGCATTGTTATTACCCAGGGTACACTGGTGTGTGTGGGAGCACACCACAGGGGAGGTGAAAGAAACCAGCAGGCCTCATTTTATTACATTCATTTGCTTTGGTTTTTGAGACAGGTCTCTCTGTGCAGCCCAGGCTGGCCCGGAACTCTTGATCCTCCTGTGTCTACCTTCTGGGTGCTGGGATTACAAGCACCGGTATCACTACACTCTCAGGGTGTACCACCATATTGGGCACAAGAAGGAAAAGAATAGATCCTATTTTAAAATGATTTTTTCATACAAGAAAGAGAATGAGGGGGAGATGCTAGACCTCAGCTGTAGCAACTCCTTGCTTTATAGATTTGACTTTGCAATCATGTAGATATCTTTGTATTTATGAAGAACTACAAGGTTGGAAAAAAAAGGATTACTAAAAAATGCAAAGCAACACGAAAGGGCTGAACCTCACTGTATAAATGGTTGGTGGTCTAGCCACAGACAGCCTGCTGTAGGGGATACCTGACAAAGGAGAGTGGCAAACTGAGATCATTAGTCTCACTGATGACCACATCTGGATGTGATTACCCAGGGGTTCTGAGCAGTGCCAAGTTCAGCCAACTGGGAACGACTTGGCAGGACATGGACCCAGGGGTTCCCATACAGGAGAGGACATAAGGTCTGTGAAGCCAGGTAAAAACACCATTATCTCTAATGCCAGTTAGATGCAGAATGGATTAAGTTTTTTCTATCACTATATATTTTCTACCTTTGTCCACTGTAAATAATAACCAGTCCCTTTCCTATCAAGTCTGTGGTCACTAAAATAAAATTCCCGCTGAAGGCTGTGAGGTCTGGGGTTGGAGAGGTGGCTAAGCAGTTAAGTACACTTGTTGTTATTGTAGAGGACCAGAGTTCTATTCCCAGCACCCATGTCAGGCAGCTCACAGCCACCTGAAACTCTAGCTCCAGGGGATCCAACGTCCTCATTTGGCCTCCAAGGAAACCCTACACACACACACACACACACACACACACACACACACACACACACACACACACACCTTTAAAAAATGTGAGGTCTGAGGAAGAAAATGTTCATGGTGAAGCATGCCATAAAGAAAGGGACTTTTGTGTGGTGACAGGGTCTCATGGATCCCAGGCTGGCCTTCAACTTGTTGTATACCCTTGGATGATCCTAATTTAGGATTCTCCTGGCTCCTTCACATGGGCATGTGTCACGGTCCTGGGGTTTACTGAAGATCAAAGCCAGGGCCTACACATGCTAAGCAAGCACTCCACCAACTGTGCTGTGTCTTCAGTCAGGCAGCTTGCAGACAGAATTACAGTCCTGTAAAATTTACTCAAGTTGATGTGTTTCGACTTCTAATAGGCAGCGACATAATTTAAACAGAAATAAATGTTGCCAATTCATAAAAATATTAAAACGTAACACTGGTAAGACTAACAATAAAATAAAAGCCAACATGTTCATTCATTTCTTCATCCCTTTCGAACCGTACCAGCGAACAACTCATTACTTTGAAAATCAGTTTGTGAAAGGAAATAAAAAACACAGACTTGTCCTCTCCCGTGTGACTTTACCTGACAGAACACTATAGTTAGTAAATGAAGAGAAAACTCATAAGGCTGCATCACCGTTTTTACAACTCCTGATAAATGAGTGACTTTACCACATGAAAATAGAGACTGTAAGACGTTGCAAACTGTTCTTCTTTATTGCTGGTTATTACTGTAGTGAGGCAGGATCTTGTCCGTAGCCAAAGTTGGTCTCAAACTTGCCATCCTCCTGCCCCAGCCTCCTGTATGTTGGTTGGGCTGACAGGTACTCCCAGCTCCATATGAACTGTGAGATGGTAGAACCTTTAAGAAACCTTTCCCAAAGCAGTACCATAAGTTGAATTTCCAGCAGAGATGATTCAGAGGAAACTGGGACCTGTGGGTGGGACCAGAAAACCACTACACGTCCCCAGTGGCAGCACTGTCAGCGCCAATGAGAACAACCAAACTGGGAAGGGGGAGAGAGAGAGAGAGAGAGAGATTGATTGATTTAGGAAACACTGTAATTAATATACAGGCCAACTGAGATTCCAACCCAGATCAACAACAAATAATGGGGATGTACCAATGTAGAGGTCAGGAACACTGACTCGGAGTCTCAGTGACGCTGAGTCATGCTTTCTCAAATGATGCTTGAAGGACTGGTGACAAGATTATGGTATCTGCTTTCATGCTTCTGAGGTTGAGCCCAGGGCCTCTTGCACGCTAGGTGAACACCCACAACTGAGCTAATCTTTAGCCCCTTGACCACTTTTCGTTTTGAGACAGAGTCTTGCTAAGTTGCCCAGGATGATTTTGGACTTTCTCTATAGCTCAAGTCAATCTTGAACGCGCATCCTCCTGCCTCAGGTTTTTGGGCAGCTGGAATTATAGGTCTGTGCCATGAGGTCTGTTAGTTTATTATTATTATTAGTGTTAGTATTTACTACTTATTAATTACGGGTTATTTTGTTGGAAAGCTAAAGACTAGAATATTTACAAATGAAATGATAAAATGGGGCAGGGACATGCATTGAATTGGCCACTGGGAAATGCAGGCTGAGGTGTGCAAATGGAAGCTGGGCATTTGGCGGAGGTTGAGTAAGGGCATACAACTGACAGAAATTCTCATTTATGTACAAATTTTACAACAAAACGGTAATGAGAAACAATCTTACATAGTGTTATGGCTAATCTTCATTGTCAGATTGACTGAATTCAGCACAACCATAAAAATTACTCTGGAGGTGTCTATGAGGATGTTTCCAGAAAGGTTTAACTAAGCAGGGCAGACCCACCCTGAATGACACTATTCCATAGTCTTGAGTCCCAGACAGAAAAGGAGTAAGCATGGCCACTGGGATTCTTCTCCCTGCTTTTTGACTGCTGATGCAGTGTGACCACCAGCTGCCTCATGGTGCTGCCGCCATGTCTCCCCTCAGTGATAAATTGTACCTTCAAACCTAAGCCAGATAACAGTCTTTCTTAAATTGCCTCTGTCAGATATTTAGTCAGAGCAGTGAGAAAAGTCATTAACACAGACAGTAAATGCAGAAGCACTAGAATAAATTTAAAAGCAGCTCAAACTGCCTTTTAACTAATTCCGACCCTGCATTTTAAGACAAATATTTATCATGCGATATTTGTAGAGTGCTGACAGAATGGCGAATACAACAGATCTAAATATAACAGGCCTGGTTCCTGCCCTCATGGGTCACAGTCTAGGAGGGAAGACAGACATTAGGCAAGTGTGACACAATCAAAGGTTCAGGTGCCAACTGTGGCAGTCCTGAGGAGAGGCATAAGACAGAGTGACCTACAGACAAGCCTTTGGGGAAGCTCCACGGAGGAGCACTGAGAACAGTGGATGGAAGCTTTTACAAGTGAAGATGGTTGGAAGAACTCATCCCTTCTCATAGTGGAGAGGAGGAAGGGGTAGGCTTGTGTAAGGAGAGCTAAGAGCTCATAGAATACGGATGTCTTTCACAGAGCGGTAAGATCTGGTAAGAAAGCTAAGGACACAGCCAGTGGTTACTTGCATCTTCGCAGAACAATTTTGTTGTTTGCCTGCAGTGAGCCTTCTGAGCCTGGCAGTCCAGAGCCCACTTTTCTACTGTCCATGATCAGGCCACAAGGAGGGGCAGCAACACCATGTGACAGACACACCATGTGAAGAGAACCAACGTGGCCCAAGCAGGGCCTACTGCAGGGTGAAGCACAGGATTAGCTTCTGAAGTTTGGCAAACCCATGTGGGAATCCCCATATGCCTGGGACGGTACTGAACATGTGATTCTTACGTTCTGGGTAAGTGTCAAACACACTCTTTTCTTGGACTCCTCCTTCTAATAAAAATATATAAGCAACTGATGTCTACAAATGCTATGACAGATGCCACAGAAGGAATTTTAAGTATTCGGCACCAGTAGATTCATCCAAATGTTGTCTAACATAATAAAGCAAATTCCTACGTTGGCAGGAGAACTGCATGTGTATAATTAACATGTAAGGGGTCAGAAGCTGCTCAGGAATAAGGTCCTTGGAGGTGGCTGCCACAGGACACAGCCCAGACTTGGACTTTCCAATGTTTGTTTTTAGTGAGACACTGCTCCACCAGCTGCCCCAAGGCTGGCCTGGACCTTGCGAGAGCAGCAGAGTGCAAACTGTTTTAATCTGGATGTGGTGGTTGTGTTTGTAATCCTAGCTAAGTGGGAGGCTGGGATGGGAGATAGGAAGATGGTGAATTCTAGGCCAGCCTGGGCAGTACAGTGAGATGCTGTCTCAAAAAAGAAACCCCCCCAAAAAACAAAACAAAACAAAACAAAACAAAACAAAACAAAACACAAGCAGCAGGTAGGTGAGGTGGCACACACCTGAAATGCCAGCACTCAAGGGTCTGAGGCAAAAGAATCACAAGTTGAAGGACCGTCTGTGGTATATACCAAGATTTTGTCATAGACACACACACACATATACGCACACATGCATGCACGCACGCACACACGCACGCACTCACGCACTTGGAGAAGGAGGGGGAGAGAAAGTGCACCTCAGTACCACAAAGATGTAGCATCACACCATGTGATCACATAGATTGCATCTTTTTCTGCCCACACTGCTAAAGTTGTTATGGGGCAGGGGTGGGAGAGGGCACATGCCTGCTCTTTGCACCTGTTTTTATCACCTGTTGTTTAAAAAGAAGAATTATATTAATGTCATCTTAAATAGGAAAACCAAAAGCTCTTTTATCTAGATTTCTCATGTGATACTTAATTCTACTAGTTTATGGGACTATAGCGGCGTCCATTCTCTGTGAAGAACACATTATGCTCCAGAAGAAAACAGTGAACTGGGCCAGGCATCCCTCACTAAGTACTTCAGAAGGACTCTGAGTACAGTCCATGAGTCGTTGGGTCCTTTGTGGGCTTTATAACTTTTGTTATTGACATGGGGGTTACTGCAATGGCTGTCCTTACATCTACCCCTTTAGAAGGCTAGACACTAATCCAGAGCAGTGGGCTGACAACAGGAGACACACAGGCGGGACCAGATGCAGAGAGGATTTCTGCATCAAGATTTGACAAGATTCTTGACACTGTGTCTGCACAGGCCACACAGCTCATTCTTTTATCACAGTCCTGGGGAAAGGAAAAAAAAGGCCTGGTTGATATTTGATCACCTTTAATGGTTCAGGGTGTTGAGGTATACAATAGAACCTTCTAAGTTGCAAACAAGGGGGAAATAGTACACCCTCAAAATGCAGCATCAGAACTTGATGAGTGCTGTCTTGTGGTCCGGGGTACTGAAAGTGCAAAGTGACACCCGGAGTGGAGACACTGGACAAAAGAAAAGAATGGAGCCGGTGGCACCCCAGCAAGCCTCAAGGGCAGCATGTCTGCCTGTGTTTTTCTCCTGGAGGCTTTCGCCTTGGTCAGTATGCTTGGTACTTCAGTGTAGGTCAGTAAGGTCGCCAGCATGGGCTCACTGGCCCTTGAGCCTCCAGGAGGGGTGGGGTCCTCAGCAGGGTGAGAGGAAATGAGGGAGATCCATCATTTCTGCTTGTCCTGTCCTTACTCCAGGGGGCTGCCTGGGGACCGTGCCCCTTAAACAGTCCCTTCCACACACCACTGTGTCCCATGTCCAGATCTGGGAGCCAGGGTGTCCCCTGTCTCTTGAGGCTTGTGGTTAGAGCCTCTATAGTGGTCACTCTGAAGTGGTACCACCTGTCCCTTATCCATGGTCTGCCCATCTTTCACTAACATTACCTTTATTTGGGTTTTCCCTCACCGAACATTTAATTTGAACATGATACTTTATTTTTTCAGCAAGTTCTAGAATTGTGTTAAAGGAGCTCTTAATTAGGCTTAGACATCCTGAAAGGAAGTTCTAAAAGATGTGGCATATTCATATTCTCTCTCTCTCTCTCTCTCTCTCTCTCTCTCTCTCTCTCTCTCTCTCTCCCCTCTCCCTCTCCCTCCCCCTCCCCCTCCCCCTCCCTCTCCCTCTCCAGGGTCTTGCTCTGTAACCTAGGCCTACCAGGTGTAGGGACTGTGTGGCAACAGCAGCCATTGTCTTTGCATCCTCCATTAGCCTTTCTCCCCAAGCATGGCCCAGCATCTGAACTGACCATAGTCTGAGGATTTCCAGCCCTTATGAGTACTGATGGGAAGTGGAGACTAGCAATCCCACAGAAGCCAGAGGCTCACTCTCCTAGCCTTTTTGCAGCTTGGACTCAGACGTGATCTAGGTTCAACCATCGGATGGCCTGAGTCTTGGCATAATTTTAGGCAGGTAAGGATCCCATGTCGAGTGGGATAACAAGGTAGCTGAGGGAAGTGTCCAGAGGGAGTGACAGAGTCAAGTGTCAGGCTCATGAGTGAGTGGTGGAATAAGACCCAGTAGTGGGCAAAGTTGGTCCTCTGAAGAGATTTCTTGCCTGACTCCTTCTGTGATATCAAAGCCTCTTTCCCTTCCCAGCTCAAATAAGCCACAGCTGTTATACAGCCTGAAGCTAAGAGCAATGGGATAAAGACCAAGCCTAGAGTCCAATATCTCAAATCACTGCAGTTAAAACAAGTCCATTGTTTGAGCCTCTCTTGCGCCTTCAGTTACTGTGCTAGGAGCTCCAACGCTGTGCCGGATGGTAAGTCACAAGCTAAAGCTAACAGGATGAACATGCTGATGGCTCTTGGCATTTGGAGTTCAGACACAGGTATGAGCTGTAGGGACTGTGTAATGCTTCAGATCTGGGCAGAGGGAAGACACAGATGACAAATATTGATGGGACTATGCCAGTATATCCCAAGAATGGTGGTGGCTTTGGAGGGACAGGAAAGTGGAGGGTCTTGGGGAGAGGCAGGGAGAATGTGCCAAGGGTGCCACCCACGAAGCTCAGAGAACATACTTTGAAGTGTGGGTGAGAAGCCTGCTGGGTTTTCTGAAGGGCTATGGTCACAGCAGAGGCTGCAGGACTGAGATGCAAAGCCCAGGTCTAAGATGGGGGAGAGGGTTGGGCCATGTTGATGGTAGAGTGATGACCTGGTCCCAAGGTTCTTTGAAGCTCTGACATGAAGTATGTGTAGAACAATGTCAGGAACACATAAAGAATACCAAGCAGTTTGGATAGGAGGGAAAAGGGTGATGACTTCAGCACACCCCGGTCCTTTCTAATGCCAGGCACTCATTTGTTGAAGTTGGTATTTGTCTCTGACCATTGCTCCACACGGATTCAAGGATTAAGTCTTTTTAAACCAGGCCTGCCATTTACAGGCCCCGGTATGTACAAGGGTTTATCACAGCTTGAAAGTGCATGACCACCTGGCATGTTCCTGGGTCGGCAGCTAGGATGATGGTACATAGACTCTTTAAATGATCTCCACGCTAACCTTTTTACAGGAAGGTCTCAATGTGACCTGGTTGGACTTATCTATCCTACCCACACTTGGCCTCCCCAGAGACCTCAGGTTCTTGGCCCTGGATCTCACTAGCCTTTCCCTTAGTCTACCTGCCTCTGACTAGCTCTGTCCTATTCGTGGCCTTGACTTTTTCTGCTAAGCTTCATTCTCCACTCTTCCCTGCTATACCTCCAGCTCTTGAAGCTCAATTCTGAAATGTGCCTAACCACGGCTTCCCAGTGCATTCTTCCCGTGTGAAATTGTAAAATTCAAAAACACATCTGGCTCGGTCTATGAGAATGTTAAGCCTTACTCTAGAGAGCATGTGCCTCTGTTGTAGTGGTGAAGTTCTGGTTAGCTTTTTGTGGCATGGCTAATGACATTTTAAACTTGGATTCAAAAAGTGCTATCACCGTGCACTTAGCTAAAGGAAGTCCTTAGACTTTACCAGTAAATGACTTTAGGAAGTTCTCAGCACAAAAGCTAAGGCCATGCAGTCAACAGCCTATGATAGATAGTACTCACTTTTGAAAACAAAATGACTGGTTGCTTTACAGACATTTCCTGGAAACCAAGTAACTACAGTTTAGTTCCTCCACAATGAGGGTAACGAGATGTGTAGTCCCTTACTTTTGCTTCAGTCTGCTATTTATTGATTGATTGATTGGTTGAGACAGTTTCTTACTATATATGCACAGGATGGCTTCAAACTCTTTTTGCCTTAGACTGTGAAGTACTGAGATATTGGGATAGCAGGTGCACACTACCATATCTGGCTTATGTTACTTCATTCTTTAGTAATCATCTACACAATTAGTGTGAGTTTTTGCTAGACCGTGAGCTGCAAGGGCAGAATCAGGTTCAAATACACATCTAAATCCACACCACCCAGCACAGTTAAAGCTATATGACTGGTTATAATAAAAGCCACTTGTATCAGTCAGTGATCTATGACAAGGGCAGTCACAAAGGCGGGGGTTCTGAGCTATCTGATTAGATGAGGGGAACTGTCTTGTCACTGAAGGGACAGCTGATGACTACACAACACACGTGTGGTGGATTTTTCTCATTCACAGAGAAACGGTACCTATGGAGAGTAACACACTCATCAAACCAACGCTGTCTTAGAGATTGTTTTGAAGTCATAACCATGCTACATGAGCAATAAATTATGAAGAGTGCATATATGAATCAAGTGTACTGTTGTTGTAAATTTCATGACAAAGTTAATCCGGTGCATACTTAATGGCATGCGTAATCATTATTAGACAGCGTTGTGATCGGCATTAATAATAAGCAGTTCACACCAATGAGTGCAGGACTCTTGTGTTTAGCTAAATGAACTAACTGCTTGGGTAGTTTTGTTTTCCTTCTTAGCTGCCACAATGAAGTCTGAGATGACGAGCTTCCCGGGAGACACAAACAATCTAGTTCTTCCCAATGTGCTGCACAGACACCCTCACTGAGGATGGTCTCACGACAACAAGCTCTCTGCCCTGTTCCCACCACCTCCATCCAAGGAGAAAGCACATGGGAGCTGTCCACAGCCTTCAGACCCTGCTACTCCATGGGCTCCTGCAATGCCTGTCTCTCTAGATCTCATCTCAAAGACTTTTATGAAAGCAAAGGAAGCTTAATGGCTCACTGTAAGCATGCCGGAATGGACAGGGAAAAACCACTCCCAAAGGCTGGGAGCTTGTGGGATAACGTCCTCATCCAGCCTGCACCTCAGACCCCCAGAGATCCTGAAGGCTGCCTGCTTTCCAAACTCCTCCAAGACAGCCATCTTCTCCTCGATGTGTCTCTCTGTTTGCTATCTCATGGCATCATCTCTCAAATGAACTGTGCTCTTGGATCCTTGTTTCTGTTGGTTTCTGGGGACCAACATAAGCTAGGTGTTGACAATACTGTATAGATGAACTGAAGGTCTCAGAGGTTTCCTGGGCATTTCTCAGACATTTACCAGGCTACAGTTGGAATCTGAGGTCTGCTATAGGCATGTGTTAGATGCCTGGTTCCAGCTGGTGTCACTATTGGGAGATGGGAGATAAGGCATAGACAAAGTAGATCACTGGGGGTCCATCTTTGTTTCTGCCTCTCACTGCCTTCTGTCCTCCACGATGTGATTGCTCTGCTATGCTTTCAGTGTGTAGCAGACTAAATCCTTTGAAAACTGAGCTAAACAAATATTTTCCCCTTTTAGGTTATTTATGTCAGACATTTTGTTCCAGAAACTGAGAAAGTTAATATATACCTCACAGGTGCTTCCTGCTCCACATACATGGTGTATGTGAACACAACACTCTCTCTCTCTCTCTCTCTCTCTCTCTCTCTCTCTCTCTCTCTCTCACACACACACACACACACACACACACACACACACACACTCACACATGAGCCTGAGAGAGAGTACTAGGCAGTCATTTCTGGGTTCTCTGGGTACCAAGTGGCTGCAGACAGCAGAAGACGTGCACTTTAAGCCTGTACCTGTTCCTGGGGACAGCTGGGTCACCATGCTGCAGGACACAGGAAAAATCCAAGATATGATCACTACAAAGATGAAAAAATGATCTCAGAAAAATTGGAAAGAAGAGAAGGGCAGGAATGCACTGACTTAAGCAGAGAGGGAGCGAGAGCAAGCGTAGGCTGAGTCTGTTGCTCAGCAAAGGCGGCTCTGAATGCCTGATCAACATCGGCTGCAGTGCAAGCATTTACAGGCAATGGGTCTCTAGAGGTCTGATGTTGAGGCCAGCGATTCCCAGCTCATCCTTCCTGTCTAAGGAGTTAGCATAGTCCAGAGAGCTTCACCCCGCAACTGGAAGAAAGGAGTTAAGCACAGATAGCCTTGGGAAAGTCACGAAAGCACATTCAACCTAAAGTGTAAATGACTCACAGATCCTCTTCTATTTTTATGGTGGGGAGGTGCTTTAGAACACAAAGTACTAACAACCAAAGGGGCTGGAAAAGCATGTGCTTGAACAAAAGTCAGAGAAGAGGAAGCTAACGGTGACCAAGACAAAGCCTTTGTTTTCCACCTTGCCAGATCTCCCTACTGTCCTGGAAATGGGAAGAAAGACAGGCCATGTATGGAGGAGGTATTATATACTCTTCTCCCTTCTGCAGTGGTGCATGATGGAGAGAAGACACTAATCAAGGAGATCCAGAGTGCCTACTCCAAACCAGAGACAGAACTATATCTAGCACAGTTAGATACTCCAGGCCATAAGAAAACAGTGTGGTAGTGATGGAGGATAAAGGACCCTTCCTTGTAGACTGGCAAGACCACAGATGACCCCAGTGCAACTTGGGGTTCGTCTCTGGAAGCCTTATCGCATAGCTTTCCCATTTGCAACAGAGATAATGTAAGCCATCTTATTTGCACTGTGAAGTTGGCAGTGGGGCGCATGTGGACACAGCTGAGCTGTGTGTTGTGACTAGCCATGAACACAGTCTCCAGAGTCGGAACATGCTGGAACGTCTCCTCAACACATCCCATGGGATGCAAGACATTTTATTTGTTCTTCATTTCCTCTCCTGCAAAATGAGATAAATGTACCTAGTTCATAAGATTATTCCTACGACTAATTGAAACAATGCACATAGAGAATTAAGTATGGTATTTATTGCATTAGCAATAAAAGCTGTATGTAAAATATAGAGTATTGTGTGGATATTCAGCACACTGAAGATAAACTCTGCTGGCTGTAGGAGGCTGAAGCCCTTTTGGATAGCTATAGCCCAATTTTATCAATAGAAACATGGATGCTTCAGTTTGCTTATACAGAGAGTAAGAGTACTCAATCTGATTAGAAACCCTTGCTTAGTGAATGGAGAGCTCTCACTCGGCCTAACATGGCCTCCCTGCAGCTCTCAATTATTTGGTTCTAATGGCATCTGAATCACTAGATTCCAGATTTTGTTAGTTGACAAAGTTCCTTTTAATATATCATAAAGAAGCTAAAACTGGTATGCTGGCTGTAGAACAGATTTGCATTTCAAGGTATATTAAAACTAAGAGTCTCTATAGTGCTTTGTATGGTAAAGAACACTGGATGAGAGAAAAGCAGCCAGCATTACATTCGGTGCGTTTCATTTTCAAATCACGTGGTTTAAGTATACAAGGACACCTTTGTCATTTTCTTCGCTTCACACCATCGGCTCACTACATAAATGGCTGATACACGCACATCAAGAGTAAAAACATAAGCTAGAAATTACACAGACATGAAACTGGCATCAATAACCATTGCTTAAAAGTATCCTCGCGGAGCTTTAAGCCCTCAAGTGCAAGGGCTGGGGTTCGGATCTCCAGAACCCAGGTAATTCTAATTCCAAGGTGGGCGTGGTGGCTCACCTGTAATTCCACCTCCCAGAAGATGAAGATGGGCTCCCCAGAGCAAGCTGGCTAGTCAGACCAGACACCCTGGTGAGCTCTGGTTTCAAATGAGATTCTGCCTCAATGAATAAGGTGGTAAACAATGAAGGATGATACACAATGTCAACCTTGGGCCTCCACAAACATGCCCATACACATGCAAACACCCATACACATATACACACACGGTACACACATACACATGAGGGAAAAAGTATCCTTACTATGGTTCTTCCAGGCTAAGGTGCCTGCTGATACATGAAAAAATGGACCAGATATATTTTGTTTGTTTTGATGACCATGCTGGTGATCAAACCCATGCCTTCTACATGTTAGGCCAGGGTGTTCCTGAGCTATACCTCAGCCCTTGTGTTCCTGAGAAAGTATCTGTGTAGCTCAGTTTGGCCTCAGACTTGTCATCCTCCTGCCTCAGTCTTCCAAGTGCTGGAACTGCAGGCATAAGTCAACATACCTAGCTAGCAGATGCCATTTTAAAAACAAAACAAGATAAACAAAACACACCTGAAGCCATCTTGTAAGTATCTTGTATATCATTCACTTCTATGTGTAATGTCAATGGTCACAGTACCCTTTTTGAGATGACAATTTTGCACACTGCAAAAGGGGAACACAGATTCTCAGAATGCCTTTAGGAAGGTAAGGTTGGATATATAAAACACAGATCTTTGGGGAGGGCATCTCAAGAACAGTCAGGTCCACCACTTTGTTGCTGAAGAAAAGACACTGTCAGGCACAAAAGCAGGGGTGGCTGACAAGGAGGCACAATGGAGATATTTCCGCTAAGCAACAGGGAAAAAAAAAAACGAAAACAAAAATGGGTGCATTTCAACAAAAAGGAACTTAAGACTTGGAAATGCTACATCTTTAAAATGGCAGGAAAACAGAAATGACCCACAAACTTACTCCTCAAATGCTGTTAAACCCCCACTTGGGAAGAGCGGTGTGTGCAATGTATACATTTAAACCCAGCTGCTCACTTCTCATATTGAGACATCAAAAGTTTCAATTTAATGAAGTTATTTCTCATTTTGTTACTAATATGCCTTGCAAAAGGATCCATTAGGAAATTAACACATTTATCACTAGGCACTACCATCTAGCCTGATATAAAGCCAGCAGATTTCCTCTGCGTGAACAACGGAAGGTTGTACCTCCAAGAAAAGCAAATGCCCTCTTATTTCGTTGTGGCCAGATTAAAGCTTCTGAATTCAGTTTTCAAGCAGAAAGAAATTAAAGCTGAGATATTAAAAAGTAGTGCAGGATTAACACATCCACCACGCAACCAAATGACAGATGGCAAAAGGGACACCTAACTGTTCTTAGTTTATTCCTCTGCCTTCCTCTTATTTTCTGAGCATCCCTGTGTGTGCGTGCGTGCGTGCGTGCGTGCGTGCGTGCGTGCGTGCGTGTGTGTGTGTGTGTGTGTAGGGGGTGGCAGACAGTAACTTCAACTGTTATGCTATGGTACTGCCACACTCATTTATTTATATAGGGCCTTCCACTAGCTTGGAACTTTCCAAGTATTCTAGGTTGTCTGGAGAGCAAGTCCCAGGGACCCAACTGTCTCCACCTCCTCCATATGTTTCCACCACCAAGCCTGTTGAGTTTCCCCTCCTCGTCCTCCTCCTCCTCTTTCCCCTCCTCCTCTTCTTCTTCCTCCTCCCCTTCTTTTCTTCTTATTCTCCTTCCCCTCTTCCTCCTCTTCTTTTTTAGATCTTTAGCCTGTGTTTTGAGGATGGAACTCAGGTCTTCATGCTTGCAAAATGAGCAGTTTGCCCACTGAGCTTGCTCTCCAGCTCCCTGCCCCCAACAATTCTTAAGATTAGAAATACAGTTGTTGTGTCACAGCTGTAGAAATGACTGTAAGGTATGGGCAAGCCAATAATCTGTCTCTGGCAGTGATATTCTCTCTCTCTCTCTCTCTCTCTCTCTCTCTCTCTCTCTCTCTCTCTCTGTCTCTCTCTGTCTCTCACTTTCTCTCTCTCTCACCATTTAGGGACAGATGAGAAGAAAACAGAGGGATTTATAATCTTTAATAATTTTCAAATTAAGCTGAGCATAGTGCCATGTACTCCAATCCCACCACTTGGGAGGCAGAGGTAGGTGGGTCTCTGTGAGTTTGGGATCAGCCTGTTCTATACAAGGAATTCTGGGACAGCCAGAGCTATGTAAGTAAGACCCAAAAACAACAACAAAAAGAATTTCAAATTAAACAACATTGCTTACAAGGAAAGAGTGTCACATTTCAGGGTAAGTCAGAGCAAGCCAGAACGTGAGTCTCAGCCAAGGCCACTTTTTTGAGGGACAGTGTGTAAGAGAACGTGAAGAGACTTTAGAAGGATGAGACAAAACCATCCCACTCTGCAAGCTGAAAGACTAGGACAATGCTACCTCTGCCATACCAGCTTTACACACCCAGACTCTGGCATCCAAAAGACCTGAAGGCCTTCTGTTGGGTGACTATCTGTCTGAGGAAGGCATGCTGGTTTTTCAGTAGCACTCGGTATATAGGCAATTGCTTTGTTTTGGCAACTCTCAATTAATTCTATTAACTAATGATTAATTCTATCCAGGTATACATGGACCCGTGTCAGCTCTGAAGATATCTTTTCAGTGAGTTAACAGTATAAGATGGTTTTCCCAGTGGAATTAACCTGATGCTTTTTTTTAAAAACATGTAACCTTGAGTCCACATACACACAATGCCTAGGTTTGCACAGTGCTCATAAATAAGGTTATCCTAGTTCCTCAGACGTTAATCATTATCCACAAGAGAACTGCTTCTGAAAGAGATGTGTTTGTGATGGGAAGAAAGGATTTCTGCTTCTGGTTATGAATGGTTTAGTGGTGAAAGCAAACCATGGCTTGGGAGGCACTTCCATGAGTATCCTTGGGTGTGGTTTGCAAGGCTGAGAACCATGGGGAAACGCCAGGGTAGCACCAGCGAGCATTACGTTAGTTTTAATATATTAAAAGGAAACCCTCTGTTTTGGGCATCTAAGAAAACAGTATGAAGACACATTTGCTGTATGGAGCGGGCAGACGCCAGAATTACGGAAGAGGTTAAAGGACACAATCTTGGCCTAGGCTAACAAAGATCACCCTACCAGCATTCTTTCAGAAATAGCTAACTGAAATCCTGTGCTTCCTTTAAATGCATCGTGACCCTGGTTAATATCAAGTAGAGTTTTTAATGACTAATCATTTGGAAATTGTCTCAGTAACATAGGGCAACTTGATCTAATAGGAATAACTCTTCGGGCGATGGCCACACGGCAGAGACTCAAATGCTTCTCATCTCTGTAGACAGCAACAAGCCTGTTTTCATTTAGAACGGGGTGGGAAGAACCAAACTGATTTCAGGCCTCCCTATTTATGTTCTAGCAAAAAAAAAAAAAAAATGTAGTTTCACTTAGCAACAAAAGAGAAAACGAAGGTAGGGCCAGTTCTTGTGACTACCAAATCTCATCTGTCTTGTAGCTCCATCCTTTAGGTCTGAAATGAATCTCCCTGAAACAGTGTCAGACTTTTGCCGAGTGACTAGGATATAAACATTCTTTTGGTTGCTCAGCAAGACATATGCTCTAAAGAAAACTGGACTCAAAACAGGCACGTGGGTTTCTACAGAACAAGGGAGAACTCTCTCCACTGGGCTCCATCTTCCGAGCCATGTTTGAGGTCTTTGTCTCCTCCGTGATGATGGTAATCCACGGCTTTCATGATCCCTTACATGAATGAACTGCTATAAATATGGTGTGGAGACTCCAGAGGCTGCTCTAGGCTTCTGGGCACTGCTGGGGGTGCACCTATATTCTAGCCTCACCTTTTACAAGGTGTACTCTGCATTGTGGGCAATTTCCGTGGGAGAACATTCTATTTAAAGAACTACTCTTCCAGCACAATACAAAAAGTCATTTATGAAGATACAGGAGACACAGAGAGCTCAATGTTTACATAAGCATAATGTCAGAAGCTTCCCTTCCACACTCATGGGGTGAGAGGGTCCACCTATACAAAGGGAGAAGAAGATCACGCAGAGCCACAGCTATGGGACATGGACAATCACATACACACATAAGGAGCACGAGGTCTCATAGAGATGCTGAGAGGTCAGAGAGCCAAGGTTCTCTGACTGAATGGAATCAGAGACAAGAAAGGCTGAACCAGAGCAGCAATCCCCATACAGCCTGTTCCTGACCTTAAACACAGGTATCATGTTCCTTTCTCAGAGCACATTTGAAGTAGAAGATTAAAAAAAGTTAATATATAAAGGCCACATTAAATTTATTAAAATGATATTTTCCACAGACAAAAGCCCAGGAAACCACTTTAAAAGGCAGGATGTCCAAGTGCAGCGTTCCCAGCTACCTTCATCTTTAATTTGCAGGCAGCAGACCCACAGTCCTTGAAACTTAAAAACAGAAATGACAACATAAAATTTATAATGCTGATTTTCCAATTAAATCCCTAGTTAGAAATGGCAAAAAAAAAAAGAAATTAAATGTCATCTACAAAACAGTCAAATCTTGGCTTGTAAAGTATCTCTTTAAGGTTGCTTCAGCTGACAACAACACGTATGGTTGTCATAATTGTGTAGCAGCCTGGATCAGGCGGTCAGTCTGATCCTGCAAGATGAGGATCGAGTCACTGCTTGTGCCAGTGATATCGAAAGGGGAAAACATGGCTGCTACAAAATCAGATCTTTCCTCATGCTCTAGGTTTGTTCACTGGCAAATGTTCAGTACCCGTAGTAAATAAGATGTTATGTGGAGGGTAGTCAATACACGTTTGTTGAGTAAATACAGAAAAGAAGGATTTAGTTTGTGAAACTGTCAGTTATGTACACATTGTTACTAAGTACACAGGCAGTCTTTGTTTTAAATCTGAAGGTCAAAGACCTTCTATCGATCAATACTAAAGGAAGACATTGTCTGGACTTTTATATGCCAGGAATGAACTCGACTCCTCTAGTGTCAGGAGCAGCAGGCATGGGGTAGTAGAGATGAGCCTGAGGTACTAGGAGTTGGGTGACAGCTCTCAGCTATGCCTAGCCAATAGCGTGAATTCTCTCATTCCATCTTCACAGACAACCTCTTAGGGTAGACACTTGCTACTTCTTGCAGAGAGGTGACAGCTGATCAGAAGCCAGACTAGGGAGCACAGGAAGGAGACCATTCTCTCACATTTCTGCTTCTGGAATCACTACAGAGAAGGCATGTGCGGTGCACCCTGAGGACTTACACTCCAGAGCCATCTGTAAAATGCAGGCAGATGACTTGGTAAGAATTAAGGCACTCAAAAGTTTAGATCTTACCTTAAGAGGCTACAGAAACCTTATCTCAATACAACCCTAACATCTTAAATAGTCATCATTTCATACTGGCGTGAGTTTCATAGTAATTGAGTAGATTAAAAAAAACATTCAGGAAATCTTTTAATATGGCATGAAAATCAGCTCAACTGTGACACATCCATACTTATTTACAGAGTTGTCACGAGACAATATTAGGAATTAAGCCAGCTTCTTCTTCATGCCTGAGAGTACTAGCTCTGAGTAGTGATTTCACTGAATTTGTTCTAGCTTTTGTTACTGTGTGCAGATAGCTAATTTGTCAAAGGTTACTTTCTAATTGCTTTGCATTCTCTGTTTTGGCAAGAAGCTCAAATGATGTAAGCAACAGTTATAAAATACACAGTTAAGTTAAATGGCTGATGAAAAGGATTCACTCATAAGTATCTAAATATTGCAATATATCGATTGTGGCTTGCTTCCAATCTGTTACTTTAAAATCTAAATCATCACCTATTTTATGTTAACGATAATAAAATCCTATTTGTTTAAAGTAGGCACTGATAAAACTTTACAAGCTTAAAAATCAAACAGCAAGAATTGTCATGCTTTTCCAACAACAAAGTCATTTGGTAAGGTCTTCATATTTCAAAGTCTCAAGATAGCTTTATGACTTCCCAAGACATTAATGCCTGTCTGTGTGTGTGTGGGGGGGGGGCACACAAGCTCTATTATTGGATTCCAACATTGGCTAATGCTTAAAATATTCTTAATATTTTTACTTTAATATTCTGAAAACTATATAATCTTAATATGTTAATTTGAAGTGTATAGCTTTGGTATGTCATGCAGCTACTGTAAGTCTGCAGTAAGTCAGCATTTAATTCATACCCATTAAAAAATAATTGTACAATTAATGGTTCTACAAAAGAATGAAGTATATAAAATTTATTGGTCGTCAGGACACAAAATTTTATATACTGATGCAAATTTGTGGGATCACAGGAGGAAAGGAACTAAACTCAGGTGAAATGGAGAGATTTTTACCAAACACGTGTTGGCAGGCTTAGAACTCATTAACAGACGTTGAGAATCCTTCAGACTAACAGACCTCCTGGCCTTCGGCAGAAGATGAAAGAGTGTTCCCAGAGCACACTAGCACTCAGGAGAGGAAACAGGGCCCTGGCTAGAGGCTGATTATTGAAGCGAGACAGCACAGGCAGGATCTTCCAGGGTTATTTCCCCCACAACCCCTGGCTACACTAGGAAGCGTGTGGGCAGATACCTCAGCTTCTTTCCCACTCACCTAGGACCTCTTGCTGCTGTCTTTCACAGGCCTGGGCAAGAGCAAGGAAGGGAAGGCTGGCTCAGTGGAGGGCACACACATGGGGAGCTCGCTGGCTTATGCATCTGTCACTGAGGCCTGGCGTGAGGTGGAAGAACCACGCATGTGCCTCTGACTTAATTTGGAAATGTTCCTTTCTAAAGGGAGTTTAAAAAATATAGCCACTATTCTCATGTTTCTGCATTCTCCATCCTTAAAGGTCTACTCAGTTTTTTTCCTTTCATTTTGCTTTTGTGGGATGGAAGGTTCAACAATCTCTCTGGCTAGTAGCCTTCTCAAAGACCCATCTGAGAGCTCTCTGAGCTGTGGCTCCATATCACTGTAAATGAATATACAGTGCAGGAATTTCCTAAAGGCCCTTATTAATAAACCGAGACAACTCTTCCAAAATCGCAATCCAGCTACCCACAATGACATTACCCAAGAGCTCTCGCACACATTCAATCTGAAATAACCACTCAAATCATTTGTTTGAAGTTCTCTCATTTCCTTGTGTGTGCAGCTTTCCACTACCTTCTGACTACAGGATAAAGGTAAACATGTAGAAAGAAGAGCCGGTGCCACGGTTTTCAAGAAGCCTGCTTAGCAGAGTCTTCTCACTGGAGGCAAACGTGAGAAAAATGGTGCATGCTGCTGACTGCAGCTCCGAGGCCTGATTTCCCACACTGCTGGCACTCCACGGACATTTGCTCAATCGGCTAAACCTTGGTTTGTCTCCATAATCAACCACCAAAACCAGCATCATTACTTCTTGGAGAAAAAAAAAGTATCCAGTGTTTCAGGTTTCATTCATATATATGTAGTTTTTTTTTTTTCTTTTGAGAGCAGGTCTGTAGACCACATCATATCTTTTCCTTTGACCTTAAAGGAAATCTCATTTATTTGAAGAAAATTTTCCTATGAAATTCCTAACATGCTACAGAATACTTAAGGCATCATTCTGAAAATTGTGTTGCCTTTTTTTTTAAATTAAGAGAACAGTGTTTCTTTCAGAACATGGACTAAGAATATGTAGAACCTGATATTCACATGAGAGCCAAGAGCAAATTACAAGTATTCTTTTTAAATAAAAAATTAATAAAAAGATAAAAAATATTATAAACCTGGTCTTTACTAAACAGAAGACTTGGTATCTGGTTACAAAGTTAATTTTGAAGCCTGAACCTTGTGACTAGAAGACAACAACATTACACCTAATTTGTGTCTGAACAGACAAGAGGAGGAAAGCTGAAAAGACTCATACTTCCGAGTAATTTAGGATCAGATAATTTGTAGAATCTCTATCTCTCAGGCACTGATTTGAAATGACCTTTGATACCCTAAATGTAACACTCTACAGAATAAAGAAGCCCTCCCTTTTACTTTAAGAAGAAATGAACCAAATTCCAGGGATCAGGACTGACTGGCCCTTTGAACCAATGCTACAGAGATGAAATCCTGTTTGGCGTGGAGAATGCATTTTGATGTAACAAAAGGCATGAATCCTGTGAGAAAATACTGTCTTTCCTGGATGTGCCGGCTCACTCCCAGGCTGTTCTCCCTGGGGTAAAGGTAAGATGGCTAGGCTGCCAAGAGCATGACAGCTTGGGGGGCTGGTACTCCACTCCTCTCAGAGCTCACAGAGGAGGTGAATTCAGAGCACAGCCGGAGGAAACTGCCTTTGAGTTCACCAAAATAAGAGGCCACACTTAAAGCAGATACTAAGGATAACAAAAGCAGTTCAAATTCATTATGGAGACTCTGTAGCTCACTAAATCTTTCTTGCATGTTGATTCACAACCTTCACCAAAGCAGCTCTTTCGAACCTTAACTGTGTTTCACTACCAGAAAGCTGAAACAAGTTAAACCCATGGCTGTTCATTCCAGAAACGACCGATTCTTTTTATTGCTTCAAGTCAATATTTTATTTGTTAAGGAATTCGAGGTATCTATCCACCCTTCTGGAAACATAAACATTGAAAAGATAAAAACTAATTCCAACAGTTTTTGAAAAAATAGAATGTAACAATCAATTCTTGTTATTATTATTATTTTTTTGGTTCTTCCCCATGCGGTGCATTTTGGCTCTAAAGCTAAATAAATAAATAAATATCATCGGGGGCAACTGGCAGGTGACTCAAACTGTACTGTGTAAGAATAGTTCTGAGATTCTAGCTGCAAGTATTGACAAAAAGGGGCTGTTTCTTACTAGGACTACGGTACTAGCACCTTCTAAAGACCAGTATCATATAAAAGCAGTCCGAATACGAAGCCAGAAGTTGAAAAGAAAAGCTAATGTCCTAGTGACAGGTCCAGTTGCTGTACCTTACAAGGCAAGACAACCCTAGGCATCTTATAACGACCAAGTAAACATTTTAAGGCAGTTTGGACTGGTGCTGTCACCTGCCTCTAGAAGAATCCTAACTCTGAAAGAGTGACCGAGTTTGAGACTTGTAATGACTTTCTTGTCTCAGTTACATGGTATCCTGTAGTTATCACAACCCAGGGCAGCACGGACTTATAAACATTACATTAGCATTCATTTAGTGTTTTAAACATAGTACCCAGGAGAGGGATGAGGACGCTAGGGGCATGATGGACTTGAAATCTTACATGGAGAGAAGTGGAGCTTGCAGGCCTTCACAGACAATCATCAAATGAAGGCAGAAGGAGGATAAGGCAGAGCCTGGAAGCGATTCAATGAGTTGGGAATAGTACACCACCGGGCTCTTTCTAGTGACCCAGGCTAGCGATCGGAAACAAAGTGCAACTGTCTGGGAATGGCTCAAGCAGGACACGGAGGGAAATGGGAGGTTTTGCCACTGAGCCTATTTAGGTGGACTCACGGGACAGGAAAAGGAGTTTCAAAAGCCGGGTAGAAAACAAAGGATGAGTTAGTTAATCACATCCGCAGAATGGACATGCAAAGAAGGCCTGCAGGCCGAGAAGAACAACTGTAAACCGGAGAGCCAGTGAGCGAGGGGTTTGCAATTAGAAGCTGAGAAATTTCTGACATCAGGTTGATAGTCCAGCAGTGGGCACTGCTCACCAAAGCCTCATCAGAGGACAGGATGAAGAGGCTGGCTACCACCTGGGTGAAAGCAATCTTCCCTAACATGTCCTCCACGAAAACACCTCTCCCCCCACCCCCATGTCACGTTCTCCGTTTCACCTGACCCGGCATCACTCAGCAGGTGCCAGAGGATATCAGAGTGGCTGGCAATGTCGCTAGTGGCTAGGATACTGCAAGGTTAGTTTAGGGCTCCGTGGGTGTTTTCCAGGCCTTTCAGGGTTAAAGCTGTAGCTTCATTATCCAGTTCTCGCCCCCTATTTCATGCCAGAGCACAAGTATGCGAACATTAGGCGCAACTACAGCTGGTTTCTGGGGATTTCTCAATATAGGAGCTGTGAACCGCTGCTTGCTGCTTGCACTCACAGGCAGGCTTCAGAAGAGAGGCGGAGGTCCGCTATTGGGTTTCCTCCGGTAGTTCTTTAAATTGCTACTAAAAACACCTCTCAGAAGCAGAAGAGGCTGGGGAGGCGGCTAGGTGAGGCTGTCCCCAGATTTGGAGGCCCGCCCGGGAAAAGCTGGAGGCGTACTCCGGAGGCCACCTTGGCACCAATAGCCCGTGGCCTGCATCGCTGCACACAGCGAGGTTCACGCGACGGGTGGCCGCTGCTGAGCTCCAGCACTGGTATCGACCCTGTCCTCTTGGTCTGGATTCCACGCAAGGTCCGCGGCTCTCAGGGGCTTTGGCCTACCTGTCTGCGTTCCTGTCCCGAGGTGCGGGACCAGCCCACACTCGCAGCTTTCTCCTCATCTCCCACTGGGCGAGGATGTAGTTTCACTTTGTTTTTCGAATTCGTGTGTGGTTTTAAGTCTACGGTGATAAGGTGCGGGAAGGGCGCACAGTTCGTACCGGTGAGGGCGCGAACGCAAACCACGATCTAAGAACCAAGGAGGAAACAACCCGCTCTTGCGCAGTCCGGACGCGAGGCCCGCCTAGCCGGTCTGCACACCTACCCTCGAGCGAAAGAGTCCACGCGTGACTCCGGGTCGTTCGGACGTCCTCCCCAGAAGCCCCCCGATGTCCACTCTACTTCCCACGACACGTGCGCCCCAGGCCCCCACGCAGGCCCCGCCCCGCACGTACGTGCCCTTAACCAGCCCGCGGCTGTCCCTGCCCCGCGCGCTCGTGTCCACGGGGGGGCGCTCCTGCCCGCCCCCCACATCCACGCCGCGCCCCTGGGCCGGCGCAATCCTACACTCCTGACCCGCCGCGCGCCGCCTCCTACCTGAAAGCCCGCGAATCGGGCACGCGAGGTGGTCGAGGCAGCTGTGGGCAACGCGGCCAGATAGAACGCTCGGGGCGAGTGGCTGCGGCGGACTGTCCGGGAGCGCGCGCGCGCTCCCTCGGCTGACTCCAGGCCGGAGCCCAGCCCTGCTGCCGCGCGCCGCCCGCCTCGCCGCTCCTAATAACAACGGCGCCCTAGGTCAGGTGGCCGCGCGCGGACAGGGCAGCCATTGGCTCGGTGGGGAGCGCGGTGCGTCGCGATTGGCCGAGGGGTGGGGCTTAGGCAAAGGTGGGGCGGGGCCGCTCAGGGAGACTGGCTGGGAGGGGCGGGGGCGGGGCCAGGCTTGGTCCGCGCCTTTGTGCCCGGCGCGCGCTCTCCGCCCGCTCCGGCTGCAGCGCCCGCTGCATCAATAATTCAGAGCGGCGGCGGCGGCGGCAGCAGCGGCGAGTGCGGACAGGAGGCGGCGGCAACAGCGGGGACTAGGCAGCAGAGGCTATGCATCCAAGTGCGGCTGGGCGGTCGCGGCACCCCTGAGGCCCGGGCGGGGTTCCGGGTACACGGCGCGCGGGGACATTTGTTCTGGAGTGCGAGGGAGAGGCGTAGTGGCCCGGGAGGCGTCGACAGAGCTGCGCACAGAGCTGAGGAGGGGGCTTCGGAGCAGGGCTGGGGAGGGGGGCGGCTGGCGCTGGCAGCCCCCGGGGTGGGGGGCGGGGTGGGCGCCGGAGGCGCGATGCTGGGCGTCGTGGAGCTGCTGTTGTTGGGGACTGCGTGGCTGGCAGGCCCAGCCCGCGGGCAGAATGAGACAGAACCTATCGTACTGGAGGGCAAGTGCCTGGTGGTGTGTGACTCCAACCCCACGTCTGACCCTACGGGTACTGCTCTGGGCATCTCTGTGCGCTCGGGCAGCGCCAAGGTGGCTTTCTCTGCCATCAGGAGTACCAACCATGAGCCGTCCGAGATGAGTAATCGCACCATGATCATCTACTTCGACCAGGTGAGTTGCAGCATCCAGAATGGATTGGTGAGGGGGTGACAGGGAAAGCGTGGAAGGCGGCTGTGGGATTATACTCTCCAAGGGCTCTGCAGAAGCGCGAGGCCACGCTCGGGCGGACTCCGGTCTATCCCCTTTCGTTCCTGTCTTCTTATAGGTACTAGTGAACATCGGGAACAACTTTGACTCAGAACGCAGCACTTTCATCGCCCCGCGCAAAGGCATCTACAGTTTTAACTTCCACGTGGTGAAAGTCTACAACAGACAGACCATCCAGGTCAGCCGCCACCTGGGGGGTCTCAGTAGAAGGGGTCCTGACAGTAAGGATCTGTCCGAGGTTCTGTGGAAGCAGGCGGCAGAAATCGGTGGCATAAGCCCCCACTGCTCTGGGGACGGGTAGCAGGGCCTCATACACGGCTCTTGGACTTGCACTGCCCCTTAAGATGTCCAAGGTTCCTGAACGCATCCTTGAGAGACAGTTTCCTGCCTTCTCGTTCTGGACCCTTTTGTAAAGATCCCTGGGTTTTCCTTAGGGACTTTAGGGACTTCCTATAAAGGTTGTTAGCTTCACAGACAGCTAAGGCCTTTGTAAGGTCTCCCCATGCTTGCTTTCTTGGCTCAACAATCCGCTGCAGCCCAAAGCCTTTCTGCCTGCTTTTCTGTCTCCCCCCCACCCCCCGCGGACAGAATCTCGTTCTCTAACCCCACACCCTTCCTTTGCAGACCTGTTTTAAAACTTGAATCTCATAGGGTGGACAGAGAAAAGGGTCGAGGTGGGGATGGGAGTAGTGGTGCTACTCCCTCCTGGGCCAGCCATGTCCGCGCCAGCACCCACCCGCTAGCCAGGTTCCCAGAGATGTCTGCGTTTCCTTAGAGCACCCGCAGAGGCCGAAAACGCGACTGGGGACAGGGCGCCTAGCCCTAGGCCGACACTGGCACTGCAAGGACACAAACAGGCGATGGCGGGCGCAATAGGATCTGGGGCGAGAATTGAGCGGGTGACTTGGGAACGAAGCTCTAGTGCAGTTTCGCTGGTCTTGGAAATTGCCGACAGCCACTCCTGGCTGCTTCTAACCGGTCCTGACCACAGACACAGGGGGGTGGGGAGCCCAGGGGTGAAGATGGTATTTGTTTAGTAATTCAGGGCTCGTGGCAAGCTGGCGAGAGGCCAAAGGTCTCAGGACGCTACAGCCACCTGCGGGTTCAGTAAATTGGATCATGTCCAATCCAGATTCGCTTGGCGCGCTCGTTTGAGAAACTGGAAGGAGCCTGACCGCCGGTTCTGGAGAGGCAGACCCTTCCACTACCTAGATACTGTGTGGGTCCCTGTTAGAGCCTCCGCAGTGAGCAGCCAAGCCCCTCTACGCCCGGTACACCTTGTGCCCCATCACGCCTTTGTGGCTGCTGGCCAAACGCCTAGGTTGGGTCACCACCTCCGCTTGCCGCTTGGGTACCCGCTTAGGTGGCGCTTCTGATGCAGGCCGTTGTTTTCTTTCTCAGGTGAGCCTCATGTTGAACGGGTGGCCGGTGATTTCAGCCTTCGCCGGTGATCAAGACGTGACACGCGAGGCCGCTAGCAACGGCGTCCTCATTCAGATGGAGAAAGGCGACCGAGCATACCTCAAGCTGGAGCGGGGGAACTTGATGGGGGGCTGGAAGTACTCAACCTTTTCTGGATTCCTCGTGTTTCCCCTCTGACTGGCACATATCGGGAATGGAGGCAGGAGAGAGGCAGGAGGGGAGTGAGAAAGAGGCCGAAAATTACCAGGGCGAGGAAGCGGCGCCACCGGAAACTTCCTACGTGTTCCTAGCTACACTGGGTACCCAGGTGCGCGCCGCCCGCGGTCCAACTTCGTCCGCTCCCTTACTAAGAGAAGTAAATTTCGCTTAGCTCTGCACACTCCCGTTTCCAAAATTAATCTCGCCTCCCCCAAGCCAGTCGCAGTAATCGAGGAAGAGACTTGCCTTGTCATTATGGTTCCTTACCCATGTCCATGTCCCTAACAATTAACGAAGTAATGTGAGATGTTTCTCCTGACCCGACCCCCCTCTGAACCCTGCCACTTACTGAAACTTAGTACGCCCCTACCCCGTTTGAAGAGGGGGTCAGTTTGTTTTCTGTTTCTGTTTTTGAATGGGGCAGGTAGTTTTAATGACAGATTTTGCTCTTCAAACTCTAAGCCAGTTAAGCTGGAGAGAATTCGTCCGTGCTTGTTAGCGGGAGGAAAGACTCACCTTCGTGGTGACTCGTTTAACTATACAGAAATATGTATATGTATCATTTGTACACGAAGAACTCTTCCAGGTGGACGCTGGCTGTATTCCGTATTTCTGTCCTGTTCGGAGTGATCGTGAAATCTAAGGCTGCTTGCTGTTTGTTCTCTGATGCTTGTCCATGCCCCGTGTCCTGTGGCTCCACCAAACGCCAAGGAGGTTCTTCGGGACGCTTCTTCTTCCTCTGTAACATACATGTGAATAGCCAAATTTTAATTTTGCTTTAATCCAATAAAGTCAAAGTGGGACTTTTATTTTTCTGAAACAGCTTTCTAAACTTCGCCTTTTCCGGGTTGCGAGGTTGAGGCGGGCGGAGAAGCAAGAGACTTGGAAGCTGCAAGGAGAGGCCAGGGCACAAGGCCTTCTTAGCAAAGTCATTTCTGCGCTGTCTCCCGCAGCAGGCTCGCTTTGCCTTCCCCGTGTCCCCTGCTTTGATGGAACCTGAGCGATATGACCCAAATCCTGCTAGGCGTGACTGAGGGCCTGGAAGCAAAGTGTTGCCCACCCTCAATTCCAAATGCATCAGGAATTATTTCCAGTTCTATTACCCGAACCCGCCTGCCCCGCGTGACAGTGTCTTCACGCCTACTTTCCTTGGCTGTCTCCAGCTCTATCCGCTCCGCGGCTCCCGAAGCACCTTACACTTTGTACCAGCGCCTCTGAACCCGAGGTCCAGCCGCCAAACAACCCCGGCGGCGGCCAGACTTGCGATTGCGCTCATTCGCAGGACTTTCAAGGGGTTCGTCCAGAAGTTTTGACTGTACCGAAACATAATGTGCAAAGCAAAATTGAAATAAACGACTTCGTTTTAAGTCTGGAACGCTGACCCTGTGTTGAACGCGGGTGATGCAACGCCAGAAGCGGGCGGAAGCCGAGGGTCCAGGACCGAGAGCCGCAGCCTGGGTGGGCTCTCGTGGTACTGGGCCCTCCTCTAGGGTTTTCTTGGGCTGAGATTCAGTTTTGAGTTTCAGGGTTCTAGAGTAAGGGGTGGCGAAAACAGGGGTTAACAACACCGCTGGCAAAATTTCTGGCATTTCTGTCTTCTGTCCCCACCCCCATCCCCAGCGCTTCACAAGCACAGCTGGCCTGGAAACCTCGGTACTCTTTCTCAACCTCACAGTCTAGAGTGCTTCTGGCAGCCGCGCCCTTCACGAGGCCAGGGGCCCAAGGGACTCTAGGGGACAAAAGGGGGTTTCCGGAGTGAGATGCAAGCGAATGCTAGTCTCTTCCATCTCCACTGATCCCATCCCTGCTTCAGTCTCACCCGAAGAGGGGCCTTATGGAAATTTAATTTAAAAAAAAGAAACCGAATTCTTTTTGATAAGAGCTTTGTCTTCGGTCTTTTTTCTGGGAAAGACAGGTCAAGGACGAGAGATTCTGTGCAACCTTGATCAACTACTCAGCTGTCTGAACCTGCAGTCCTAAGCGGTTCCAAGCTTACAGCCTGTAGGGGTTAAGTGCCTGCTATCAATGCAAACGCTCCCAGAACACCCTGGAGCTCAGAGGACTTCTTGAATGCTGTCCATTCCTTTTCCTAAGCGCAGAACCATCCCAGGTCTAGTGTCCAGGGGCTCTGGTGCTGGGGAACCACCAGGATGAATTCCACCTAGATAACTTGGGGAAGTCTCCCTGTCCCCAGGCTTCCCTTCTGTCTAAAGGCAGGGAGGACTCTAAACATCTAAGGGTCCCTTCTGTTCTGGGGACCCAGCCAGTCTCTGGTCTGGAAACACGGGCATACAGGTTCCATTGCACTACATACTGACTGGATCAAGGTCGGGGGTTGTGGGTCCCCACTGGGGCCCAGATTTGAATCCCAACAAGGGAAGAAATGCCAGTGGACCCAGAGAAAGAGCAGGAAAAGTTCTTCCTGATTATTTCCAGCACTACATGGGCTCTGGTAGGATGGGGTTCGTGCTTCTGAGGCTGGCACTGAAACCCATTTTCACCTGGGTCCCCACCTCTTCCTCTACCTGTCAGCCCTTTCCTGTGCCACTTGATATCTCCCACGGATCTCTCTGTGTACCTTCATATGCCACCCCAGCCTTGAAGTTGAAGCCACCCTTCCCCCCCCTTTTTTCCCCCAAATCACATTGCACAGTGGACCCAAGTTCAACTAAAAGGCTGCCTCTCCTGGGGAGCTGTCCCAACCCACAGGCCAGATAATGCTCTCCCTAGGAGGCTTACTGTCTGCTTGCTTCTTGACTTCCAGGAAGGACCCAGTCTGGTACTGGCAGGGAAGGAGTCACCAGGGCTGGGCTTGTCTCCCCTTTTTGCCTTGGGTTTCACATGGAATGGCCACCCACGTTTACCCCATGCTCCTGGCATGTGACAACTGGACACCTTCTCTGGGAGTGAAGATGGAGCCTGAATATTTCTTCAGTCAGAGACAGGGTGAACGGACCAATGCATTAAAACTGGGCCGCAGATGGGGTCACTAGAGACACCAATTGGCAAGTTGGAGACAAATCAAGAAGAAAAGCCCTGGAGATCTGCAGTTTCCTGGGGACTTCCTGTCCCAGCTAGAGGCTTGGGAAGTAAGTGGGTGGGTGGGTGGGGTGATTTTAAAAAAACCTCCACCTTACTTTGGTTCCCTTTAAGGCTTTGAAGCCTCTGATCCCTGGCAGATCTGGGCCTTACCTCCTGCTTTCATCTAAAATAAGTGGCTTCAGATCAGAACCTCTAAGGGTTCCAGGACCACCCCAAATTTTGCTTCACTCTAGTTCTGAATAACTTTCCCACCCCACCCCCAGCCCCCTGAGGTTACTTCCTCCTCACCTGCCTGGATAGTATGCAGTTTCCCCTTCTACACAGGACAGCCGAATTGTCATCTCTTCACCGCCTACCTCTAAGGAGTGTGGAGTCTTACCTAGCCCTACCACCGCCCACCTCTGCCTCTCTAAGAGCAGAGGTTAAAGTGTTATTCTCTGTGACGAGAAAGGCATGGAGCAAGCAGCACAGTGATGTGATGAGGAGAACCCAGGGAAGCTTCATAAAGTACATCATGCCCAGCAGTCCTGTGGGCCAGTAGGCAAGGAGGCCACCCATCCAAGTTCCCAGGAGCGGGCAGGAGCCTGCAGCACTGGGGAAGCCCACAGAGGACAGTGTCTGAGCGCTAGCAGCAAGGGGAGCGTGTGCTGTTGAGGATTCTAATGAGAACATAATTACCCAGGTGTAGAGAGAGCCTCAATGGCCTCTAATTACCTTCTTAATGGGAGTAGGGGAGAGGAGGGGCTGGCACTGGTGGAGAGGGTCCTGGGGCCCGGGACCTAGGGGGAGGCTCCTCCCCCTCTATGATTTTGCACTGTCCTAAGCACCAATTTGAGCCTTACTTTCTTTCTTCAGCTCTAGGATGCTAAGAGTGGCCTATAGTTTCTCTCAGTTGGTCTAACTCTTCTATTTGTGCCTGAATTTAAGTCTTCCCAGTATTCAGCCAGTTCCCTCTCAACAGGTTGGTGTATTCCATTTTCAGTGACATCAAACAGCAAAGTCCAGGACTGGCTGGGGGAGGGGACAGCCAGAGGGACTACCTAGGTGCACCTGCCCACCTGCTTTTGAATTAATACTGTGGGGGAAATGTTTCCCAGAGACTGTTACAAAGGTCTCTTGAGTTCCTTGCACAGACATCATCATATAATACAACTCTCTCTTGAGCCTCAGTTTCTCATATTTCAAGCAAAGACAATGGTAGTCTTCACTATAGTAAAAGATATTCCACACTCAAGCAAGCACAGGGCATCGTGGGTTCAGGACTCACCCCAGATAGTTGTCTTCATTCCTGTTGCTTATATAATTTGCATTTTTCAATGCTGTTGGATATTTCCTGTCTTCAGGCCTTGTGTATTCCTTTAGACCCTGAACAGTGTTCCTCCTCCCCTATGTCCCCAGCAAGGACACTGATATGAAAGTACCCTCCTTTCATATCATTCAGTGCATCTGGGAAGAACTTCCTGGCCCCACCCCCACTCACTCTCGCCTTCTTCCCTTTTCACTAGAAGATGAGTTTATCCCCAGGATGTCCCAGTTGTGACCCTAGGATGGCAGCACACAGTGGCAATATGGAAGAGGCTAAGAAAAGATTCATGGGATGGTGTTGGCTAGGTCTTGTCTCCCAGAAGGTGCTTTGCTTTGCATGATGGAGACTGGTTGAGAAGTCGTGTGGACACATCCCAAAGCCCACGTATGTCCCTTCCTGAGGCTACAGTGATGGGTTTGTGGTAAGGGATGAGAGAGACATTTCTTGAAATGATCTTTGAGGACTTTCTGGAGGCTTTTGAGGCTCCTAGCTAACACCATCACACCCATCTTTTCTTAGCCTCTCCCATATTGCCCCTGCCTCTTGCCATCCTAGGGCCACAACTGGGACTTCTTGGGGATAGACACATAGTCTAGTGTAATGGGAAAGTGAGAACATGTGGAGGTGGGGCCAGGAAGGTCTTTGAGGCTCCAACCTGACTTCAGCACTCTGTGGTTTTCCCTAACTGCAACCCAGCAAACTATCCCTTCTATTCCTCATCTGACCTCTTAATTGGATTGTGCCTACCCATAACACTAAACAAGAAGGGAATCTCTTGAATGAACAGAAGAATAGTCACAGGTACACTGGCTTTGGGGCTCACTGGATTGTAGGAGTCTGGAGTGCTGGCTCAGCACTAGGCTCTTCCCCCAAATCCTTACTGTCTCTCTGGACAGCCACACTTGTGTTAGGGTGGAATTGCACTGTATCTGTTGTCTATAGTTGACCTACACTACATCTTCCCCTGCTGTTTGCCCAAACCCATGTCCAACATGTTGTGAACACCATTGTGGGCAGGGGCTAGGCTTTATTTTTTTTTTTTTTTTAAGGACAAGAACAACTTTGTCTTCACTCCAGCATCAAATACCATGAATACAAGAAAGTATGGCTCACTAGCAAGTGTGCTTGCCACACAAGCATGGAGACTTAAGTTCATTCTTGGACCTTACAGAAGGAGAAGGTTGACTCCTCAAAGAGGATACAGTATGTGACACACGCTGATAATAAATACAATTTTAAAATCTTTAAAAAAATACCATGGATTAGCCAATCGACTGTTTCAGGAATCCAGGATCAGGCTGTTTTGTTTATAGTGAAGTATATTGAAACATCACTGGTTACAGAGGGCCAGCAGTGCCAAGGAGCTGATGGAGATCACCAAAGAGTAGCCTTGACCGATGAAGGGGCTGGTAAATCCACTCATGACCATCACTGGGATTTCGTTCTAATTAACAGAGAATAGACTCTGTGTTCTGAAGCCTGCTTTAGCCTGCTCATCAGGTAAAGCGCCCAGTGCCCTTTCTTTCATGGCCAGAAATTACTGCGAGCATTCAAAGAGGAAAGAGGAAATCACTAACCAAAGAGAGGCGACCAGGCCTTTCTTCCTCCTCATTTGAAAGGAAGCTGTGTGCGCTGCTCAGATCATGTATTAAAGACTCTCCCTTGTAATCTGAGAGGATCAAAAATAAACTCCCCGTTGTACACTTTGCTGAGCGTTCAGATGAGTTTATAATGACCAAGTGAGCCCAAATATAGCGTGAAGATGCTGCTGCTCACAGCCCGCTATGCTGCTAACTTGTTCTGCCCACCTTAGGCATCAGTAATGCTTCCAGTTCTCTCCCTCTCAGTTGGATGGCTTAGTTTGAAGTTGCCGAGAGACAGGACCTGCTCTCAATACCAGCCAGGCTAAGGGTGCCTATTTGGGTGGCTTCTGAGGGTTGGGTACTTTTCCTTTCTTCTCTGGACTCCTTAGGCTTCCTAGGTAGAAGACTGCTCTGGAGGTTCACGGGTACCCAGTCCTGTGGGGAAGGGGTGGGGAAGCTCTGAGTGACTTGTGTAAGAAACAGAGAAGCCCTGAATGAGTGTGTGTTATTGACATGAGCGTGGCTATGGCAAGGACCCCAATACCTCAAACCCATGGAAGTAGCAAGGCCTTCCCCAGATCAGGCTCAGGGAAATAGCAAAGGCTTCCCCTGGTTCCAGTACAAACATTAACAGTGTTCTCAGAAAGCATGCCCTGCAGCTCCCTCTGCCTGAATGAGACTGCTTCCCTTCAGGGATCTCCCATGGAGACTAGCTTATGACTCCCTGTGCTGTGTGTTATAAACTCACTGAGTTTCCAGGATGCATAGTAGGTATTCTTCATCAGATTAAGCACAACCTATCCAATCCCAGCTTTTCTGTGCTTGTACCCACCCCTTTTATTCATATCCATGTTGCCCCAGTCAAATTTCCAATCCCAAGATGTGCAAGACCAGGAACAGGTCCAAAGCATCTCCCGTACCACTGTGAGTGGTTGTGAGGTTCTGTGAGGCTGGGATGCTTTCTGCCGCCTTTCTCCACAGCCTCAGTGTACTCCTGCTTCTGCTCTAAGAAGCTGGATCCACACTGAGACCAAACTCAATCAGTGAGCTTCAAATTCACTGTCTCAAAAAATAAAATGGAGAACATTTGAGGTAGCCACCCAGCATTGACCTCTGAGCACACACACACACACACACACACACACACATATTAACACACTCAAACATATGTAACATACAATCATACACACTCATAAATACACACACACATACACACTCACACACGTACATATTAACACACTCAAACATATGTAACACACAATCATACACACTCACAAATACACACACATACAGACACACACACTGATACACACATATACACACATTCATACATATGTGCATACACACATACACACACATACACCCTCATGCTCTTTGATGATGAAATGAGTGTATTCCCTTCATTAACTTTTCTCTTCACTGACTTTGGCCTGACTCAGAAGCACCTCTACTGCCTTTTCATAGGGATAGATTTAGAGGCCAGAAGGACACTTCTTTAGAGTCAATGAGAGACTGAGAATTTTGTCAAGACTTCTTGGAAAGATTTGAAGCAATAATAATGGAAGGGCTGGAGCTTTTGCAGCTCTCGTGAACACTGAGGAACAGAAACTGATGCGTGTGCCTGCTGAAGACAGCAACCAGATGCCCCAATCGAGTTACCCGATGACCCTTGCCTCTCATTCTTTCTTGTCTTGTAATTCCACAGTAAATTGTCTTCTCAACAAAGAAAAGAAATCCCAGCTGATCCTAATTTGATATATGTATGGGATACATCTATGTGGCTTGACAACAGGACTTGTTAGAGCTGGGAATTTTCAGTCCCCAACCTGTATTTGAGGAACGAGAATTGGTATCTCAGAAAAATCTACAAAGGCTCTGGATCCACAAATTAGTACTCATGAGCTTGTGATCCTCTGAGGAAACAATGGAAGCTTTTGGTGACATCACAATGCTATGGCTCTGACAAAGACTGTTGGGAGCGGTAGTGAGAGCTGTACACAGTGCCCATCTTACAATTAAGCTGGCTCCCCAGCAACACAAAGAAATACCTTCCGTTCACTGGTATGTGACCATCACAGTGGGAACGCAGCTGAGAGAAGACACTGGATCTACGAAGCAGGAAGCATCTCACACAATGTGACAAAGGTTACAACATTCAGTGAAATACAGGCCTTTGCTTTTCAGCTTCTTCAGAAATTCTAGTTCCCATTTTTTATGGGTGTTATTTCACTGATCCTAAATAGGATTAGATTTCTTGTTCTTCACATTGTGTATATGTTTGCGCATGTGCAGGTGTATATGTGTGTATGTGCATGTGTAAGTGTATGTGTGTGCATGTATAAGGGTGTGTGTGTACACATGCAGGTGCGAGTGTATACATGCATAGGTGTGTGTGTATGTGTGTATGTGTGTATGTGTGTATGTGTGTGTGAGATAGATAGATAGATAGATAGATAGATAGATAGATAGATAGATAGATAGAAGGATCGAGGTACCTTTCTGCCTACCAATATCAGTATCATTTTCCTGGAGGCAAGACCAGACACTTGCATCAGCCTGATTCTTCTGTCTTGCTTATAGCCAATATTCTATCCATCAGCCAACCCTGAAAGCATCATCACTGTCAAACTAAACCCAACCACTCACTGTCCCTTGGATACGGGCAGAGACAACGTGGTTCTGTCTTGTTCTCTCCCTGTCCTGCATTTTTTTTTTCTCTTGGATGACAAGGCATGGTCCCACTGGAAGGTAAATCAGGCCTTGGTAGTCTTCAGCTACTGAACCTCTGCCTGTTCAGAGTCCATGTAAATTAGGTATCTTGTCCCTTTGTCATTTGTCCCTTGCAGCTTCTTCGAAGCCCTTGAGAAGCACACCTGCTAGTTCCTGACTCTGAAGATTCTGATGCTGTGAGTCGGCACTGGGTGAGAGGCTTCTGTGACATCACAGGTTCTAGACGGACTGGTTGCCTAGACCTGTTTTTATAAACATTAGCCAGTTGCCAGAACCTGGCTTGGTCCGGGGCACCGGGGGTGTGAGGCAGCACAGGTTGAGTCAGAGGCTCTGTGCAGGTGCTTGCTTTCCAGGGTGAAGTGGAAACCAGAGAATGGGCTCCTTCTCATAATGAAGCATGATTACACACAGGCTGTTATAGTGTCATCCGGAAGGGATCATCTGAGACGTGCAATTAGCTCCCATTTCACAGGAGAGAGGCGTCTTGTCCATGTAGCCAGCAGGCTCACCTCATACGGGATGCCAGGGAGGCGGCTCTTTCCGTAGTCGTACTGACAGCCCACTGCCTTGCTCCGTGTTCCTGTCTGGCTTCGACGAGGTAATGAAGGCAGCTTCACAAGGGCCCTTGTACCAGCTGCACCTGCTGAAGATTCCACCCACCACACTCCTGTCAGTCTAGTCTGTCACTTCACAGTGTCAGTTCCACATCATCTGCTGTCCCTTCTTGCCCTTTATCATCCTTGAGCCCACTTGTCTCCTAGAGTATGAACCCACAGCTCCTTCTTTCTGGGCTGTGTATCCCAGACCTTCTCTGGTGTTGTCACCATGACGCCTACCACACCCTCTTTTTGTTAGGTTGTCAGCTTAATTTCCAAGTCTAGGGAGCCTGTCAAGGGGACATGAAAGGCCCCAGTCTTCTGATTTGAGCCGTATCCTGGTGTTCTAGAAGGGCTCTGGTTGAAAAGGAACAGGAACTGGCTACTTTAAGCAGAATGGTAATTGTTCCATGTTCCCTTGGGTAGCTCACATAAACCTAACGAAGGACAAAGGCTTGAGAAAAAAGACCACTTAGTGCTGAGTTGGAGGGTCCAGGGACAGGAAATGGTGATAGTCCCTTGGGTGTCACCTTTGAGATGCAGCAAAGAGAGTCATTAATGCCACAAAGATGACAGCCACACCTTCTGGAGAGAGGATTTCACCTAGCTCTTTGTATGGGGGGAGGGGCTGAGTTTCTCCATTGTTTCCCATGATGAGACAGCATTCAAAGGAGCTCCTTTGAGAAGCTTCCTCAGGGAAGTGATTCTGGAAACATGGGTCTTTTGGGGTATAGCCTGGCCACGATCCTGCTTGGTGCTTCTCTGAGCAGCTGGCAGCTTCCAGCAAGGGTTATGCTTCATAGCTTGGTCTGGGACTCAGTCTTCTCATCTGAAGATGGGGATAATCAGCAAAGCTGTGGTGAGGCTTGTTAATAGACAGAGGCACACTAACTCTAATGAGTGTCAGTGGCTGGTAGTAAGACAGAGGGATGGAGGCAGGGAGGGAGGGAAGAAAGGATAGATGAATCGAGGAATTATATACTCTCAAGGGATTTTTGCAAGCCCCCTCCCAATTCCCTAGTTTTCCTGTGGTTTGTTACCCTCTTCACTTGTGGATGTCTAGCCTCAAGGAGGGAGCCTCGGGGATTTCCTGGGTAATAAGCCTCTCACCCAGTGCAGACTCACAGGATCAGAATGAAGGGGCATCAGTGCAAGTGTCCTATTAACAGCATGGGCTTTGGAGGCAGCTATCCTAATTCTGCCTCAGTTTTATGATCTGGGTTCATAGCAGGGTAGCACTGAGCTGTACAGGGAGCAGAGAAATAAAAGCTTGCTTCTAAGGTGTAGGCTTATATTTTCCAAAACCTATTTTAATAAGGGTTTTTTTTTTTTTTTTTTTAATGCTTCAACCTCATTTATAGCCCACTGACTAAAGGCTGGGGAGGAAGATGACTAATAGAACAAGGGGAATGTGGACCTATTTAGTAGTAGTTCCTTTGAGGCGATTCCAATCTTGGTTGTCTGCAGTCCAGTCCTCTAGCAAAACACCAAACGTGAGTCAACAGCAGCAGCTTGAATCCAGAAGAAACCCCAAGGCTCTGCCAATCAGCAGGAGTCTGCTAACGTGACCAGAAGTAGCTGGAATACCACCAGAAGTTCTTTGGTGCATTTCTCTTTATGAAGTTACAACAAGTAAAGATCAGAGAAGAAATCAAGGTGAACCAATGCCAGAGCATCGTCCACTGTCTGTTGGGTTATACTTATACTCTTTCCAAATATCACATGTCCTCTCAAGTGTCCACTCCAGAAAAGCATCACATGCCACTTCACTAGGCAGTTTCCAGAAAAAAAAGCATGTGTCTGTTCTCAGCATCCTCTCACGTGTCTTCAGCAAAACATCCTCCATACTACAATTTCCAAAAAAATCACATGACACAACACAATTTTCCACCTTTCCTTCTCTGGCATTCATGTAAAAACCCATGAGCTCCTGTTCTAAGCCATATGCTGTTCCAGGGACTAGTTTACAGTGTGACAGGCTAGCCCCCCTGATCTTATTCTGGTATCCCCACAGAGCTGCTCAACTACTGTTAGGCAATGTAGATGGGGCTAGAAGGAGTAGAAGGATGGCTCATCATCTAAGACAATGATTCTCAACCAGTGGGTCATGGCTCCTAAAACCATCAGAAAACACAGATATTTACACATTATGATTCAAAACAGTAGCAAAATTACAGTTATGAACTAGCAATGGAAATAATTCTATGGTTGGAGGTCAGCACAACATGAGGAACTATATTAAAGGGTCACAGCATTAGGAAAGTTGAGAATCACTGATCTAAGAGCTCTCGCAGAGGCCCTGGGTCCAGTTCCCAGAACCCACATTATGGTTCACAACCACCTGAAACTCCAGTTCTAGCGGACAAAAGCCTCTTGTAGCTTCCTCGTCCTTCTGCTGTGCAATGCACATGAACTCATGAAGGCAAACACGTACATATAAAATAGATATATAAGTCTGAAAACAGTTGCAGAAGACACGTTCTCTTGTTTTTAGGAAACCTTGGTTCCAACGGCAACAGATTTTTTCAATTACAGATCAGCTTCCCAGGGTTGGTGGGGTAGAGTACATTCCAGCCAGAAGGAAGTATATCCAAACTCCCAAGACTGGAAAACATGGATACTCTGAGAGACTAAGGGGGAGGGGATATTATTCCACTATGGGGAAGGAAGGGAGGTTAAGGTGAGGCTGGCCAGGGAGAGGGTCTGACCTCCATTCCAAGAGTGCTGGGCTCTGGGAGAGGGGTGAAAGCAGGAGATGCTGGGCTGTCTTTACACAGAGCAGGTGCCATGCTAGCTGCTGAGGAGGGAAAGGCCTGGAAGGCAGATGTGGGAATATGCAGAAGGGAACAAGACTGTGACAGCAGCAGCAGGCTGAGGGACACAGACAGGTGTGCTAAGGCTGTGAGCAATGGTGAGGCTGGAGAGGGGAAGATGCAGCTGATCCTTTAGATAGAGTGAAGAATGAAGACAGGAAGATGAGGGAGGGGCATGGAAGTGTGGGTTCTGATTTCCCCATGATTTCTGGTTGTGTGGTAGGATGGATGGCTATTGGCCCAAGGAAGGAAATGGTAATGAGGGAAAGGGGCCAGAAGTCAGTCAGGGAGGGGTAGCACCGGAGGGTCTTTTCAGATACCTCATGTCTACATCAACTTGATGTTTAATAGATTGTTGATCCAGAGCCAGAGGATGCATCTGAACCTGGAGGATTAGGCTGGGGACACAGCAGGGGCATGGTAGGTCTTGAAGCCATGAGAAGAAACACATTTGTGGGGACACATGGTACAGGTGAGGGGAATCTTCAGGTGGGTGTGATCATACTATTGCAGAGAGTCAGAAGGTGTGTTTGTGTGTGTGTGTGTGTGTGTGTGTGTGTGTGACTGTGTATGTGTCTGAGTGTGTGTGTCTCTGTGTGTGTATGTATGATGTTTGTGACTGTGATATGTGTGACTGTGTGTATGTACTTGTCTGAGTGTGTGTGTATGTGTGTGTGGTATGTGTGTGTATTATGTGTGTGACTGTGTGTGACATGCATGACTGTGTATGTACGTGTCTGAGTGTGTGTGTGTGTGTATGTGTGTCTGAGTGTGTGACGTGTGTGTATGTGTATGAGGATGTGTGGTGCATGCTTGTGTGTGTGCGAGTGCTTGTGTGTATTTTATTTGATCCTTTTGTCATCTAATAAAGGTTGCACTTCAGAAGAGGCAACGCCATGCAGGCAGAAGGAGAGAGAGCAGAGGGTATGAGGCCCAGAAGGGGGTCTGCTCACCTACACCAAAACACACAAACAATTCAAGCCTGACACTTTGATTGAACTTAAGCTCTCCCTTTCTAAAGCCTTCCTGGGAAGAATTATGAGCTCAGTTTCCCTTGACAGCACCAGGGGAAGGACAGTATTGGCAATGGCATAAAGTGGAGAGGAAAGACAGGGGATGTGAGAGATGGAACATTCATCCTGAGCTGAGTCCTGGAGCACCCTTCAGAGGGAGACAGAGAGAGGCCAAGGGCTTTAAAAATAGAAGTCCTTAGCTGCTTTGCAAGACAGCAATCCAGAGGAAAACCCAGGCTCCTGAATCTAGTTAAGCACTGGATACCCAGGGATGCAGAAAAGGTCCAGGTCTCTGGGCAATGGGCAAGGCCAGGCACAGCCAGGACTCTGAAGAGAGAGAGGTCAGTGCATAAGAAACAGGAGCTCTTCCTTACTGAGACAGCAGTGTGGTTGGGAATGGTAACAGTCGGGGGATAGGCTATGCCAGGGTTACTGGCAACACTTGCATGTAATTGTACTTCCCTTTTAAATCAGTGTGGGAGGGATGGGACTGAGAGGCTCGGGTGCTAGTGTAATCAGCACAGGCAAATGGCAGTGTTGTGGTAGAGGGAATGAAAGTCCTATGAGACCTGGGCAGAGGCAGGAGACTTCCCAATAGACTTTCATTTTCAGGAAAGTTTTAGCTTTGCAGAAAAATTGAAAAGACAGCACAGACTCCTCAAGTGCCCCTTAAAGGCAGAGAAAGGCTGAAGGTTTTAGGATTTCAGTCCATCATAGTGGAGAAGGCGTGACCACGCAGGTGTTACTGTCCATGGTAGCTTCAGCATGAGGCAAGAGCTCCTCACAGGGTGGGTCAGAAAACAGAGCTTGCAAAGCTGGAAGCCGGAGCCAGGCATTTTCCAAAGTCTTGCCCCTAAGGATCTAGTTTCATAGCGTTCAAAATAGTGCCACAAGCTGGGTGCCCAGGAATCAAAACAGGAGCCCATGGGGAATCCAGATCCAGACTTAATCACATCTTACACTGGTATGTTGTATTTATCATGACTAACAAGCTGGCTTTCTTTAGCTTGACCTGATGCTCTTTTCTCTCCCATTATTCCACCCAGGACACCATAATGTATTTGACCATCATGTTTCTCTGGGCTCCTCAGAAGTGCACTATTTCTCAGACCTTCCCTAGTCTTGATAGCCTTGGTACTTTTGGGAACTTCCAGGTCTTCTGTAGAATGTCCCTTGGGGATTTGTCCAGTATTTCCTCATTTTACTGGACTGGGGCTAGTGATGAGGGTAGGGGGACATCAAAAGTTAAAATGTCTTGTCACATCGTTGTAAAGGTATATCACTGTTACTGTCAATCCTTATGGGCAGAACAGAGTGTTTGCCAGGCTTCCCATGGTGGGTCATCTTCATTTACCTGCTACCAGTGTCTGTCTGTCTGTCAGAGCATCACATGCAGCCTGTCTGCAAGGAGTGAGCAGCAGTCTTCCCTCCATGAGTGCTGAATGCATCAGTGACAGAAACTTTTGTGTGTGATAGCTGCATCTCCTCCCCCAGGTCTTTATTCAATTGTCTTTGTATGGATTTGTGGATATGGTTTTCTACATTGTGTTCAAATGCTTCCAACCTAGTCTCCAAGGCTTTTTCAGTTGGCAGCTGTGTTCACTAGGCACCTCACCTTCGATGGGTGTGTCTCTTTAGAGCTATTTAACCTTGGACACATCAAGATACCACAGGCTCATACTAAGTATTTTCCAAGCCAGTTTTAGACTCAGCCATCTCTCCACCAAGAACTGGTTCTTTTCATTGAATAATGACATTGGAAACTGCTATGGTGACCTGTGAGGGACGCAAAGTCTTTAGGCCATTGGGGAACATGGCCTCAGAAGGGGCTGTGGAGGGTCCAAATACCTCTCTCTGCTTTCAGGCTTGAGGTGTGTCTGCTACTTATCACTGCCTTCCACCATCTACCAGAGCTTTGCCGGCTGCCTCAGGGCAGTGAATCTCCAAAACTGAGTTGAACAAACCTCTTCTAGTCATGAATAGTTTATCTATAGATATTTTGTTGTGGTAACAAAAAGCTAACACAGAAATCAAGTGTCATTGATTGTGGGACATCTTAGCTGGCAGAATAAGAAAGTGTTTATAAAACACACACACACACACATCAGTGAATATATCTATACATATGTTTCTCTTCCTGTATTAAGCTGAAAATGATAACTCCAACTTGAATCCAGTACCATGGGGACTATTCTAACCTCTGCTCTTGCTCTTGTCAGTAAATTTCCACCTAATATGAAAACTGGCTTTGACCACCTACTGCCTCTTTACCTAATGGATCAATTAGAGCACATGTAGTGGTTTCAGAGCTGGTCCATGTAGGGAATCAGTTTATCAGCCCAGGTGCTGATGTCCTTCTGCCCATTTCCTGTAACTTAGTTATGTGTCTTTTCTCCCCACCCCTTCACCAAGGTTAGCCCCTTCACCAAGGTTAGACCTGACATTTATGGCATACTTTAGAGTCTCTGAGAGTCATGGTTTCTCTTCAGGATTTTCCTACCCCCTAATATAAAAATTTGCATATTTTAAAGGTTGCTGTTTATGCTGAAACCTCCTGAGAGTTTTTAAAATTATGTAATTCCACTCGTGCATCATTACCATGCCATACATAAAAATCTAATTGTCCTAAAACTCTCTTACACTTCACATACTCACCCCTCCCTTCTCTCCCGAGCCACCAGCCATCACTGGCCTTTGAACTCTCTCTCTATCATTCCTAGAATGTTACATGATTGAACTTGTGTGGCATGTAGCATTCTTAGACTGGCTTCTCAGGCAGCCTGCGTTGGTCCTCCTGCATCTCCTCTCATGTGCCACAGCTTACTTATTTTCATTAACGCACATTTGGAGGTACCTGCTGGGGTACATTGTAAAGGCATCTCTGTATATTCAATTGTTCATCGCTGTACTGGCAAAGAGCTGAGTGCTGGCCAGATTCTAGTATTGTTCCTATGGCCCAACACTGGGTTTTCTATTTCGTAAACACCTACCTTCCTTGCTTGCTGATTGGCTTGATAAAGATCAGAAGGCCAATGGCTAGGCAGGAAGTGGAGGGCAAGACTTCTGAACAAAGAAAGGGTCTCTGGGAGAAGAAATCAGAAGCAGGAGATTCACCAGTGGGGGCAGGGGTGGACAGAGGTGGACAGATGTGAACAGGTACAGAGAGGTAAAAAACTAGTCACATGGCAGGTTGTAGGGCTAGATTAGTTGAGTTAATTAAGATTGAGTTAGCCAGGAGGTAGCCCAAGCCAAAGGCCTAAGCTATAATAAAAGTTAATAAGTCTCTGTGTCCTTATTTAACCTCTGGCAGACCCAGAAAGTCCTGCTATATTTAGCACCTAATGTGGGGTTCCACTTGTTGGCATAATTTTAGTTATTTCATTGGGTCCTTTTATCTACTGCTCTTCCAACCCTTGTTCCACCCTAATTTCTTCCACCCCTCCCACCACTAGATAGGAGAGAAAGAAGGTTAGAGGGGAAAGGGGGGTGTAGACCTCTTTAGACTACTACCTGCTGATTTAGGGGCATCAAGTTCCTTGTGGCAAGTCCAATCTCTATTGTCAGGAGGATATCTCCAACCAGCAATCTAGCAATGTAATGAACCAGAAATCCAGAAATCCAGCAATGGTAAATGCAGCAGCAGGAACCAGCAGCATCAAGGGGAGCAGCTGCCACCTCAGGCCCTCTCAGGGCTCTCACATTTATACCTTCTGAAGAGTCCACAAAATTCCAAACATAAACTATGTGCAGCTGGCAAAAATTATGCCCCTCATGAGAGCACAAGACAATCATAGTTGCTGTGGACAATCTGAAGAAGCCCCATATCCCACATCTGGAATTAAAACAAAATCATATTCACATAACACAACACGGTTTTTAAAGAAACCAATTACAGATACCAACTTTATTATCTTCTTCAGCTACTTCAGGCTATGCTGGCTGCTTACAGTAGAGGCAACTGAGGTGATACCGGAAGCATTCGCACGAAGGTTTTGTGTGGACATAAGTTTTCAGACTAGAAGCTGGGGAGATGACTCAGTAGTAAAATACTTGCCTTGGTGAACCCAAGGACCTGAGCTCAACCTTCAGAACCTACCTGAGGAAAAGCCAGGCATGGTGTCACACATTATAATCTTAGCACTGGAGACAAAGACTCAAGGAGATCCCCTGGGCTCACCAGCCAGCCAGCCTGACCCACTTTGTGAGCTCTAGGTCATCAAGTGGCTGTCTCAAAATAGATGGGCAGTGTTTTTGAAGAAAACACCTGAGCCTGTTGTCTGGCCTCCACATGCACACATGAGAACATGTATGCACAAGCACACACATATATGATAAAGGCTTTCAGATTAATTGGGAAATTCTCCAAAGCCTACGTGATGAATCATAGTGACGCTGTGTGTCATCGTTAACAAACAAACAACCCCCCAGCAATGCATGAGTGTGTCTGTCGCTCTGCATTCTTGCCAGCATTTAGTGCTTTGGGGCTTTTGGATTTTAGCTGCTTTAATATATAGTGGTATCTCATTTAAAAAAAAAATCAGCAACTTACAAATTTCAACTATGCTGAGTATCTTTTACCCTTTAAAAGTTTTTTCTTTAGTGAGATATGAGTTTGGGTCTAAAAAACCAGATTTCTTTGTGTTTAACTGTTAAGTTCTTAATGGTCTTTGTATACTTGGGATACAAGTTCTTTATCAGATATATATGCTTTGAGAATATTTCTCTGCCAGCCTGTGGATCCTCCTTTCATTCTGCAACACACCACTCTTTTGCACAGCGGAAGTCTTAGCTTTTAGTAAAGCCCAACTTAGATTCTCTTTCATAGACTCTGCTCCTGATACTACATCTCAAAGCCCTTTGCCAGGCCAATGGCTACCTGTTTTCGCTCACATTTCCTTTCAGAAGCTTCGTATTCTGCGCTTGACAGGCAGGTCCATTTGAACAAAGCTAGGAAAAGATGGAAGTCCGTGTGAGAACCGATTCCTCCTTTCCACCTGCAGATAGATGTGCTTTTCACCACCATGTTTCAGTTTTTCTGCATGTGGATAATGCATGTATTTTGTTAGATTAATATCTAAGTGTTTGCCATTTTAATGTGGTTATAAATGGTGTTTTTATCTTCACGTGCTGCTGAAATGAAAGGAAAAATTTTATACTTATATTTTATATGTGTATAGCTCTTTTATTTGTTAATTCTTTGTGAATTTCACATCATGCACCCCAATCCCACTCATCTCCCCATCCCCCATACCTCCCCTCCACCCTTGCAACCCCCTAAAAGAAAGCAAAAACTAAAAATAAACCAACAACAATAACAAAAGCTGCGGTGTGTCACTGTGTCACCCCCATACCCCATCCCCCATACCTCCCCTCCACCCTTGCAACCCCCTAAAAGAAAGCAAAAACTAAAAATAAACCAACAACAATAACAAAAGCTGCGGTGTGTCACACAGTGTATATACCCTTTTGCCCAAACAGCTTCTCTTGCAAATGTTCATTGCATTGGTCTGGTTTGAGGCCTCTCTGGCTTCTGCTATACTCTCAATACTGGACCCTCACTGGGGCTCTTCACAGATACCGTTTTTTGTTTGTTTGTTTTTTTTTTTTTTTTTTTTTTTTTTTTTGCCCTGTATCATGGAGATCCTGAAGCTTCACTTGCTCCAGCAGTTCAGAGATGGGGTAGATGTTGGGGTGGGCCAACTCAGAGCCCTGCATCTGGTCCTGGGTGGTTGCTGTGTTGTTTAGCTCTCTAGATTTCCTGCACCCTAGGGGATGGGACAGCAGAGCAGCTAGGGTTGGGGCCTTTCACTTTTCTGCCCTTGGGGCTAGCTCTTCCATGCTGTCCAGGCAAGGGAAGCCAGCTTTCCCAGGTGCCACAGCAGGTGAGGAACGGGGCCAACTCTGCACAGTCCTCAGACAAGATGGACCCAGGAGGCAGCCTAGACTAGGGACATCTGCATGGGCTCTGGTCGAAACATGGGTCAGGGACATCGACACATATTCCTGCTGCTTCAGGACCAAAGACCCAGACATAGCCCTCAGCAGCAGCACTGGACTGGGACCAAGCCGTGGCCTCAGATGGTATCAGGAGTTACTCACCTCAGGCTGTTCCTCCCCACCCTTGCATCTCCAGTTCCTCCTGCCTTCTTTTTTTTTTTTTTTTTTTTTTTTTTTTTTTTTTTTCAATATACTTCAAAGCATTTAATTGGGGACTTGTTTACAGTTTGAGAGGGTGAACCAATGACCATCATGGCAGGAAGCATGACAGCAGGCAGGCAGACAGGCAAACAGGCAAGGCACGGTACTAGAGCAGTAGCTGAGAAAACTTACATTTTGATTTTGCTTTTGACAAAGTCAACAGAAGTTTCTTTTACATTCAAAATCTTTTTAAAAAATACCCAAAACAATTATAATTTTATGACAGTCTATATGTTTAGACACAGGTCATATTTTCTTTTTTTTTTTTTTTATTAGATCTTTCATTTACACTTCAGATACCATCCCGTTTCCCCATTCCCCCCCCCTTAGAAAACCCCTATCCCATGCCCCCTTTTCATTTTGCATTTATACATTTTTTTAAGAAATGTTAATCATAGGCTTTATAAGTTTGGTATTGTTCAATCAGAGGTGTAACCCACTACCCAACCTAGATATATCAACTATCTTTGACTGGTGGAGATACATGAACATCTGCTTCCCTGTCTCCCCCCTCTATCTCTCTTTCATCACCTAGCTTCTCCTCTCCTTCTTCTTCTCCTCTTCTTACTCTTTTTCTTCCTCTCAGTACTCCTCCCACCTTAGCTCCTCCTACACATCACCCTTCCTGTTAAAAGGAAACTTTTCTCTCAAAATACAATTAGAGCATAATTATGCCTATTTGTACCAGTGAGGTACAAGATAGTCCTAATACCCAGTCCTCCTGCCTTCATAGTGCACACACCATCCCACTTTCTCCTCCCATTTCTCAACCACGTACTTACTCATAGTGGCGCCCACCTGCACGCCGCCATGCCGCGGGGTGGGTGTGCTTCCGGGTATCTTCCGTGTGTGTGTGTGTGTGTGTGTGTGTGTGTGTGTGTGTGTCTCCACCACCCACCCACTGCAGCATGGCAGCTGCCGAGTCTCTGGGTTTCTTCAGCATGTGCCTGCTGCTGCGCGGAGTGGAAAGTTTTGTATAAATATTAACTTTGTAACTTGCAGCTTTGCTGTAATCACTTATAAGTTCCAGGATTTACTGTGTTGATTTCTCTGGAATTTTCTACATAGGAGATCACATCATCTGCAAACAAAGACTATTTTGTTTCTTTCCGATCTATCCACTCTGCCTTTTCCTTTCTTCTGACTGCACCGGACTCCGCTTCTGTTGCTATGATGGGCAGGACTGGTGGAGTGCCTTTTGCCCATCTCAGGTAGGGGGAGTATCCAGTTTCTTACTTCTCCGTGTAGTGTTAGAGTGGGGGTTTTGTAGATGTTCTTAATCAAGTTGAGAAAGCTCCCTTTTATTCCTAGTTCACTAAGCCTTTTCATTCTTTTAACCTGTTGATGTTTTGGGTTGTTTTGATGCGATTTGGATTCTGAGCCATCCCCTCATACCTGAGTAAACCCACTGCCTGGGTCATAGGGTATTACTCTTTTTGTCCACTGTTACATTACTAGATTCTCTGGCATTTCTGCTAAGGATCTTTACGTCGATGCTGGGGAGCGGTCTTGGCCTGGAGTCTTTCTTCTTTGGACACCTCTGTCTGGCTTTAGTATTACTCTTCCGGAGAGGATTAGAAGTGGTCCCTTGCTTCTGTTTTCTGGAAAGGACGATAGAGAACCAGTCTTATTTATCCCTCAAGCCTCTGGTAAAATTCACCAGTGTTGTCACCTGCAACCTGCTGCTTTCTTTTGGGGTTAGGATCTTGCTCAAGAGTTCAGGCTGGTCTTGATCTCCTGGTCCTTTTGCTCCCGCCGCTCCAGGAATTGGATTACCAGCCTAGCTTCTAGTATGCCTAGCTTGTTCTTGGAAGATGATTATTTATTGTTCTAATTTCTTTAATAGATAGTAACTACTTCAGTTTTGGTAATATCCATGCCTTACAAGAAATTAGTTCATCTCATTTAAATTATCAAAGTGTGGTTATGGTTATTCTTATTTCTTTGTGGATCTTATTTTTTTAACTAGGTTTTTGTTGTTTGGTTTGGTTTTGTTTTCTTTCTCTTTTTACCCCTGAGATGGGGTTTCCCCTATGTAACCCTGGCTGTCCTGGAATTATCTCTGTAGACTGAGTTGGCTTGGAACTCACAGAGATCGAACTGCCTCTGCCTCCCAAATATTGGGATTAAAGGCGTGTGCCACCACTGCTTGGCTCCTTCCTGGATCTTTAAATACCCACAGAATCAGCAGTGAGGACTCCTGTTTTATTTCTGATGGGAGTATTTGTGTCTTCACTCCACCCCTTCCCTTTGTTAGAGACTGGAGGCTATATTGATATTTTTAAAGAATCAGTTCTAGTTCCAGATTTGGAACTGAGTTAAGTTTGGTTCAAACTTCTTTTTAATTTTCTTGCCTTCAATTTAATTTCTCTCTCTCTCTCTCTCTCTCTCTCTCTCTCTCTCTCTCTCTCTCTCTCTCTCTCTCTCTTTCTCTCTCTTCCCCCCACCCCCCAGTTTTACCTCAGGAGTGTGCTAACTCTGGAAATACCTGCATGTGTGTTAAAGAATACTGTACCTTCTAGGAAAAATTTACCCCTTTCTCATTATGTAATTGCCCCTCTTTATCTCTGATAGCTGTCCTTGTTTATCGTTCATTTAATCAGTGTCTTTAAGACCGGCATATAGATCTTTTACCTCTTAGGTTAAGGTTATTTCTAAGTTTATTATTTTCTTTCTTTTTCCCCAGTTTTTCAAGACAGGGTTTCTCTATGTAGATACTTCTGGCTGTCCTGGAACTCACTTTGTAGACCAGGCTGGCTTCAAACTGCAATCTGCTTGGCACTGCCGTTTGGAGTGCTGGGATTAAAGGCATGCACCATGGTATCCAGCTGTTTTATTATTTTCAATTCAATTCTATTATAAAGAGGATTTCCTTCTTTTTTTATTTTTAAAATAGTTTGTTAATGTGGAGAAATACAACTTTTTTTTGTATAACAACTTTGTGTCCTATATTTTACTAAATTCATTTATCATGATTTTTGTGTGGTCTTTAGCATCCTCAGTATAAAGATAACTTCTCTGCACTGAACAATGTTCCATCTTCCCTTCTGCTCTGAATGCCTCTCATCTCTTTTCCTTGCCTACTTGCTCTGGCTAAGACATCCAGCACTATGGTGCATAGACATGGTGATACTTTGTCTCTAATCTCAGAGAAATGTTTTGGCTTTTACCAAGGAGTGTGCTACTTGTGGAGGGCTTATAATATACGGCCCTTTTTACATTGGAGCACATCTTTTGCTCCCTAATGTCCTGGGAAGTTTAATGAAGAAAAGCTGCTGAATTTTGCCAAAATGGTTGTTCTGCATGGAATCGGTTAATCACATGGGTTTCAGCCTTTATTCTGCTCACACAGTTATTGACTTGCACGCTGAACCATTCTTGTGTATCTGGGATAAGCCCCACTTGCTTGTAGCTCATGATTATTTTAATGTGATGTTGCATTAGGTTTGTCAGTGTTGCTGAGGATCTGCATCTCTGTACATCAGGGGTCCTGGTCTGTGAGTTTCTTTCCTTATAGCATCTTTGCATTTACTATTAGTCTGTTCGTTTGTTTTTTGAAGAATTTTGACTTTTTTTTTTTTTGCTGTAAAAAACGTATATGTTTTTAGTTGAGAAGTAATCATTGTATATATTTGTTGGATAAAATTAGTATTTCAATACATAATGTGTCATGATAAATCAGTAATTAACCTATCTATCACCTCAGGTATTTATTATTTGTCGTGGGGACACTTAAAATCTTTTCAGTGAGCTGTTTGAATATACAGTATATTATTATTATTATTTCACATGGACTTGCATAGAAAGGGGTTTATTTTGAAATATGTCATTTAGTGTGTTTACATCATTCACATTTCAAGTATTTTTTGGTAACCACCTGTTTGTAATTTTCTTTGTTTTATTTCTTTGTATCTTCCTTCCTTCCTTCCTTCCTTCCTTCCTTCCTTCCTTCCTTCCTTCCTTCCTTCCTTCTGTCTTGTCTGCCTTGCCTTGCAGACAGAGTCTCACTATGAATCTCTGATGTCCTGAGACTCACTGTGTAGACCAGACTGGCTTCAAACTCCTCAAAGTTCATTTGCCTCTGCAAGTGCTTGCATTAAAAGTCGGGGCTACCTGGCTGTGATTTTGTCTTTGTTTGTTGTATTTAGCCCAACACATTTCTTCTTTTTCTTAGGTTTTAGCCAAGCATGCCACACTGTTCCATCTTCTTTCTGCTCTTTGTATACTAGTTGTGAAATATTTCATGGTGATATATGGGTAAAGTCCTAGCACTTGGAGACCGAGGCAGGATAATTACAAGTCTGAGGCTATTCTGAGATGCATAATGAGAACCTGCAACCAGCAGAGAAAACACACTTTTAAAAAACCATTGTGGTAGAGCTTGCTGCATATCTTTGCAGATATCTAATTGTACTCTCAAATAGCACCGATACTTCACCAAGTACAGGTGTCTTACAGCAGGGTATTCCCAGTGCCCACATCTCTTCTGGATTTGTCTTTGTTTGTTTCATATGCTGTAAGCATCCGTCTTATTTGCTATCAGTCCACGTGCTGTACTCCAGAGTGGCTTGAGGCTGTTGTCGCTTTGAACAAGCATCTACTTATAGGAAAAATAATACTGGGAGCAATAAGAGACATTATCTCACCTTTCCCTTTGATCACAGAAATCTGAGTTCCTGACCTACATTCTTTCCCCATCCCTGTAGACCTGTTTTTGATAGTTTCTTACAGGGAAATCTACTGACTATGGATTCCCTCAGCTTTAATCTGAGGAAGTCTTCCTTTTCCCTTGTCTTGGAGGATGGTCTGTTAGCTGAGGGGTTCTCGGGTTGGTAGTCCTCTCTACAGTTCTCTTCCCCCCTCTCTCCTGTTACTTTCACAGATTCTGACACATCCTGCTATGATTTTCATCCTTCCTCTTCTTTGTCATTGGCTTTCTGGGCTAGTGTCTGATGTCTATCCTGCCTGGTGCCCCAGGGCTTCTGAGATCTATGCCCTCACTCCTATCATGAATCTTGAGATTTTCTTGGCTATTAACATGTCAGATGTTTTTCTGCATTATTCTCTTTCTTCTTGGATGTTAATTTTTTGAAAATTGACCCATAGTTCTTGGATATTCTATTCCTTTTACATGTTTCTGTTTAATTCTCAGGGTTTTCCATGGACATTTCCTTAAGTTCACTGACTTCTGATTTAGGTCCAGTGTGCTGAGGAACCCAGCCCTGGGGCTTGCCTTCTATTAAGGAGGTTTTGACTTTGGTTTTAGCTTGTCTTTAGTTCCCTTGGAGATCAGATGAGATGGGGGTGCAGTCACAGTGGTACGGCCATAGACATCATTGGGTTTCTCCTTCAGACTTCATTACTCTGTCTCCATTACCCATCTGTTTTTACAAGATGTCTACTTTCCCCATTGGAAATATTAACATAGTAATTGTTTTCACTTTTTTTCTTGATATCTTGTGACTTTTTTTAAATTGAAAACTGGACACAATGTATTTGACAAGAGGAGCTTAGGTATGTAGGTCTTATATAAGAGGGTGTATCTGAACCCAGATAGATGTTGGTTTGCATTTAAGGTTGGCTGTAACCACAGGTGTTATCATGTGACCTGCATGGCTAGATCCTAAAAAACCTGCCTATGAGTGATGACCAGGACTAGATGCACTGTGCTTGCAGGGAGATGCACCAGCCAGTTATGTTCAGGAGGCTTCTTAACTGACCTCAGTAGGGGGCTCTCTATAGCTAGTCTCTCTAAGAGAGCAGTTGGTGGGGGCATGGCCACAGAGTCGTTTAGGAAGAGAAAGCTGATCTTGATACTCTTTGAAGGTTCTGTTTTTAGGTAAAGGTCAATCATTTGTCAACATCAGTACCTGGAACAGGAGAAGGTCTTGCCAGTGCCATTAGTCTGAGGCACTGGTGTCCTTCACGTGGTGGTGGTCAACAATACACATTAACTTAGGAGTTCACGGGTTCTCCACCCCAATATGGCTTCATATTCCTCTAATATCCTTGCTTTGGCAAGGATATTTCATCATTGGGTTTTCTTCTGCTTTTCTTTCTAAATAGGGCTCGAGGCTCCCAGCACTTTCTACTGTAACCATCTACTGGGAGCCGCATTATGTTGGGGAGCGGAAGCAGTCTGTAGCTTGTGATTAAATCTCACTGCGTTGGTGGGCCTGCCATCTGAGCTATGACCTTCCCAAGCGTTTCTTGCCTTTCTTCACAGCCCATTAGGTGAGACGGAGAGGCTGAAGGAGCTGCAGGTGAGTAATTGGTCTCTGCCTCTGTGAAACAAGTCTTTTCACTAGAGAGCGGCCCTTTGTCATGGAGAATGCACTGGGCATATTTCAGAACGGTTACTTGTCCTCCTCCTTTGCCAGAGCATGAGGGAGTGTTATTTTACTTTTAACTTTTTACCATGAGAAGCTGATAGAATTTCAGGAGCTAAAACTTGAGACAGTTACCTGGAAGCCAGTCTCCCCTCAGTCCGAAACTCAGCCATTTTAGTGTCCTGCCATTATGCACGGGGGGTGGGGGGGGATTCTGCTCCAGGTAAGGTGACCTGGACTGTGGCTCCCCAGTTCTCTAATGGAAAACTGGGTCCAAGAATAGTTTTTGGTACTTAGTTTTCTCCAGATTATTCTTATAGGACAAGAGAGGCAGCTTCCAAGTGTTTTATATAGTATCCCTGGATGTAGAAGGTCAAGAGGAGTCTTGTGAACCAGGTCTGGAAAGACAAGCACGATTTCCCCAATAGAAAAAGCCCCTTTGCTGTACATTGGCCACCCCCATTCTGAAACTGCTCTGAGTTGGGGGCAGTGTAACCTCCTTTAGGTCTCTGTCTTCTTTAGTGTCTTTATCTCAGGATACATCCAGAACCTCATCTAGACTAGCTGCTGCCTAGTATAATGTCTGGGTTTTGTTGCCCTGGGGGAAATCACTCAGGAATTTGCTTTTAGGAGGAAGTCATGAGAAACTGATACCGACTGTGTCCTGATTGTTGACTCAGTCAGCCACTGTTCACTTCTCCTTTTGAGGCAGCTTTCAAACTTTCACTGGAGAACCCCTCCCTCCCCCACCTCCCCAACAAACACCCAGCAATCTATATGCTTCAGGGAAGCCAATTCCTTTTCTGTCTTCAGGCATGTGATTCCAGTTTGGCTAATCAGAATCTTGACTCTCTTCGGCCTAGTGATGGGCTCAGTGATTCCATGGAAGCTGATTTGATATGAGTGAAACTGTTCTGTAGCTGCTAGAAGGAATCATGGGAAGATGTGATAACAATCACAATTCAGCTTCTAGCGGAGCCTCAAAAGGCTCCTGTCCACCTTAAGCTCACGGAATCTTTTTGCTTCAGGAGTCCTATTTTAATTAAAAAAAAAAAAATTAAGCAATGAGTCTCATTGTGGCACTTTCAAACATAGGTGTCCTTTTTTTCTTTATTAGTAACTGTCTACCTTCTCTAATGCCCCTTTCAACCCCTTTCTTCCTTCATATCTCATGCTTCTCTTACAATCTCTTTCTCCTCACTCATGATTCCCTGTCTAGTTTTATACCACACACACACACACACACACACACACACACACACACACACACACACTTATAATCTAAGTTCTGCATATCAATGACTACTCCCTCTTGGTTTAGGCCATATGGACCGAGTTTACTGCCAACCTGAGCAAAATACAAACGTGCGGTCAATAAGCGAAAGGTTTACACGATCTGAAGAGAAACCAGAGTGTGGTCAATGAGCTTCCTTGTGCTAGAACACAGTGCTGCAGTGGAAGAGCTGGGTGACACTTTAATCAAAAGAATTCCAGACCTTATGAAGGGAGATAAAACGTGTAGTGTGTGTCTCACCAAATATGTGCCCACACCCTGTGTGACTGTGCTCCGGTCTGCAGCACAGGCTGGTCCTTATTTGCTTAGGCTCCCCTCCCTCTCTCTCATAGTCATCTTTTCTGCTCTTTTCTCAAAGTTTGCTGGGTGTTTTTCCCCAGTGTAGATGTTCTTTGGCTTACAATGTGGAATATCCTGATAAATTCTCAGTAACTTGAAAACTATTCCCTTAAAGATGCACTGAGAGCAGCTAACTACCCAACACTCTCGGTGAGCCACAGCACAGTGTGGATTGTCTGCTTCCTTTCCCGACTGTGTAGCTGCAAAATTGGCTACCACTGCCCAGCGTCCTGGGACAACATTGCTACTCTGGGAAAAGGGGATTATTTGAAGCACCAATTCTATCACATGTATATCAGTTCTGCAGCATTATACACTAGAATAATCCTAAATTGGGCTGAGGGATGCTGTTCAGTTGGTAGAATACTTGCTTGGTGATATATATTATGTATATATTACATATAGATAATGCATATATTATAGAGATAATATATCATATTTATATATACTTTATATATACATAAAATATAATATATAACATATAATATATTATGTGATACATATACATACACATATATATGTAATTTTCTTGAAGATGAGCTCTTTCTCTGAACTTTTGTACCCATTGCATCTGCATATATCTATCTTTATTTAGCACGACAGGTAAACCTGTCAATTTTATACAGCCTGGAATAACTATGAAAAAAAGCCTCATTTAAATGCTTGTCTTTATTAGATTCTTACCTGTGGACATGCCTGTGAAGGATTGTATTAAGTAATCTGAGAGGGCCCAGGTCAATGTGGGTGTCCCGTCTTCTGGGCTGTATAAGAGAGCTAGCTGAGCACAGGCCAAAGAGCCAGCAAGTGTCACTCTTCTTTGCTTGCTGCTTGAGGCTCTTGCTTGAGGTTCTGCTCTGACTTCCCTCAATGATGAACTGTGACCTGGAAGTATAAGCCAAATAAGTCTTTCTTTCCCCAGGTTGTTCTTCAACGTGTGTATCACAGCAACAGAATGGTAACTAGAAAAACTTGCTTCTAGCTATCCAGAGACACATACAATCCAGGGCATGGAATCTGCTGAAGCAGTGTGTTATAGTGTGTGTGTGTGTGTGTGTGTGTGTGTGTATGTGTGTGTGCACATGCGTGCACACATGCTATTTTAGCCACAGAGACAGTGGAAGGAGGATGCAGCAAGATCATATAATGACTTTAGAAATTCCACTGGCAGCTTGGCAATCATTCAGCTCAGGAGTTGGCAAGCTTCAGGCTAAATCCAGCCTACCACTTACCTTTTTAAATAGGTGCAAAAAATGCTTAGACAACACATATTTCATAACTGGCAGGAATTATGCATAAAATCATACTTCAGTATTTGTAAATAAAATTTCATTGAAACTGTGCCGGTCATTCATGAATAGATTGTATGATTAATTTCACTGGATAATGGCAGAGTTAGCTAGTGGTGGGAAAGACTAGATAGCTCACCCAGCCAAAAACCATCTATTACTGAGTCTCCTTCAGAAAGGAAATATTGTTAGCTGTTGGTGAAATAAGTAAAGCAGAGAACTGAGTATTAACATGGATAAATCACAGAAAGCCAATGGTGAACAGTAAGAGCCAATTTCAAAGGTAGTGTTTATGTCAGACTAAAATGTGATCCTGAGATTGCCTGTGACAGGTATAGCGTGACACAGAAACACCGCCAAGGGATGCAAACAGGGGTGGAAATAACACACAGTGTAGAGTGAAAAATTATAAAGGCCATCTTATCAAATATGTATAAATTTTTCGCCTTAGACCTTGGGCAGAAAAGCACCTGCCAGCAGGTTTGGGTCCATCTAATTAGTTACAGAGGAGGGGGCAGTTACAGTACAAAGGCCTGTTAAGAACATCCCAGAAACTGACTGGCCAAGGGAAGAACTACACCCTCCCCCATGGTACGGCCTACTAGTGTTCAAAAGAGGTAAAACAACCAATCCTGTGCACCCGCGCGAAAGTTCGATTTTTCCCTACCCCGCCCATATATAAGCGCTATGCCCCTGAGCCACGAGGTCAGTCCCTCTATCCCCTATGTGAGATATGGGATATGGGCTGGCCCAGAGCTCTGATATAATAAACCACCTCATGTATTTTACAGCAAGACGGTCTCTCGTGTGTCCTTTGGGTGCGTGTTATCCTGTGACTTAAGTGGACCCCTTTTTGGGGAGTCCCGGACCTTTCATCTTGGTTCCCTGACCGGGAAACTTTCGTCCAGGCTTACGCAGCTACCCCAGGACTTCCGAAGACCCCTTGGAGGTGGGTTTAAGTCTGTGTACTGTCTGTGTGTCTGTGTGAGTGAGCTATATTTGGGTGCACCCGCCGCCGCTTCTGTTTTCTATTCTGGTTCCGTTTTTCTGGCAGCTGCCATTGTGTGATCGTGAGATCCAATGGGTGTGCTGCCGATTCTGTTTTCTGGTTTGATTCTAGTGTTTATCAGCTGCCGTTGTGAGACCGTGAGGTCCAATGGCCTGAAGCTGCAAATATCTGGGAGACATCCCAGTAGGAAGGAGCTGGAGTGCTTCCTGCACGGGAGATGGTTGTGACTCGAGTTTAGCTGGTTGTTTAAGTCTAGACGCGGATGACTATGTTTTAATGTTAATGTCCTTTGTCTATATGTTGTCTATATGTTGTTTTGACTTTCTTTTTAATGCGATGTGGCAGCCTCTCCCCGCAGCTGCACGCTGGGGAGAAAGAGCCGAGCTTTAAACAATCACCGTGCGCCACGTGGCACCGCATGTGCGGCACGGAGAGACGCCCTCCCGCCGCCGAGAGGACCGATGGGCTGACAATGAACGCGGGCAGGGCAGGCTGTGTAAACACGGATAGGCGGGGAAAACAGGCGGTTTGCGCCGGCCCTTCAGGCCATTCTTCACGTCACGGGTCGCGAGTGATTGTCTGCTAGAGACACTTCCAAGATGGTGTCCAACCTAAAAACTACGTTACCCAGCAGGCCCTGTGGCTTAGGTAACTACAGCCAAGATGGCTGCCGGCCCCTCCCCTGTCGCCGGGGTAAAAAAAAAAAAAAAAAAGAGAAAGAAGAAAAAAACTGGTTAAAACCGCTTACTTAATTTAGTTTAAAACTTACTTGTGAGGCAGTCTTGATTTACACAAGAAAAACTGATAATTCGCCCTGCTCTGTGGCTAGGAGAAGGACACCAGCAGAAAGCAGAAAAAAAAAAAAAAAAAAGGGGGGGCCAGCAGTTTTTTAGCTTCTGTATGTAATAAGGAAGTTGATAATGATTTTTCCCAGTTTTATAAGTAAAGGAGTGCTTTTTTCTAAAATTACAGCTTAAAAGTTATAGGCTGCCCTGAGTCAGAAATATATATATATGAGTCAGGAATATATATATATGAATCAGAAATATATATATATATATATATATCCTTCAGTTTTGATAAATTTTTTAGCCATTACTGTTTGAGACAATTTCATTATTTATATGAGATTTTCATTAAGATTTGGTTCAAAGATGAGAGTTCTGACAAGATAAAATTAAAGAAGTGGTGAAGACTTATGCTCTTACGTTAGACATAAAAATGTTTACTTTATTGTTCTTGTTATAATCAGAAATAACTCTTTAAAAGGTTTTTATAAAACTATGACCAAAGTTTCTATTTTGTTAAAAGTTAAATTCAAATAAGTGTCAAATGTAACTCAAATTGCCTTTTAAAAATTGTTAATAACTGTATGAACCTTCAACATCTTAATAATCCTTGCTGTGAAATGCTATAGATAAGGCTATTCATTCTGATTTGGTTTCTTTCTTAGAGCTTCAGAGGTGAGCTCACATTACACCTGTGGACAAGGTACTGTTTGCAGACTGAATTAGGTTGTGGTCTCTAGTGTGATGTGAACAGCAGTCATGCAGCCTCACAAATACATCAGTCTACACAGAGTTCAAAACAATAAATAAGGTAAAAGCCTTACTTTCACAAGACCTTTGCAGGTTCTGGTCTTCAGATTGGGGACCCCGTCAATTGATCAGGCCGTGGTCAGCAGCAGGTCAATTTGGAGCAGATTTGACTGAGACCTCCATGTGACAGAAGGTAAGGGACACCCAGAGGCCCACGCCAGATTCCGCTGATAGGTCTTGAGAGAGAAGATTATATGAGACCCCACTAAGTTTAATCAGGACACATGAGGTTAAGCAGAGATCAGATAAGTTACCCACAGCCTTTCTAGACTAGCTCATAGAGACATTCTGTCAGTGTAGACAAGGCTCCAGAGGCTACAGAGACTACAAGATAAGTCATTGAAAGATTTAAGAAATATACTACATATTAAAATGATTAATGGTAATAACAAGTGAGAGAAGATTTAAAAAAAAGAAATAGAGAAGAGGAATAGAGAAGGTTTAGTGTAAGTCTAGAAAAAAAGAATAGAAAAAAAAAATAGAGATCAGTTGCTGTGAGTCCACAGGAATAGAGAGGAATAGGGGAGACTAGAGAGAGGTAAAGAAAGAGAAAGGTGACAGGAAAGAATTTACAGAAAGCAGAAAAAAGAGATTCCAATCAAAGAGAGATAAAACTCTTTGAAAAAGACCAGTGTGTGCATTGCAAGTAAAGGAGCCAGCTTCAGGGTCCAAGAGGGTCCTAACAAATAGAAGCCAGGGCCAGAAATCCCAGGCCTTGAAAAACATCCCAGATGGTGAAGATAGAGCTCTGATATAATAAACCACCTCATGTATTTTACAGCAAGACGGTCTCTCGTGTGTCCTTTGGGTGCGTGTTATCCTGTGACTTAAGTGGACCCCTTTTTGGGGAGTCCCGGACCTTTCAACAGCAGCTCTCTGTGGCTGCTGACTCCGGGGTGGAGCGTGGAGCCTGAAATCCTACAAAATACATTGCTGTGATATTTTATGTCTTGAAAAGAAAAAAAAAGAAAAGAGTTTAAGTAGTAAGGCGGAGAATCTGTTTAACAGAACATCTGTTAAAGACAAGGGTAGGTAGACACAAGTGTTCGTTTTGGCACTTTTTGTTTGTTTGCATACTTGAAATAATTTTTTTTTACAGGCCAAAAAAAATTTACTAAGAACAAATGAACAACAATATTTAGTAAATATAATGGGTTCTCCAAAAAGATATACTCAAGTCTTAATCCCTGATAGCTATGACGGGACCTTATTTCAAAATAGGAACCTGGTGTTGCAATTGAGAACAGAGTCATCATGGTAGTGTAGGGTTTAAAGTTGCCCTTAAATCTATTCTCTGACACTGTAAGGTATGAAGACAACATGGAGGCACACAGGAGAAACATGGGTTTTTTTTCTCTAAAACTTGGAATCATACCCCAAATGACAGTATGCCGTTATAAACAACACATCACACACACCACATAGAGTGTGTTGGATTTGTAAGTCAATGTGACTGGGTCTTAGGGTTTCTATTGCTTCAGTGAAATACCAAAAGGCAAGTTGTGGAGGAAGGGATTTAATTAGCTTACACTTCCACTGCACTGTTCATCATCAAAGGAAGTCAGGACAGGAACTCAAACAGGGCAGGAACTGAAGGCAGGAGTTGCTGCAGGGGCCATGGAGGGATGGTGCTCATTGGCTTTTTTTTTTTTTTTTGGCTTGCTCAGCCTGCCTTTTTTATAGAACCCAGGACCACCAGCCCAGGGACATCACCCACAGTAGTCTAGGCCCTTGCACATGGATAGTTAAGGAAATGCTTTATAGGTTTGCCCGCAGCCTGATCTTATGGAGTCATTTTTCTCAATCTTTTCTTCCCCCGGATGACTATAGTTTGTAGCAAGTTGACATAAATCTAGCCAGGACAACTGGTGTCCCTGAAAGAAGTGACATGGAGAGACTGCTATCGAAGGCAGAAGCAGGATGACATGCCACTGCCACAAGGCAAGAAATGCCAGGGGCCACCAGCACTGGAGGAGGCAAGGTGAGACTCTTTGCTGGGAGTATCCAGGAGGAGCATGGCTGTGCCGCCATGTTGATTTCAGTCTTCTGAACCCCAGGACCATGAGATGAAGGCTTCAATTCATGTCACTCAGTTGGCAGGGTTTGCTATATCAGGTTGTGATGGTTAAACTCAGTGGATGGTTGTATCAGTTACTTTCTCACTGGTGTGACCTGACAGGAATCGGTCTGAGGGAGGAAGGGCTTCTTCTGGCTTACTGTGTTCCGTAATGGTGGGGAATGGTGGGCAGCTGCAGATCATTTGCTCACATTACATTTGTGGTCAGGAAAAACAAACTGAAAGTGGGCATGCACTGTGAAACCTCTAGGCTTATCACTGACTGACTATCAGTGAGGTTCCACATATTAAAGGTTCTAAAACCTTTCCCACCATCCCTACCAGGAGAGACCAGTGTTCAAGCACATGGCAGACAGATGGGTATTTCATATCAAACCACAGTGAGGTCTGGAAACTCTGAGACAATACACTTTTAGGTGGTGAGGGTGGTTTTTTTGTTTTTTGTTTTGGGGTATTATTATTATTATTATTATTATTATTATTATTATTATTATATTAATTGAGGAGGGAAAAATCCAACTTCAGGATGGTGGCATTTGTTGGCAGGACTAACCAGCAAGCTGGTGGCTACACTGAACCACTTAGATCATAGAACAGGCAGTGTTTTGTTCTTACAGGAAACTATACTTACTCTGCTAACAGATTTGACTTTCTGTCTTGTAATGCTTCTACCCAAACTATCATCCATGGACTTACAGTGTGGTATCCCCCCTTGTGGTATTCTATACAACATTCTTTCTGATCAAAGAATTGGCTTCACAGGCAAATAAGTGTAGCAGTCACTTCAAGTTCATGAAATTCACTGGTCATACCATGTCCCCCTGCCACCATTCTGGGGCATTTGGCTTGATAGAATACTGCAACTGTCTTAAAAACAGTTTCAGCACCTAGGCGGCAGTTGCCTAGAGGGCTGGGGCATGCTTTCCAAAAGGTCGTGTGTGCTCTGAGTCTGGGTCTAAAACACAGTATGTTTTTCCATAGCCAGGGGTTTTGTCACCTTGACTATGAATATGTACATAAACATCTACTCACCAAGACTGGACCAAAGAAACAACTTCCCTAAGTCTAGCTTAGTGAACCAGTATGTGTATTAGAGTTCCGAACAAGAGCATGGGAGTCAGGTTGCTTTGAAAGCAGGATGACTCAAAGGCAATGCAGGAGGGAAGAGTAGTCTGGAGTCCAAGACATCCAAAGGACATCTATGAGTGTTAGCCTGTTCTGAGACTAACGTCAAGGGAAACTATACATCTGCAAATAGACAGAATGGTAAACAGTCTAGACCCTTCAAGAATGAAGGTGGTGTCTGATCTCCAGGTACTGAACCAGGCCCTGCTGATCTGCTTGCGGACAGTGGAAGGAATATGGTATGGATAGAAGGTTGCTATAAATAGCAGCTATGGCCACATGACCAGCTACAGGGGTAAAGGGCTTGTAATTGCCGTGACTGTTTCCATCCTGTTTTGTTATGATTCTTTCTGTGCATATATACACACATATAAACAAATATATACACATATATACACACATATTGAGCATGTATCTGTGCTTTCTTTCCTCTCACTTTACCATGTGATATACCACTGATTGAGTTAGCGTCAGTTCTTCAGTGTTACCATACTTAAGTTACGGTACATTAAAAGAGTAAACATTCCTCGGGGACTCTGACATCTATTCAGGAGGGAAGACCTGGTATGTCTTTGACTGTTTGTCGGATATCATGGTAAGTAGAATTATGACCTTGTTACTGTCTCCATTTAGAAATTAAGCATAACATAGAGCTATGGTCAGGTATGAGGTAGGACATGTGCTGGGATAAGGGATGGATGTGTACTGGTTAATTCTGATCATCAGCTTGATGGGTGGGATCGAGAATAACCTATGAGAGATGCACATCTAGGCGTGTCTGTTAGGGTGTTTCCTGAGAGGTTTAACTGGGGGAGAAGATCCGCTGTTAAAGTGGGAAGCATTTTCAGTGGACGGTCCTGATGTAGAGAGGTCTGAGGAAAGGGAAGCCTGAGCTGACTTCACTTCTTAAGCAAGGATGCCTATTGTTTCTGCTGTTATCCTTTGCTGCCAGGGCCAAGGCTACCAGCCTCTGGTTTCTTTGGCCTGCACACCAATATAGACTCAAGACAAGCGACCCTCCAGAGAGCTTCCAAGTCTCTAGTGCCTGACTGGAGTGCTGTGAACCCTAACCCCTGTATCCCATCAGACTGATTTTGCTGCAAGGTAAGTTTCTATTACTGTCCAAATATGTTCTGGACTCAGACTAGTGAACCTCCCATAGCAAAGAGTGACACCAGGTGGCTTCTTCTCACTATTTGTCTTAGTCAGCTCCAGTTGTCGTCATCGCTGCGGACTAGTCAGCTCAAGCAACAGAAAGTAGGCCTCAGAGATCAGAAGGTTGACAGTCAAGACGAAGGCAACTAAAGACTTGGTTGAAACTGAGGCCTTTTCCTTGGCTTGTAGATGTCTACCTGTTTACTGCATCCTCACATGGTCTTCCTTTTGTGTGTTCATGGCTCATGTTTTATTATCATTATTATGAGAGCATCAGTCACAAAGGTTATCTTAGACTTAATATTGCTCTGATGAAACACTATGACCAAAAGTAACTTGGGGAGGAAAGGGCTTCTTTGCCTTACATGTCCTGAGTCACACCCCACTGAGGGAAGCCAAGGCAGGAGCTCAAACCAGATAGGAATCTAGAGGAAAGAGATGATGTAGAGGCCATTGCTGCTTACTGATGTGTTCCTCAAGGCTTGCTCATCTTGGTTTCTTATGGAAACCAGGACCACCAGCCCAGTGACATCACCCATAATGGGAGGCTAGGTCCTCCCTTATCAATCATGAATCAAGAAGATGCTCTACAGACTTGCCTGTAGCCTGATCTTAAGGATGCATTTCCTCAATTGAGGGTCTCTCCTCTCAGATGACTTTAGCTTGTGTCAAGCTGATATAAAACTAACCAGGACACAAGATTAGGACCCCACCCATAAGATGACATTTAATCTTAATTATATTTCTGAAAGCTGTTCTCCAAATTCAATTACATTGGGAATGAAGAGTTCAACATGAACTTGGAGGAAGTAAGGTGGGGTAACCATCTTCCAGCTATTCCTGGCAGTGGATTGGGACTGCCTGGGTGGAGGAAAAAATGGAGAGCTCTAGGGCTATAATGCTGCCTTGCAGACATCTCTGTGCCAACTGCTGTGCCCACCTCATGGGGAACCATCCATCCCCAGCAGATGTAACAGCCTAGAGATGAGTGCAGGTAGGAAAAGCCTTTCATTAGGCATGTTGCTATCACAGACCTCTTCTTTTCTCTTAAGCCTTTTCATTTCTCGAATCTTCTAATCAGCTAATCTCCCCCATCCAGTCTCCTTTTCCCTGAAGATGTCCCTGTGTGCTTATCTGATGGGGCCTGCAGTTGCCCATGCCAAGCCCCCCTATTTTACTGTCCCTGGAAAAACTATCCCAGTCCACAGGAAGATAACAATGATATACAACTCCCTAAGGCAGTTGCCCTCCCAGGATACAACACAGGAATTACATGAACAAGGGCACACTGATGGGGCTGGAGGTTTGGGGAGCAGCTGGCCCAAGTACCCATTCTGCCATTCTTCTCATAGTGTAGGGGATGTTGCTCCAACACACATATCTGGGAAGGAGTGGCCTTGGAGACATGGAGCATAGTTTAATAGAAGACCATCTCATTAAAGACCTGGTGCTAACCCTGATGTGTTGTACAAGCCCCCCTTACCTCAGTTTCCCTACTTGTGCAATAAAAAGGATGATTCTCCATGGATGCTGAGAATAAATGTCATTAACAGGCAGAAAAGTGTTTTAGACAGAAAATGCCGTAAAATAAAGTCAAGGTGTTATTATTTTAAGGTACAAGATCAGAACTCATAAAACCAGGCGTAAAAATGTCCTCTTGGATATATTTTCATTCTGTAGAAAATTAATGGCTACATCGTGGGCTTGGATTTTCTATAGAGTTAGTCCCAGGTTGCTGGCATTGGATACATATTTCTACCCAAATCTTCGGTCCCAAGAGGGAAAGGACTTGTTTGGTCACAAAGTAAATTAGACTGGGTAGACCTTGTATTTTTTTTCCCATTTTAGTCTACCTGCTTGTGGGGATGATAGGGCAGATAGCTTTAATTTGTGAGACACATCTGGGTAACACTTGGGACTTGAGACCTGCCTTAACATTTGAGCTTTAGCTCTGTGTCTCTTACACCTCAGAGGAAAGTCTTCCTGTAACAGCTGACCTCAGCTCTTCAGCGCTACAGGCTGGCTGTGACTGGAAACTGCTGCTGGTCCCCACCACTGGATGGATCCTGTACAGTGTGACTTGGTTTGCTCTGAGTGCAGGGGTAATTGCGATATATTGAGGTTTGGTATTGTAATAAAAATAGGGGCCATTACAGCTACCATTTATGTCATTAGTATTTAGTGGCGGTGTGCTGTAGCTTTTTTACTGCTCATAAAACTGTCGCTGCTTGCAGATATGTCAGGGTGCTGATATAAATTTAAAGGGTTGGAAATCCATAAGTCATAAAAACTAGATAGTAAATAGCAACAGAACAGGATGGACAAGAACTGTTGCATTAGGCATGCAAATGCTTATGGATTTGCATGTCTAGTGCTCTATTCGCATAATGAGAAGCACATTTACATTACAGATCAACTTGATTAACTACGTCCTTGTAAATAAAGTCCACTCAGCCTAAATAGGGGATGTGTGGGTCTCTGAGAAGGGATTGTTACAATACCCAAAGGGCAAGCAGAGTAATTTTTCGTTTTTCTCCCCTCTGAAGGGTGTTGATTTAGTAGAGAAATCTCCAGAATCACAGACAATGTCCAGATGGGAATGGATTTGGATGGGAATAGATTTAATCTAACAGTAATGGCTACCACGAACCAAGCACTCCATATAAACATTTAAACGTATTAGCTCCCAGACTCCTTGCATAGCTTTGCTATTCTTCTCCAGATGGGAAGCTAAGATATGGAGACAACAAAGAAACTTACCAAAGTCCAACCATTAAAAGTGGGAGGGTCTGGGTGAGACCAAGTGATCTGGTTCCAAATCCCAAACTGTTTCCATGACTGGATGCCTGTCAACACTTGGGACATGTGTGTGGAACCAATTCTTCTTAAGCATCTCCTTACATGCCAGGCTAAGGATATAAGAAAAGATAAGCAAATTCTCTCTCTTTTTAAAAGCTAGCATCTAGAAGGGAAATTAAGAAGAGGGCAAACATTCCTACATTGTACTGAGAAAGGCAACCCCTAGGAAAGATGAGTAAAAAAAGGCCACTTGGAGGAGGGGTCCTTAAACTGAGATTCATAGGGTATGTGAGACTACTTGTTTAGGGAACAGTGGGCACAAAGCCATGGCACTGGGGTATTCCCAAGAGATGTTGTCTTTCCACACAGGAGGATGGGGTACACAGGAATCTGAGACAGAGGGTAGGGGACTGTTCCTGAGGATCTTAGCACATGGGAAGCCTGGAAAGGCCAAATTATCATCTGGTCCTTCACCCCTCTCCAAACAGACAAGGCAATAGGGTTAGCATCTCATATATCAGCTCCCTGTTACACATGCCCCTTTCCGATGCCCTGTGCTTCTTCAGCTGCTTCATAGATTTTTTTTTTTGAATTTCCAAGGCCACTGAGACTGGCCCTTTAATAGTGCAGAAGTTTTGCCACACCAGCACTCACTTGCTGGGTTTCTTGCTTCCACCCCAGGGCAAAAGGAGAGTATAAACATTCTCTAGTGGTGCCCAGCTGAATAAGAAGTCCACAGAAAACCAAGGGTTCCAGAGTGCATACGTCAATGTGGATCTGTTTCATGGATTCTTCTTTTGGTAATAGCACCTATTAACAAACATACTACTCACCCTGGTGTGTTTGTGTGTGTGTGTGTGTGTGTGTGTATACATGGGCATGTGTGCATGCACATGCCCATGCACATATGGGTATATGTATGTGGTATCTTCCTCCGTTGCTCTTCAGTTTAGTTTTGTAGACACCGTCTTTCATTGAACCTGGATTTCATTGATTTGCTACACTGGCTTGCCAATGGGCTCCAGAGACCTCACCTGTCTCTACCTGCCCCTAGTGCTGGTGTTAGAGAAGTGCATCATTGATCCTAACTTTATACACGGGTGTTGGGGTTTCAAACACAGGTCCTCATGCTTGTACAACAGTTAACCTACTGAACCATATCCCCATCCCTCGGGGCACACGTGAATGTAAGCCTCTTGTATGTGTTTTGTATGGTGGTAGACAAAATGTGGGAGATGCTAGGGGATTCTTGATTGCTGTTATCCTCGGCACCACTCCAGGGAGCATAGGTCTGCTCCTTTCTTAATAGTGGCTCTTGGGACTTCACTGAGCTTCTAGCAGTTGTCATGTCGTCAACATCAGGTGCTACATGAGGATGCTCCTGAGGCCTTACGTGAGAGGTGACATGAAGGAACATAGAAATGAGAAGCAATGGTTGTCTCGAAGTCAGCAGATAGTCACAGAAATATGGTGGCAATTTCACAGGCAGGGCTTTGTTGCACATAAGGCAGAAGGCCCGCCCCTTGTTCCTGGAGAACTCTGGCCGCTGTCCATCTGAGGTCTCTCTGGTACCACTGTCAGTGCAGTTGGGATCAACTTTGCCATACTCTTGGCCAGCCTTGCTTCGTAGAGAGAATCTCTTATGCACTGTGTGGAAGCATTACCTGTCAATAAAAAGCTGTTGACCTATTAGCTTAGGCAGCAAATAGGAGGTGGGAGTTCCAGTAGAGAGAGAGGATTCTGGGATAGTCAGGCAGGGGAGAAAAATCACCCAAACTCTGAAGAGGCAGACAAATGAACCCGAGAAGAGGTAACCAGCCAGGTGGCCCTCATAGAGTAGAATAAATGGGTTAATTAAGGTATGAGCTAGTGGGAGAACAAGTTTAAGCTTATGGATTGGGCATTTATTCATAAATAATTTAGTCTCAGAGTCATTTTTTTCAGGAACTCGGGCATAAATGGAAAAGTCCACTTACATTGGTCAGCCAAGAATTCCTTGAAAATTCCTTTCTACAAAGGTAGGAAAGCTGGGTTTGGGGCCAGGAGCTCTAAGAATTGGAGAGAACTGCCCACCATCTGAGGACAGCAGAGCCCCCGCTGCCAGATTGCTTCCATGTGGTCTCCGACAGGTGGACTTTCTTCCCTGTGACAGGACACTGTCTCTGTGTTACCTTCCCTCTTCTCCATGCTGGCCATTGACAGTGCTTCTAGAATTGACTTGGAAACTAAATTTGAGTCTGGAGATGTCTTTTCTGCATCCCCCAGTTTTTAAACTCATTGAACATGTGCTCTCGTTCATTGATATATAGTTCATAAGAAGGTGACTGCTTAGTGACTTTTTATTAGGGTACATATATTGTGTCTATTTGCCTCTCTCTTGTTGGGGGTACATCAGTCTTTATGCACACATCTCTATATAAACACAAAGCTGCATGAGTCTAACTGTGTGCAGATTTGTGTGGGTGTGAGTGGGTGCATGCATCTGTGTTCACTAGTCCCACTGCACATGCACAGTCACACATACTTGTGTGTGCAGGTGCATCTGTGCGTGCACACATCTGAAAACACCAGGACTGTTAAGCTGGCGTGTGTTACCACGTAAGAGCTGATGCTATTGTTTCCTTGTTGGACTTTCAGAGCTTCCAAGAAAAAATGTCCCCACAGGAGGTGGCAGCTTGAGTACAGCTGGGCTATAATCCCTTTATGTCACCCCTGGGCATTGTCCCAGGCATTTGCCCTGGCCCGATACATTTGAAAAATGTAAGGATCTTTAGGGAGGCATGGGGATGTTGGGGGCTGCAGCTGGAGGAAGTAGGCTCCACCTTTTTTCTCTCTGTAGTTCCTTCTCTCCACCGACTTTAACCCATAAACTCAGAACGAAGGGGAGATCACTACAAGTCCCCACCAAGCTACGTTTCATGCATGTGAACTCAAGATTCTCTCCATAGCTCCAGGGGGATCATCAGTCCCAATTTCCATCTGAAACCAGGAAGACAGGACTTTTAAGCAGCTCGCCGGCATTGGCTTCAAATGCTAGTCTTCTATACACCAAGTTTTGAGATGAGCCACATAGCCAGGAGACTTCTTGTTCTCAGTGACCAGAGGTGAGTCTTGGCCAGAGGGCTGGTTCAGAGAAGGCTAGCCCAGGGAAGGCTAGCCCAGGAAATGTTTGGGCTCCACCATTCTCCTCTTACATGTTTGTTCTTCTCTTTGCTCCAAAGGGGTCTACAGTTCACCTGTCAGTACTCAGAGCACCCTGACAGGACCACTGCTGTGGTTGGAACTTGCTCACCAGCTCCCAGCCCTCAGTTTAGCTTCAGAATTACACTTGGTGTTGACATGCTCTCTGCTTTCTGTAATGTTTCCGTACTCAGCAGATTAATCAGTGCTGAGTGAGTGTATCTGCTAATGAGCTCGAGCACTGTTTCCCTGGGGCAGAGTACAGGAGCTGAGTGTGTGCTGTAAGTCCATGAAAGCCAACCTCTCTGGAGACACTGAAGGAATGGGCTGTCTCATGTCTACATACATATCTACATATCATACACTACCAAGATGGGGTATTGGCCTTAAACTCAAGTGATGGGCTTCCAAATTAAGTACTCTTCTCATCCTACCAACTTCTGGGCTTACAGTTAAATAACTTACTATTATCATCTTCATCTTCTTCATCATCATCGTCACCACCACCACCACCATCATCATCATTTGGCAGTGCTGGGTATTGAACTCAGGACTTCATACACAGTAGGCAAGTATTTTCCAAGTCCTGGTTTTACAGTTAATTTCAAAGAAATATAAGACTGTAGAGTGGCTCAGGTACTGGGGATGCCAGAGGTGGGGAGGCTTAGCTTTACCTTGCGTCCCTGTGAGCAGAGGCAACTTGCTTGGCATTAGACAAAGAGTCAACCAGAATGGGTTCAACATGACCATTTCCTTTCTCTGTCTTGGAGACTTTCTGGTTTTATATTTTGAATATAACTTTACTGTAATAAACTCATAAATGAAACATTACTCAGCTACACTAAGGCAGCCACTCAGACATTTGCCCTGTCCCAAATTCTGTACATCTCAGTGAACCTCTGTGCAGGTCTGAAGCTGTGGGGCTTCACTTTGGGTTTTATATGTTCATCATCAATTACATTTCTACGCATTCATCTATTATAGACAGGAAATGAATTATGATGAAGTACAGACTAGAGAAAATTTGCTTTCTTCCTCTTTCGTGATACATGAATCATTTTTTGCCTGCATTCCGAATGTCCTTCCTCATAACTTCATGTTATCTTCTCTTAGTCTCCTTTCTAAATGTTATACTTACAGATGTTTACATATAAACATGTATGCATATAGGCTAGAAAACACATATAAGGAAAAATATGTGTTTTTTCTCTCTCTAACCTTACTTAATATTACACATTCTAAGCCCATCCATTTTTTCTAAAAGAGATACCTTCATTTTTTAGGTCCTAATAATATTCCATTTTATATCTGTTCCAGATCCCCATTATCTATTCATCTGTTGATAGATATTTACGTTTGTCTCATTTCCTTGTAATAATAAATGGAGCAACAATAAACGGGTGTGCAAATATCTCTATGGTAAGAAATGGAATTCTTTGGGTATTTAGACAGGAGTAGAATAGCTGGGTTGTGTGGTAGTTCCGTTTTACATTTTTAAAAAAGAGACTTTCTGAGCAAATACAAAACCCACAATATGAAATGTAACCTCTTGCATAAATCCAATAGGACCCAGAGTGTCAGTTACTCAGGAACCAACAAGTTCTTTCAAAGGTAAGATACAGAAAAAGAAGAGAAAAGATAACTTGATTCTAGCATTTGGGCTAAATATTTGGTATCATTCCTTGACTGGGCAACTGTATGTGGAGACAAGTCTGAGATACAGAGAACATGAAATTCAGGTAAGATTTAGCCAGCACCTGTGGCCTCTCAGTACTTCTCACTGCTCACAGAGAGTCCAATAGTGGCAGTCGTCAACAAGTTTTCAACAAACCTGGGTTTGACATTACCTGGTTAGGGGTAGACTGGGTTCATTTTATTGTTGGATTCCCTTAAAATGCATGGCTGAGTTAGCAAGCATCCACAGATCTAATCTCAGGGAGGGGACACTGGAGGGCATCTTGCAAGGCAGCCTTTCCTAATGAGGTCCCTGAATTCCTACCAGGCTTTAAAGGGCTCAAGGACACCAGATGGCTCACTGCACAACCATTCCTAAGGTTTTCCCACCCTCAAGAAACTCATGAGCTGCTTAAAATGAATTTCCAAATGTGTGGTTAGGCTGGATTTACGTCTGGGTTGCTGCATATTAAATGCTGATTATTAAAAGCATTTGCATGGTGCTTTACAGCGATAGATTATGTATCTGTTACCTAAGTCTCAGTGAAGGCTTTATTAATTCATTATTATTTTATCAACATACAATAAACTGTTCTATTAAATCTAAATTAGACAGATATTTGGGGAGGGATCATCTAAAAGGACCTCAGCCGAGACTATCCCCAGGGAAGGACTTAATGAAGTTTCAAACAGATAATAACCCTTAGTTCATAAATAAACCATGGGTATTTAAAGACCCACAAAATACTAAAATAAGACATTGTGGCTCTGTAAGGGAGGTATACAAAAGCTCTCTTGGTCTGCCCCTCTTAGAATTCACTGCATACCCCCCATCTGTAGACAATATTTATGGCCAATCCCAGAATATGTGGTTTTCTCCAGTTGAACTCTGACCTGATTCCAAAATCCCCAAGAAAATGAACAGAGAAGCAGCGTTGAAACAATCTTTTCCTCTTGACAGATAACCCAGTTTTGATTTCTGGGTGTTCTGGTGGAGATGAGCCTGGAAGAGCGAGATTCTACAGAGGTGTGAGAGATCCTGTAGGGCAGTTTTATTTTTGATGGTTAATCCTGTCAGTGTAACTGATTTGACAGACATCTCAAAGATTAGTAGAGCACACCCCTGGATGTGTCTGTGAGGGTGTTTCCATATGGGACAGCGTTTGAGGAGAGGACTTAACCTGTGACTCACCCTAAGTGTGAACAACACTGTCCAGTAGGCTGGGGGCTGAGATAGACTAAAGTGGAGGACAAAGAATAGCATCTTGCTATCCTTTCCAAGCAAGAGCATCAGCTTCTATGGCCTGTGGATATTAGCTTCCACCTCCTACTTGGACTCAGTACCAGTGGCCATCCAGGAAGCTTCTAGGCCTTTAGCTTCAGGACAGGATGCATCATTAGACCCCACTTTTTTCTGAGCTTTCCAGATTCTTGGACTGAGTAGTTACTGGACTCTTTAATATATAGGTGGTCATTACTGGACTGTCTAGACTCCAATTAAAATAGTCCAAAATATAATTATGTATATATGTGTTCACACACACATACACACACACACACACACACACACACACACAGAGAGAGAGAGAGAGAGAGAGAGAGAGAGAGAGAGAGAGAGAGAGAGATCATGTGCAAGGTCCAGTGCCAAATGAAATGCAGAGCCCTTCTAAGTGCAAAGCCCAGTGGGATTACACAGGTGGAGGCTGGAGATAGATAGGCCCCAGGGACTGGGAAAACTAACTATCCACCAGGAGATGGGGTGTGGTATTCTGGAGGGGTATTTCAGGAAGAAGAATAAGGCTTTGAGGATAAGTCCGAAAAGGTCACAGAGCCAGGCTAATGGGACAGGCTGTTCAGGGCAGAGGGCACTGACCTACAGTCTCATGCACATTAGTGGTTAGGCCGAGGGAGGATGGTCTCATTGGATAGGTTTCTGCCCATGTCTGTGATCTGTGCCTCCAAAGTTGTCCAGTTTGGGGTGCCACTGAAAGTCATCACTTGCTTTTCTTCTTTTCTTTTCAGCCTGAGACCCTGGTGAACATGTGTTCGCTGGATGATGACTGACTGCAAGGAAGTTGGACTTTCTTAACTTGACTTCCCATGAAAGAAGAGGCTGAGGCATCAAGTTGAGTGTAAGTGGTTTAATTATGGGTGACCATGTGTGCAGAATGGGAAAGCAGAAAAAAACCGAGAGAAAGAAAAATGTCAGTCAAACAAACAGGAGAGGACCCCAGGGTTCCTCTGAGAAACTTGTAAACCTCATCATAGAGCTGTTGCCTAGAGGCTACAACATATCCCCAGAGGACAAACAGATGACACCCTTGTGAGTATTGTCTGGGTACGCTTTGGCCTGCACCAGCTACTAGGCAAAGAAGAATTTACACTTGATATGACGTTTGCACAGAAGGAGGTGGAGATACACTGAAACACCCATGAAGTTGAGATGCTGGTTGTTGCCAAGGTGCCCCATAGATGCAGTAGAACTGAGTGGACCTATAGCATATGACACTGGACACTAAAATATTTGTAATAGATGAACAGAAAAGCATGTAGAATTTTTCATGGTCTCATCTACACAAGATTTGGTGTGTAGGAACACAAAGATGGTTGGAGATGTTTGGGAGAAGTAGCGGGTTGTTTCCAGTACTGATTGGGTGAGGGGGAAGAATATGTTCTACCTAGATCAGAACAACCTAAAAAGTAAGCAGAACAAAAAGCCACCCTGGAGGGTGCACAGGCTCTTATAACAGCTCTCTCAGTTACATACTTCAGAAGTTACTCTTGCCTTTTTTTGGTGTGGGGATGCCATTTTAATGGTTCCTTCAATGGGAATGTTAGCTTAGGCACATGGATTTCTGGCATCATGGGTGGAGGAAGAGAGGTACACGGCTCTGCCAAAGATCATTCCTGGAGGTCAAATAAGGATCTGTCTTAAATGTGTGAGCTTTGGGGGGACAGTTCTGGCTTTGAGTTCTGGGCTCTGCCACTTGTCAATTATGGGATCTTGGGTAGCTCATGTAGACAAGCAGAGATGAGCTGGGCAGCCACCAAGCATTGTTTCTGTTGTGGACCTGGAATGAGCAGCCGTGAAACCTCCAGGCTACAGAAGGAGACCAATGATGAAGGAAGGGAAACAGAAGAAGGAAATGAGTTTGTGACATGAGAGATAAAGGTGGGTCATGTGAAGAGATCATGAGTGAGACCGGAATAAAACATGAAGTTGGGGTAGCAAGTCTAGGCTTCTGAGGTTGGGGGAAAGAAAAAAAAACTATTGTGTGAAGAGTGGGGTTGAGTCCAGGAGCAGGAGTATCATGGAGCAAGGCCATGGACAATGAAAACTGCCATGGTGAGGGTAGGGAAGAGCTATGAGATGCCAAGCCCACATGAACATGTCCACATGCTGGGCAGCAGGACCCAACAAAAGGAGAGGCCCTGAGCTTACATTAGCGAGAAGAGAAATGGTCAAAGTGTTTTGAAAGTAGACAATGTGACCAGATTTATTGACACTGTAAAGTGATCACCTTGGAAGATTGGGAAGAATAGTCACGGGAGATCGTGGCCCTAAGAGGATTCAGTGGGAGTTGACGGTGTAGTTAGGTGGTGGAGCACCTTGCTACCCTGTTTCAGGTGGCCATGCTAATGGATAGCAGGGTTAGGGAGAGATAGGTGGGCTTAAGGTATATCTGGGAAGTAGAGTAATGTAGTTTGGGCAGTCAGCTGGACATTGAGGTGGAGAGAAAGGGAGAAGGGTAGCATCCCAGAGAGACAGATGCCATTTCCTGAGACAGGTTAAGACTGAGGTAAGAGTGGGAGTAGGGAGAGGTGTGTACCTATGGGAGATGAAACAGGTAGATGTGGGCTTGAGAGACCTACATGGTACACAGCAGGTGATGGTACTTAGTAGCTGGAGTCTATTCTTGGGAGCTGCTGGCATGGAGGTGGTGTTGGAGAGCATGGGAAACAGTGGCCTGCTAGAGAAGACAAGCTCTAGCTGCCTACCCTTCTTGCTCTGTCCCTTCCTCTCCTTTCATCATGGCAATTGGAGAACGATTCCCCTGGAGGTTTGGTTGAAACTCAGTGAGAGGCTGGCCTCACAGGATAGTTTCCACACAGTTTCTGCTCAGCCCCAACACCAGGCTCATCTCTTCCCAAGTCCCCATTTCTAAGAAACATGATGCACTGGGTTATGCCCAAGGACCATCAGAAGCAAGGTTGGAGGGTCCTTTGCCGTTGAGTCATTCTTAAGACAGAGGCCACACTGATTCATCTTCCCTTCAGTGTGTGGAGCTGAGGAGGAGAGGCAGGCCTTGGTGTCAGGAACTGAGAGACTCACACAGAAAACAACTATGAGCCCATTGAATGCTGGGATGACAAAAGGCCTTAGTTGCTAGGAAGGAGGCATTGGGGAGGCCACACATAGGCTGTTTGCCAGGAAGCATTAAATGTATATGAATATGAAATATTCATCACTAAAATATGAATCATTGGAGGCCTTTTAAGGATTGCCACCTGACATATGGAAATCACATTTATCCTCCAGCAGAAAATGGCAGCAGGCATCAATTGTTAAGGGACATGGCATGAATGGCAGGCCTGGTACCAGACTTTGTTCTGTACATTTTTGTTGTACAGTAACAGTTCTGAACAATGTCTACAAATTAAGTGTTCAACACACACACACACACACACACACACACACACACACACACACGCATCCACCAGTTATTTATTTATAGATAGTTTAGAGTTTCCTTTGAGCTTCTGAGAGAGAATTCAGAGCCTCACGCTGCTTTTGCCTAGCGCCCTAGAATGTTTCTCCAACTGAAGACAACATCAGTTTGACTATAGCATTCCCTTAGTCAGGAGCCTTTGCCTTCACCCCAATCCAGGAGTTCAAATTTTAACCCCCCAGGGCAATGCTATCTGGAGAGAAGGACTTGGGTTCCAATGGAGACAACTGTCCTGCTGGTGTGGGGTGTAACCCCTCAAGGTGTAATTAGTGGTCTTTAAAATAAGAGGCAGACATTGACGTTAGTGTACAGAGGAAAGGACACATTGTAGACATGGTAAGGAGTCTTTGTGCTACCAAGACAGCCTGAGTAGACATGGAATTGGCTGACACCTTGACCTGGGACTTCTAGCCTCCCAAATCCTGAAAATAAGTCCCTATAGTTTAAGTCACACAGTCTATAGTATTTTGTTATGGAGCCTAGTAGAGTGTGTAAGTCCCAACTCAATGTTCAGTGCACTTCAGGACCTTGGGGACATAGATGCAACTCTCAGATCAATGCTAGGGATGGGCACAAAGCACCAGGGGGGTAAATGGAATTAAAATATGGCCTGCTCTCTCCTCCTTCTACTCCTTTATTTTACTTCCATGGTGTTAAATATATATAGTTTTCTGACCAAATATCCTGTTGTCTACCTAAGGAAACTTGGGTGTGACCATCTGATTCACTCAATATTTATCCAGTTCACTTGAAAAAAACCGCTTTTAATTTTAGCATGAACTGCATCTAAACACGAATTCTTAGTCATCTTTGAATCACTCAACTGTTGTTGAACACCTACTGGGTGCAGGGTGTCAGAGAACAAAACTACGATCGCTTTCATCACAGTTACAATGGCTTCCAGGTCCTCTGAAGCGTGTTCGTGGCATGGGGTATGCGTTCCCGTGATTGCCCCGGAGTCCAGCCACTGTGTGCACACTGCTCTCTTTCTGGCATCTGATTCCACCTCAGCCACGGGGGCTCCTGTGACCCTCTGTGTTTATTTCTTGTTACACTAATTTAGTAGTCTGAAACAATGGAGATCTATTACCTTCAAAGGCTACCCAAGGATTAGCTTTGGCTTCTCCAGGTTAAAACTAAAGAATTCATCAGAGCAAGCTCTTTTCTGGAGGTTCCAGTGGAAACTGTTTCTGCGCCTTCCTGGTCTTGTATGCCACTTTCTCTCTTTAGCTCACAGACTTAGCATCCTTTATCCCCACAACAATCAGATCACATTCTGATTTTTGTCTATTCACAGCACCCTGGGACAGCCATGGTGGGGGGGTCTCAGCCTCAAAGAATTCATGTTGAGATGGGGTCCATGTGGATAATTTCCTCTTTTCAAAGTACTCAGTGGGAACCGTATCCATATGTTCTCTTTGGTTATGTGAAGAAATGCAGGTGCCAGGGCTGGTATCTGTGCACTTTTTGCTGGGTAGCCCTGCCTGTCACTGTCCCTTGCTGGTCCCTAAGTAGGGCCAGCACCTGATAGATTCAGAGCATCTGTCGCTGGGCTTTGGCATGAGTGCAGACAAACTTTATGTCCTAAGCTAAGAACAGCAATAAACGTGAGCTCGGTTTCAGCGCAATGGACGGGGGCTCTCCAGTCAATCAAATTATAGTTCAATCAGTTCATTTTAATCACTCCTCTGGAGAGGAGTAAAACCCTGTGTTGAGGAATACGCAGCAATTTTATTGATGACAAGTTTAATTGTTTCATTTTTTCCTTGCCGTCTACAACACAGCCGACTTTTAATCAGTGGGAGCCGAAGTTCTAATGAAGTAAAGTCCACTTTTCTGCAGTTCACAACTAGCTGGAAATAATTGGGCTGAGACTCCCATCCAGACTCTGCAGAGCCGCTGGCATCTTCCTGAAAACTGGCCTTAATTGCTTCGCTGATGTTGTTAAGTAGTCCTGAGGGGTTGGAAGTAGTGATGCTGCCCACATATGCTGGGGAAACAATACCCCAAAATGTCTTCAAAGAGTCCTCAAAGTCTGTCCAGTAGTGGGGAAGGCAAAATAAAATGGAACATGTTTTCTGCTGGCAGGGCCTTGGGGGATCATGGGGAGCAGTAACATAAGTGCTGTTGGAGCAGGGCATCACCAACATCAACATCAGCATCAGCATCAACAATGCCTTCCCTTCCTCTGAAAGCTGAGCAAGATCAAGAGCAGATGTCAGCGTGCTGACGCTTGTGTGCCCATGTCTACCTCTGAGGGGAAGTTTTAAGGAGTGTCAAGTCTTTAGGAGCAGGTAGCTGGCTCTCATCTCCAACAGGAAGTCATGACGGTAGACCTGAAAGATTTGGATACCTGTGGATCAGCCCTGAGAGGATGCTGAGACTGGCTGGCTAGTTTGGAAGAGTCTAGAAGGCTTAGAAGGAACACAGACTTCATCTTCATTTTCTCCTATACCCACGCAGTGTTTGCATCATGTCTTGGGGATAAGGCTAACACTAGCCCTCAGTGGCAGTCTGGAGTGACCAGTTGTGGCTCGTTCGTTTATTGTACAGATACTTGGACTAAGTACTTTAAGAGTGTTCTGTTATTCCTCATAAAACCCAATAAATTAGGTGCTATTATTATTCCTCATTACACGTAAAGAGAACAATAAGCAGGAGACTTCTTGCTTGTGATAAGTGCTGCCAAGACAATCTAGCATCGGGCATGCTGGAGGTGTAGGTGGTCAGGCAAGCCTCTGAGAGAAGGGATAAGGCCTGAATCACTTTCAGGAGCCCGGTCAGGCAGATGTCTTAGGGGGAAAGGTAGCAAATGATACTAAGATATTAAGGCAGGAGCCAGCTCAGCTTGAGCAGAAGCCAGGCCGGTGAGGCTGCACATGATAAATTAAAGGAGCCATGCAGGGCTCATGACTGCATGTGTCCCCCACCCTGATACTTAGGTTGAAATTTAAGCTTCAATGTGGTGTGATGCTTTTAGTAGGTGGGGTCTTTAGAAGGTGATAAGGCCTTGTAAAGGAGACCCAAGGAGTCCTGTTTCCCCTTCTAACAGGAGAGGTTGTCTACAATGACCATTTATAAGGAACAAGCCCCACTGTACACTAACCCTAGACTCCATAGCCCCTAGAACTAATTGTAAGACATAAATTTATATGGTAGCTGCCTGGTCTATGGCATCATGTTACAACAGCAGAAGCAGACCAAGGAAAGACTTAAGGAGGGGGGGAGGGAAAGGTTTTCCTGTAGGACAGGAAGGAGGAGGCTGGGGAGCTGGGACGGCCCTCTTATGGTGACAGGATTTACCCCTGGCCTCTAAATGATGACCTCGGATTTACTTTCTTAATGACTTTTGGGGAGGGATGAGTTAAGGAGAAAATTCAGAAACTGGAAGCTAGACTAGGAGGTTCTCACTGTAGACATTCTGGGGTCTCAGTAAGCAATGGATAACTGTAGTGATGATCACCATTCAGAAAGGAGTTAGTACCTGTGGAGAGACACAGCTAAATTTGTAAGTAGTAAGAAATGTCTTGACCAGTCATGTGAGAAGTACAGTGGGAATTTTCCTGGATTGCCATGCTCTTTAGTGTGGAAAAGAGGACAGGCAGCCTGTGAGACAGGGATAGTGAGCTGGCTGACACGGGAACGGCAGCAGGCTGGTGGGGGTCACAGCCAAGAGGGACCTTGAATGAACGAACCTGGAAACCAGCACATCCTCAGAGCCTCATCCCTGGATTTGCCCAAGCAGCTTCTTAACCTGTGTAGACATACGACTCAGACTGCACTGCTGGTCTCTCTGAGTGAGAAAGAAGAGAGAGATAACTGTATGAAGGTCATGTGAGGCAGGAGTGGTTTTTTTTTTTTTTTATATATGTTTGTGGTATGAGGGCACATGCTCTTGTACATGCATGTTTATCAAAGGATCAGACAGAGAAAATTCTCTCACCTCATCCCAAGCCACAGAAATAGCTTTGGAAACACTTCTGCTCGTTGTGTATTAAAAGGGAAATTAAAATACAATAAAAACATCGTAGGTGGAAAAAAAGAGTCACGGAAAGAATGGCAATTGCCTGGCATTGGTTTCAAGGCTGCAAAACAGTAAAGAATGGCGGCGTTGAGCGATTCTTCTCGTAAAACTGGGTGTCAGAAAGTGCGCTTCATTTAAACAAATCAATACCTTTAATTTTGGCCTGTAGCTCTGGATTTAGAGCTGGATTTCCAGGGAAACGGAGAAAGAGTCAAGCCTCATAACTTTGCACAGTGTCCATGAAAAGGAAGCAAAAAAAAAAAAAAAAAAAAAGAGCAGAGAGGACAAAACGGTCCTTTTAGAGACAATTTGACATTCTTTTACTTCTTGACAGAGACCATTGTGTCTGGGAAAAAAAATAAAAGAGGATTTTTAAGGGTGATTATAACCACTGTAAGTGGCAACATCTGAGTAAGGACATGAGGAAGAAGAGGCAGGGAACAGGGAGATGTGGATGCTTGTGTGCATGTAAGGGTGGGTAGGTGGATGCCAGGCAGGAGGCACAGAGCAGGCAAAGGCTCCCATCCCAGACTCTCCCAGGCTTGATGTGTTGGGAGAAAAGTTGAGTGTGACTGATGTGGTGGGATAGAGGGTAGGGTGAGGTCAGAGGTGAGAGCATCTACTCTCACAGGGCTTTGTGGGTCATTTCAAGGACGTTTGTTTCCATTCTGAGAGAGATAGGAAGCTCTCAGGAGATTCTGAGCCCACTCTATACATGAGCCCCTCTCTGATCTGTGGTGAGAGAACCTGAAGGAAGCAAGGCAAGAAGAATTAGAGGAGTCATTACAATTCCTGACAGAGGTTCTGAGGACTGGAGGAACCTCAAAAGAATTAGAAACCCAATAGGTTGGATGTAGACCCCAAGAGAAATAATAGAATTATTGGTGATTCCAAATTTAAAGTTGTCAAAAGAATAGGGTAGCCACTACTGATAATGCAAGAGAATGAGGTATGGGTAGCAGAGGGCAGAGGTCCAGAATGCAGTAAACGTGAGCTGTCTTATACGTTCAGAAGATGCTGCAAAGGCAGTTAGATGTGCCAAGCTCAGCATAGATGCCCAGGGGGAAATCCACACCTTGGAGACATCAACATTAGGATAATGCACAGCATGGGATCAGATGAGCTCGGTGAAGGCACAAGGGCACACATTAAAGAGGCTGGCTTGAAAGCTGGGCGTACAACCCCCCAGCTTTGGAGCTTTGTGGCAGTGATCATGGTAAGCTAAGCAGTGGAAGATGAGTGAACAATCTATGGGAAGAAACTGTTATTCAGAGATTTCTTATTGCATTTTACATTTCTGTGGGCACCTCATATGTTTTTCAGGGCACTAAAACTAGGGATCTATCTATCTATCTATCTATCTATCTATCTATCTATCTATCTATCTATCTATCATATATCTATCTATCTCTGTCTCCCATCCATCCATCCATCCATCCATCCATCCATCCATCCATCCGTCCACCCACCATGCCTCTCTTGCATGGCATGAAAGAAGGCTTAGCATCCTACCAAAAAGAATCATAAATGTACTTTAAGTTAATCCAGTACACATCTGACTTTCTTAGCCTCTGTTTCCCTATTAGTCGAAGGGATGAACCTACGAGATAAAGAGGATACCTCTCCTATAATATTTGGTGATCTCCAAGGATCCTGAAACAAACTTGGGGTTCTTCATGTAACTCATCTGATACGAAGGCTTGATCTCTGCTTCCGGCAGCCTTGTGCACACAGGGAGGAACACTCACAAACCCTTGTCTTTGGGTCTCAGACTCATCTTCCTTCAATTCTTTGAGCTTCCATTTGCTCAGAGGATGACTTTGCCTCTCTGAGGTACTGACATTCAGATGTTGGAAGGATGCTGAGCAGGCAGTTTGGGGATCAGAGTGTCACGTTGTCCGGGGGTGGGGGTGGGGGTGGGGGTTGGAGCATGAGTAGTTCTCACTGGGACCACTTGCGGGTGGATGCCTGCCAGTTGGCTCATCTCTTCTTGTGATATTATTTTAGGGACAAGAAAAAGCCAGCAGGTTTAAAAAAAAATGTGAATCTCAGAAGTCTTCTTTGTCATCAGTCAAGTTACGACAGCTCTTATCCATATGCATGATGTGACATCAAGTTGCTTTTTACTTTGACCTCCTAAGTGTCTCCTTAAAAAAAATCTGGATCGTTCACAAATAAAGATCAAAGACCCTCTTTGCCTTCTCTGTCTCAAATATTGGACTGGGCTTTGAGGTTTAGACCTTGGAATTAGGGGTCATTCTTGGGATCCCTATCTTTCCAACTTCACTCCATCGAGAGCACTTCACATTTATATATTATCTGTTCTCTGTCCCTCAAGTCATGTACTCATTGTTAGGAGGAAAAAAAACCCTTAAACTAAATGATCACACCCAGGAGCTGGGTAGCTAAATCTTAGCCCTGGGTCACCTTGGGGGCTCTAGATGCTGGTAATGGTTTGGGATTTGGTATGGGCCAGGAAAGGCATGCCTCAGTGTTGGCTGTTGGCTCCCAGGCAGAACCTGGGCCTCTGGCCATGAGGATCTTTATTTATGATCTTCCTTTCAACCTCCCTCAGGCAAGGCAGTTGTCATAATAGAGTAGGTACAATTTATTTTGGTCTTGGCAAAGGAATGTCCCCCTCTCCCAAGCTTTCGTCTTTTTTCTCTCTCTTCCTCTGACATTATTTGTCAAATGATCTGAAGGTAATTTTTAATACCTTTACATTACACTGAAGCAAAGTTGTGCTGGGTTATAAATGATTAAATATCTTCTAGTCATCCACCTGCACAGTCTGTAACAAATTATCCCAAAAGGAGATTAATTCCTTTATGATTTTGAATACGAAGCTGACAAGAGCATGCCCTGGAGCCTCCAGAACTTCAGGGTTGCACTACAATCCTCTCAGAGATCTGCAAAATGTTGGTTTTTATGGAAAGGGTTTGACTCTCTCCTTCAAAGATCATTTAGCAGGGATTTAACGAGGGTCCTCCTGGGATGCTAGCCCTGTGTGTGGCACTATGAGACTGGGTGCTCAGAAAGAAGCTCATGAGAAGCCTGAGAGAAATGCAGGTTGTCAGGTCCTCTCAGACCTACTGAGTCACGGTGTCTGTGAGTGGAGCCTAATATCAAGCATTTATTTTTACTTAAATTTTAAAGATATTTTAATTAGCATACATATATATTAATCGCACAAAACAACGTGTCTGAAAGTGAGATTTTCATGGGTTTATAATGCACTTTGCTCATCTCCACATTCTTATCACCTGTCCTGTTTTCACTGCCTCTAGGTCTGATCCTTTCTTCTTTCTCTTCTACTTTCACATCTTCAGAAATGAAATCTGGATTCCACTGTAAGACAGCATGCAGTTTTTATCTTTCAGAGTCTGGCTTATTCTGGTTATCCCTAGCTCCATCAGCTTCCTGCAAATGGCACATTTTTGTTCTATATGACTGAGTGAAAGTACACATTGTCTTTATTCAAAGAATAGCCATTGTGAAAGAACTCTCCAGGCAGTTCTGATACCACCAACCCAGAGGACAATTCTAGAATCTGTGCTGTGGACAATGTAGGAGAGGTTGGAACTTGGCTCAAAGGCCAAACAGTCCCAACAGTCCTAGGACATACCGGGACGCTTCATCTCAGATTGACACCTATTAGATCAAGTCATGCTTAACCCCTGAAGAAAAAAAGCAAGTCCAGTCTTTCCCTCTTCAGAGCTGCAAGCAAAATATTTGGTTCTACCCAGTGCCAGGTTCCTTGGCATATAGTCTGTGCCAGGCCCCTGGATTGGAAAACCAAAAGAAGTCAGAAAGTCCCTTTGGTTCAGAGGATTTTTCTGTAGGCCCTCTTTCTCCTACTGACCCTTCATCAGGCTGATCATGGTGGAAATCTCTTACTGTAATTTTTTTTTAGATACATCACCTCCTTCAGTTTTTGAAGGCAAGCCACCCCTCCCCCATTAAAGTCCTCACCAAATTGTCTCTGACATTATGCTCTGTCCCACCTGATTGCTCTTCCACTTTTAAGACCCAACCAGAGACCTCTCTGCTCTGTGGTCAAGAGGCCCCATCTCTTAATAAAACTTATTCTGAAGGGTGATCAGTCTCAGCTTCCTTCTCACAAGCCAGCCTGCCATGCTGACTGGCATATAATTTATAACAATATCCATATCTGTTTTGGGGAAATAATGTGCTTATTTTTACTGAGTTATAAAACTGTATTTTGAAAGCACAGCACTATAAACAGGCCTCCAACAGCTTAGGAATAAGATCAACAAATAGGACCTCATGAAATGAAAAGGCTTCAGCTCAGCAAAGGATTCTGTCGACAGAAGAGGCAGCCCATAGAACGGGGAAAGTGTTTGCTGGCTTTGCAACTGACAGAGGATTAATATCTAGAATATACAAGGGACTGAATACAGTAAACAACACAAAAACAGCCCAATTAAAAATGGTCTTTGGGGCTGACAAGCTTGCTCAGTATGTGGAGGTGTTTGCAAAACCAATCCAGATGATCTGAGTTCTAGCCCTGCAACCCGCATAGGAGGAGGAAAGAACTGACTTCTGCAAGTTGTCCTCTAATTTTCATATGCGTGCCAAGACATGCATGGGTCCATACGCAGACACGCATAATAAATAAATTGAAAATACTAAAAATGGTCTATGGGACAGTACCAGTTTGTCTTAGTCGGGGTTTGTATTCCTGCACAAAACATCATGACCAAAAAGCAAGTTGGAGAGAAAAGGGTTTATTCAGCTTATACTTCCACATTGCAGTTCATCACCAAAGGAAGTCAGGCAGGACAGGAACTCACACAGGGCAGGAACTTGGAAGCAGGAGCTGATGCAGAGGCAATGTAGGGATGCTGCTTACTGAATTGCTTCCCCTGGCTTGCTCAGCTTGTTTTCTTATAGAACCCAGAACTACCAGCCCAGGGATGGCACTGCCCACAACGAGCTGGGCTCTCCCCCTCTTGATCACTAATTGAGAAAATGCCTTACAGCTGGCTCTCATGGAGGCATTTCTTCAAGGGAGGCTCCTTTCTCTGTGGTAACTCCAGCTTGTGTCAAGTTGATACACAAGACCAGCCAGTACATGGCCTAAGCAAAGAGTTCTCAAAAGAAAAAATGCAATGTCTAATAAGTATTTTAGAAGCTATTCCACATCGTTAACCACCAGGGAAATATAAATTAAAGCTACTCTGGGATTCCATCTTACCCAAGTCTAAATGGCTAGTATCAAGGAAACAAAAGATAACACATTGGTGACCAAGGAGATAGGGATTCAGCAGTGTAAACTAAAGCAATGTAAATGTAAACAATGCAAATCAGAGTGTGGAGTTCTCAAAAGGTAGAAAGAGAACCACTGTACGACTCATCCAGTCCTGGGCACTTGCCCTAAAGATTCTACCTATTCACCACGTTCACTGCAGCTCTAGTCATAATAGCTAGAAAATGGAGTCAGTCTAGATGTCCATCAGCTGGTGAATAGATAGTAAAAATGTGGCACACAATAAGATTCTATTTATCATTAGAGAAGAATAAAATTATGGGGCTGGATAGGTGCCTGAGCAGCTAAGAGCGCATATCATCTTCATACAAGGCCTGGGTTTAGTTCCCAGCACCCATATTAGATGGCTTACAACTACCTGTAACTACAGGCCCAGGGGACCCAGTGCTCTCTGCCCTCTGGCCTCTGTGGACACCTCCACTCACATGTGCACACATAGAGATGCACACATACACATAATTAAAAATAAAAATGTGGATCTAAAAAATTTGCACTAAAATGGATGGAACTGGAAAATTGTATGCTTCAGTAATCTAGACCCACAAAGAGAAACACAGAATGTTCTTTCTTATGTGTGGGTCCTAGCCTTGAACTCCTTAGATGTCTGTGTTTGAATTGAGTGCTTATAGAGGCCAGTGAGTAAGGATAAGTCTATGAAATATGATGGAGTGGGGGCAGGAGAAGGTCCTTGGTGAAAAGAGAACATGACACATATGCTAAGAGACTAGTGGGGGAGAATGGTTTAAGATGGGGTAGGGATAGATTGGGTGACCTTCTGAGGACACTGATGAAGAAGCAATGTGTCATTTGAGTAGAACCAGGGAATTAAGCACAGGCACACCTTGTCACCCTGACTGGTGGGGTGCAGTCTGGTCTAATGCCCTCAGTCTGTTCCATTGTGCTTCTCCAGCACTGGATTCCATGGCTTCACTGTCCACGGCCAGTGATCTTTCCAGCATACATCATGTGATAATTGGTTAGGCAGTGTGTGCTGAGACCCACCTCACTTTGCTAGCTGTTTGGCTTTGACTGAGTCTTCCTCTCTAGGTCTCGGTTTTTCCATCAGCAGAGGGTGGGGGTGGGGGTGGGGGTGGGGAGGAGCCTGGATGACCTCTAAAACCTCTTCTGAATCCAACTCTCTAGGAAAACAGGAGCCCACTTTCCTGTCTTTGCAAGGGCAGGTTAATGACTTCAGTGGACCAGGAGACCTTCAGTCCTCATTCTGAAGATACATTTCTGTTTCTTGAGGACTGGGGGAGGATATTGCAAGTGCTTTGGCTGAAGAGACGGAATGCCAGCTCTGTGCTGTTTGTTAGATCGTCTACGTCCTAATCAAAAGTGGGTGTAAGGAGCAAAAATCTTGGGTGACATTGCATCTACTCATGACTACCCGCAGTAACAGAGGGAAAACATGGTTGTAATGTATCTATTCACGACTATCCACGCTAATGGAGAAAGTGGGATTGTTTACAGGCAAGATTTTGCTGAGTGCCTGTTATTTAGCAAGCTCCATGCTAACTCAATTAACTTATAACCCCCCAAATTGGAATGCTCTGGCAATTTTGTGCATTACACTCCTGCTTTCCTCGTTAAGTCAAATAGATAAGTGGTAGGAACTAGCAAGCATTCCTTGAGCTACCCAGGCTGATGAGAAAGGGTAGTTGGTAATAGGAAGATTAAAGATGGACTGCCAGTCATATTTTTTTTCAGGGCTTTCTCTATGAACCATGCCCAGCATTCAGTTAATGTCGCTGGTCCACAACATTACAGTAGGAGAAATCAGAGCTCAACTACTCCTTGTCTTAAGCCTATACTCTTCACACTTGTGACTCATCTCACAGACTGTAGTGTTCGCCTAGTATCTGACCCAGCTGTGCTACCTGCTAGTCACTAAATGCTCATGGATGCTGTGTACTAAGCTGGCCTCTTTCTGACATTGTCATGGTGTCGATGACAGCACCAGAGTTTTAGCCACATCTTTCAGAATGGAAGTTTGGAAATACTGGTCCATATGTCCAAGACCCCAGAACAATTAGGAGGTAAGAAGATGATGGAAACGAGCCTCTCCTGATATTGGCCTCTCTTCTGCTGCTACCCCTTAGTTGAGCTTGTGAACATGTGATCTCTCAAGTATATATTAAGCCTGACTGAACAGAACCAGTTTGACACAGGTGGAGCAGGATTCATGTTTATCTGTCCTACAATCCTGTCCATGTTCACCATCAACCATCCTGTCCCCAGCACAGTAAATATTTGAGGAGCTGGGTGGCATCCAACTGGGAGCCTGGCTGTGAAGGCCAGAAGGATACCAGAACTCCATGGTGAGGTATGTACCTCCAATCTCCCACCAGCATCTCCTTTGAGTTATCTATAGGCATTCATTGAAAAGAAGCCATAAAAACTGCAGCACTGACTTCCGAAACCAGAGAGACAATAGCTGCTCCATATGTAGGAATCAATTGATTGTGGTGTGTGTTCAGTAAGGGGTGTGGGTGGCAGAAGAGTGACCACTTCTTTGAGTAAGAAATAAAATAATAAAACTTACATGGAAATTATCATTTTCTTATAGGATTAGTCTAATCATAAAAAGAAAATTCTACTTACTAGGGACCAGTTGTTCTAAGGAGTTAGTAATGTCACTCTCTGTTTCCCATGTGTAAGAAAGAGCACCATATTATGGATGAGAAACCAGCTGCAGATCCTGGAAGGCAGGGAGTTGTTCCTGGTCTTTGCTTTCCAGCAGGTCTCTCTGATATAAACCTAAACAAATTTGAACACTTTGAGCAGGCTGCTCTGAAGATTACAGATATCCCAGTGACTACCAGATAAATGAACAATGCTTTAGATATTATGTACTTAATGGGAAGTTATTGGTAATCTTTTTTGGAAGTCAGCCTCCAGAGATTATATGAAATAGTAAAAGGACATAGGGGCGCTCTTTCCAGAACATTTCTATATAAACTTAAGGATTCCAAGCAAAAGCAAATTAGAAACTACCTCCTTAGGGTTATCTGGTTATATCCACAGGGACAAAAACACCTCAAATCTGTGAGGTTTTGCTTGCTCTGCGTTTGCCACCTAAATGAATATTAGACCAACTGCACCCCAGCAGCTTGAAAAATGTACTGGGCTTGATTTTGCATTCAAGACAAACAGTGTCTCCTTTGTTTTGCATTTAAAATAGGAACAGTCTATCAATAACCCCAGTCTAACCTCACTCAGCATCTGCAGAGGGACCAGAGAGGGGAGGCAGGCATAATTGAGTATGTGACATCAGCTCCCAATAAAGGACAAGGGTAAAACATGGCTTCACCCTTGTGAGGAGTTTGTAGGAGAATGCGTTGTGAAGGAGGATGTGGGGCTTGGTTGAATGCTGTAACTTCATGATGCAAACCAACAACATAAAGGATAGACTTGAAGCCATGGTAACAGCAGAGGGGCTGAGGTGTGTCACCTGTGTGGCTCTGGCTATAGCGTCTCTATGCCCTTGTAACAGCACTGTTGGGAAGAAGGGGAGACTGAGGTTCCTTCCCAGCTTGTGGAAGTGGGTCCAGAGATGGAAAAGGACCTGCTCACAGTCACCCAGCCTGCTGAGGGGCAGGGGGTGGTTCAGTATCGGACTCTGAATCAGAGCTGAAATGCCTGGAACTGGCTGTCTTGCATAGGCTCTGATTTACATTCTTTTCCTACCAATGCTCAATCCCCCCAATTTCCAACTTTCTTGATAAAACTTGATTAAGTAGAATGGGTCCTTGAATGTCTTAGGCTGAGTGTACTGGTTCACACTTGCGATCTTAGTCCTTGGGAGGCCAAGACAGGAGGATCTTAGTCCAAAACCAGTCTGGGTTACATAAGGAGATCCTGTCAAAACAAACAAGCATGCATGCATGCATACATACATGCATGCATACATACATTTATACACGCATGCATACATGCATACATGCATACATACATTTATATATGCATGCATACATACATTTATATATGCATGCATACATACATACATTTATATATGCATGCATACATGCATGCATGCATTTAGAGGCTTAGACTGTGGCCTTAGGGTTGGACAGAACTAGGTTTGTCCCCCATGTAAGCTCAGGAAGGACTTAACTTCTCTGACTTCAGCAACTTTACCACTGAAAGAGAAATGGTAGCATGAGCCTGGGTGTTACCTGTACAGTAGGTGCCCACTCTGAGCCCCAGCACCATATTGTAATAATTGTTTTGGATGACCTCATCCAAAGGGATTGAACCAAAGATGAGATTGTAATCGAAGTGAAGGTAATTTGGGGTCTGAATGCTAGTGGAATGCTAAGTTGAATCTTACAGACAGCTCCTTCTTGCCACCCCAATTGAGAATGGTATAGTAGAAAAGATTGGTGTGGCCCCCACTGCATTTTTTTGAGACCCAAAGATAGAAATGGGAGTCTGATATGGTTTGAATATGTCCTAAAGGAGCTCTTTGTTGGAGGGCTGATTCTTAGTATGGCAGTGTTGAAAGTTTGTGTGGAACCATTAGGGAATGGGGTCTAGTAAGCAGGACTATGGGTCATATGGGTCATCAGAAGAGATGAATATAGCTCTAGGAGGAGCATGGGTAGTTCCATGATAGAGGTAGAGAGTTTGGCCCCTTCCAGCTCATCGGCTCCCTAACTCAGCATGTGCTCATCCTGTTTTGCATTCACTTCTGCCATGGTGATGCCAGTACCATTTGATCTGTTGCTTTGTAGAGATCCAGTTGCAGAAACAGCCCAAGAGAGCGGGGATTTATTTTGGCCTACCATTTCAGAAGGCCCAGTTCATAGTGAGTTGGCTTCATGTACTTGAGTAGACTATCACATAGCAGAAGCATGTGGTTGAAGACAGCTGTTAAATTCATGACTATGACAAAGCTGAGAGAAAGAGGTATATAGAAGGGGTCAGGGTATGGTGTAGCCCCAAGTCCCCAGCGAGTTACTTCCCCTAACATGTGAGTGACTGGTGAAACATTTAGCATATCCTTTTGGAGCCAGAAAAGTTGGTTTGGGTTCAGGGCTGGCTGAGGTGGTTCATACACAGAGTTTGGACTCCTTGCTGCTTCTAAGGCTGCTAGAGTATCAAATGAAACAAGAGAGCCAAAGTTGCAGGGCACACCATGGAATACTGAGGCTGTCTGTGGCTGGTCTTGGGTATTCCTCTTTCTATACACACTGGACACTTCTATTAGCTAGTGAATAGCATAGAGCAGATTCAGAATGAACTGAAAATGGAGAAAGGGGGGAAATGTTTATTTACAAACTTTAGGAGTTCAAGAGCAGCATCTTCTTTCTTATTCATTTCAGTTTTCTGCTGCTTCTGTCGTTTGGACTCCTCCCACGAGGAGGCTCGGCAGCCTTGGGTGTGTATTATGCCAGGTTGGTAGCTGTTTGGATTACAGCATATGTCTTTTCCAATAGTTCAAGCAAAAGTCTCACGATAGAAGCTTATTGAACCAATGATGGTCACATGTCTTGTCTGATTATTCCTTATTCCTTATTCCTGACTTATTCCTGTCCTGTGACCAGAATAAAGGGACATATTATCTGATTAGAGGTGGGTGATGCTTGCCTCTTTGGAATAGATTTGGGGTCACTTGTTTCTGTATCATAACATCACACCTACTAAGCTGTATGTGGTGTGTGTGTGTGTGTGTGTGTGTGTGTGTGTGTGTGTGTGTGTGAGAGAGAGAGAGAGAGAGAGAGAGAGAGAGAGAGAGAGATTAACTTCTTAAAAGCTAAATATCTACCTAATTTTTAAGTTTTTGTTTGTTTTCCTTTTTGTTTTTTTTTGAGACAGTGTTTCTCTGTGTAGCCCTGGTTCACTCTGTCAACCAGGGTGGCCACAAACTCAGAGAGTTACCTGTTTCTGCTTCCCCAGTGCTGGGATTAAAGGCGTGCACCCCAACTATTCAACTTAAATTTTTAAGTTTCTAATAAGTTAAAATTCTCCAAAGAAAACCAGTCTTATTGACTAGATAATCAAGCAGAAAACAGACAACCAACAGCTAATAAAAGTCCCTGGTAGGCTGGCTTCTGCTCACATAGAATCAGGGCCCATGCTGACAATCAGGACTTTTCTTCCACTTCATTTAAATAGCTCTCTTTCTTTTTTCACTTTTTCTTTTTTGTTTTTCATATTTTTATTGGATATTATGTTTATATTTCAGATTTTATCCCCTCACCCCATTTCCCCCCACCACCCAGGAACCCCCTATCCCATCCCCCCTCCTGCCTCCACAAGGATGTGCCCCCACCTACCCCCACTCCCCCCTCCCCATCCTTGAATTCCTCCCCGCTCGGTGTTCAGCCTTCATGGGACCAAGGATCTCCTCTCCCACCCATGCCTGACAAGGCCATCCTCCCCTAAGTATACAGCTGAAGTCATGGGTGCCTTTCTTTGTGCTCCCAGGCTGGTGGTTTAGACCCTGGGGAGCTCTGGTTGGTTGGTACTGTTGCTATCTCTTTGATCTTCAATTTGTTTAGTCTTTTCCTCCTGCTTGTATAAGGACAGGAGCAGTTGCTAAGGCAGGCACTTTTTTTCCCCCAGAGTCAGGACATCCATGGGTGATCACGTACCATTGACCAGGGAGACTTTGAAGGCACAGCCTGGAGCTTCTTGTTCTTTGCAGGAGAATCCAAGAGGAAAGAAAATTCAAAGTCTAGAATATTATCAAAATGAATTTAGAATAGGGAGATGCGCAAAACTCTCAGCTTATCTATCTTGCCAAAACTGAGGAAGTGTGTTTAGGAAGGGCACACAAGGGTACATGACCAGATAGCTAAAGAGACAAGATGCAAGACATGTGGTACAAACCACCTGGCTGACATGATGCCAATTTGGGCTGAAAGAGATAGAGGGAATGAGATGAGACAACTTGGACTTCGGATTCTACGAATCAAAAAAGAACACATCTCATTGATGTACTGTCTCCAAGCTACCACCTTCTGTCTTCTTCAGGGGAGGAGAATTTCCCAGCATGCTCTTGTGCAACAAGTGGTCCAGGCTTGCCTCGGTGACTAAAAGATTGCTGTCACCCTCCTCTGCTTTGCTCTCAGGACAACAAGGAAGCCACCTACTGCCCCATGGAAAACAGATGCTTTTAAACAGAGCAGCAGGTCGAGCGTGCATATGCCACCTTCTTCTTCAAGCTACCGCCATCTTTTACACTGATGACTTATACCTTGTCTCCCACATACTCCAATCTATTAGCAGCCAGAATGGTTGCTCGCAGTCCAAATTGCACCACACCATACTTCTGCCTGATAGATGTCTCCTCCCCAGTCTAGCATGACCACCACCTTGAAGCTCACTCACAGGAACTTCCTCCTACATCTTTGGTATTTTCTCCTCATGGCTTTCCAAACCATTGATCTACTCCAGTCCAACCAGCTTTTGTGGTAATTGTTTTTCAAATAAGCCAGGCTTTTTCCTGTCTTTCTCTTGCCCTTTCTGTTTCCTTTGCTCAGGAAAAGGGCAAAGGAAATTTCTCCTCCTTTTTACCTCCCATCTCTCAAAATGAGGTATAATTTAGAACTTCATCTCCACAGATAAGGCTTCCTGGATCATTAGACATTGTTCATCTTATTTTGATGCCAGGAAAAGAAAAGTTCTGAAAGATTAACAATTTACTTGCATCCCTAGAACCAGAGTGCAGAAGATTGGAAATGTGAATACAGTTACAGCGCCTTTAACACTGAACCTTCTTTACCAGAATGCATTGAATAAAAATATAAACACCAGTTTCCCTCACCCTGGGAAGGTGAGCATTACTTAAGCCTTTCCTCTTATCTGTCTCTCTCACTAGGGAAGAACCCCCCACTCCAAGCCAGATCAGTAGGATGCTCCTTGTATTCCTTCTCCATCTATCTTGGTTTGATTATTATGTAGTGAGCGCCTGGCTCTTGAAAGATTATAGCTCAGCTTGGGTGAGCAAGAGCAAGAGGCCGAGCTTGGAGGAGCATCCTGAGTGCTAGCCAGACATCAAAACAGCCTCTGAGAAGGAGCCATTCTTTATTGGTTATAAAGCAGATACAGCCACACATTCTGATGGTGGCATATGCACGACACAACCTGCTGGTCTGTTTGAAAGCATTCTTTCTCCACAGGGCACTAGCTGGGTTCCTTGTTGTCCTGAGAGCAACGCAGAGGAGGGTGACAATAATGTGCTAGCCACGGAGGCAAACCTGGACCAATCCGCTGCACCAGAGCATGCTGGGAAATTCTCCTCCCCTTCCTTCCTCCTCTCCTGTCTGCTTCCTAGTTTTGTCTACAGCAGCCCATCTGTTCTTGTTTCATTCCGTGCTGCACTAAAAAAGTAGGACCGAAAGCAACTTGGCAGACAACAGGGTTTATTTGGCTTATACTTCCAGGTCACACTTCATCACTGAGTGAAGTCAGGGCAAAACTCAAGGTAGGAGCCTGGAGGCAGGAACCACAGAGGGACCCTGCTTGCATGCTGGCTCACTGTCAGGCTCAAGCTTAGCTGGGTTTCTTATTTTTAATTTTTTAATAACCTTTGAGAATTTTATACATATGCACTGTGTCTATATCACCTTCTTTTGCCCTTCTCTCCAACTCTTTCTAGTCCCCTCCCTAAATGTATGGTCTCTTTTTAAATTGTTATTGTTATGCCTATAAATATATAACATGAATATATACACGTAAAAATAACACACACACATGCATGCAGGTACACACACACACTCATGCATGCAGGTATACACACACACACACACACACACACACACACACACACACATGCACTACTGAGTTTATCTGATGTGTTTGTATGTATGTGTGTCCAGGGCTGGCCATTTGGATTAGACAACCTATGCGGTAGCTCATCCCTGGAGAAAACAGATTTTCTCTCTCCCTGCAGGCACGGGCCACCTGTAGGTCTTCATCCAGGAGTGGGACCACAGGAAATTTCCACGGTCTATGTTGGCATGTCAACTGATGTCTTTATGCCAGGCTTTCTCAGGCTACCAAATTATCAAGATTTCACAAGTGCATTTTCCTCGTTATGACTAGGGGAATCTATCTAGTAATAGGCGTCGTGGGCTTCTGGTTCTTAGAATCTTTCCTCCTGAGCCTCTATGAGGTTTCCTGGGGTTTAGGGGTTGTAGTGCAGATGCATCAGCATGGGTTGGGCAGCCCATAGTCCCTTACTCTCTTCATTTTCTCCAGTTATAAAACTCAAAATATTCTCTGTCTGTTGCAAAAAGAATCTTCTTTGATGAGGAGTCATTTTATACCCACTTATCTATGGGTATAAAAACAAGTGTTTAGAATACAGCTAAAAATTATATGGTTAAAGAGAATGGAAGTAGTAGGTTCCCTTCTTGGCTCTATGAGCACTCTATCTATGGATAATTGGCTAGGTTTACTGTACTAGGCATGAATTCTCTCCTTCTGAATGGGACTTAGGTTCAATTAGATAGCTTTCTGTTGTCCGCAAAGCGCCACTATTATACCACTGTGTGTATTTTGCGAGTGCAAGCATGGTTATGGTTCACAGGCTTTACACTTAGGTGGGACTACTAATGGCTCTGTTCTTTGGAAGCTTGCACAGCACCTTCTGATACAATGAGAACAAGTCCTCAAAGAGGAGGCTTCCACGCCAGTTCCAGCTAGATTCCTTCAAGTCTTGTGTCTTGAATTGTGTGGTGCTTTACCAACAAGACCTTACCTTCCAGTCCTGGGAGGCAATCAAGATCACTTGTGATCGATCATATTTCTTTGGTGAACTCTTTATATTTCTCTGACCAAAAATTTGATGGGAGGTTTCCCATGCTAGACACTAGGATTTTTGTTAGTTTATGGTTCTTAGTGTGGGAGCATCATCACCCCATATGGTGTGACTCCATTAAAATATATATGTACAAGTACAGACACATATATGCACATACATGTATATGCATACATATTATATATAAATTATATATTCATATATATATTTATAAAATAATATGTTGCCATATAACTTTTTGGAACATTCATAGTGCTATTTGCCTCTCCTTTCCTTTCACCCTGTATTATCCTTCTTTCATCCTTCCCTTAGTAACTTTCTTATACAACCCAATACCATCTGCCTAAGGATGGTACCACCCACAGTGGGCTGGACCCTCTCCTATTAAGTAATGATCCTCACGGACATGGCCTTATACCAACATGATTAAGGCAGTTACTTAACTCTTTCACATGACCCTAACTTGTTTCAGGTTGACAACTGATGGTAACTGGGACACCCACCGAATCCCATCTACCTTAAGAAGAGGCCCAGTGTGAGGAAGTTGACTATGGATTCTCACTTACCTAGTTCTCACTCTTCTTCAGTCCCACCAGCTTCATCATGTTCTTCATACACTTCACTGCTCCCCAGTGCTGGGGGCTGGCAGAGTCTTGCACATACAGCAGTAGATGAACTGGCAATGCTGTTGGGATTTGTGGGAGAATGTACAGATAACAAGCAACATTTTGCCCTGGAGAGCCCTTGATCCTGGATATGGAGATCACACCGAGGGGCTTACCAGCTCTTATGTTCTTCGGCTCAGGGAGAGTGAGGAGCAGGAGCTTTCTCCCGTGTTTCACCCACATCTGTGTTCTCCTTCACATTCCTATCACGAGCCTCTTGTCTAAAATAACTTAGCTGCTAGAAATGATGGAATTGTTCAATATCATAGATTCTGAGGCCAACGACCACAGCAATCATCTTGCACAGCAGTTTCTCATCGCTGTCCTCAGTGATCAGAAGACAAAACAGGGCTTCCAAGCACAGGGTAGGCAAAAGCAGTGCCTCTGAAAAGGCATCTCCAATATTGCTGTGGCCAGGCCTGCCCTGCCTGACTACCCTGGGAGGCCTTGAGAGCCATGGCCCCAGGGCTAAGGCTATGAAGTATACCAGGTTGAGTTCACCTTCACCAATGGCCCTGCCGCTCACTTATCCCCTTTCTCATTTGTTCTGTTCTCTTTTAATTCTTGCAGGGTCTGATATAGGATTGCCACTGTGGTAGGCTCTAGTGATGAACAAAAACCAGATTTCCTGAATGTTTTTTATGGGCCACACGAATGGGTAGATGATACAATGTATAGGTCCCTTCTCTACTTAAAACTGAATGTCACGCTCTTGAAGGACTTCAATAGCTTCCCATGGCGTGTAGGATAATCTCCAAAATCTGTCCCCAGCTCAACACCCCACTCTCAGCTCTATGACCTGGACATTTGGAACTCTCGTTTGTCACAGCTTCGGTCTTTTCTGCATTATGGAACCTGGCTGATCCTTACACATCCTTTACGGTCCAAAAGTAAGTGATTTCTTCATGGGCAACCTTCACCGACTTCCTTAACTGGATGACACGCCGGTTAGGAACCTTCGTTCTGCATCATACGTAGAATGTGCTCCTTTAACTGTTCCTTGCTCCTCCAACTAGATCCCAAGCTCTCAACAACCCTATTCTGTTCACCCCTCCATCTCAGCGCAGTGCATGGAAAGCACCCCACATTCGCTTGCTGAACAAATGGGTGTGTGAATGGTTCATTCAATAGCTGGATAAGTCCTGCTCCTGGTGTTTTCTCCACTGTTCTCTGTTATCAGCCAGCTCCATGTTTCCTACATTTATAGCTAAACCCCAAAACACCAACTTGTTCCCCTTTCTCATCTTTCCTTGTTGGATAAGAATCATACCCCTCGAATGGCAAGAACCACCCCCCCACACACACACTCAATGATTTTATTTTTGAGATTAATACAATTATAACATTTCTCCCTTTCCTTCCCTCCCTCCAAATTCTCCAATATATCCCTCCTTACTATCTGCTGTACTTCAAATTCATGGCCCATTCTTAAATTAATTCTTATTGCATATATATTTGTATACACACACACACACACACACACACACACACACACACACACACACACATATATATATATATATATATATATATATATATATATATATATATATATATATTATGTTGGCAGTGAATTTCTCATATATGGTTTCTGTTATGAAGACATTCTGGATTTTGTTAAAGTCCGTTTCTGCCTATTGAGATGGCCATGCAATTTTTGTCTTTAAATCTATTTATTATTGTTATTGTTGCTATTGTTATTTAGGTTGTATATTTTGAGCCAGCCCTGCATTTCAGGGATAAAGTCAACTTGGTTGTGGTAGATAATCTTTTTGATGTACATCTGTATTATGGCTGTAAGTAGAATTTTTGAGTCTGTATTCATAGGAATACTTACCTGTAGCTTTCTCTTTTGCTGTGTCTTTTCCTGGTTTGGGTGTCAGAAAGACACTGACTTTGGGGGTACTTCTTTTAACTAGTTCAAGAAGCATTGGGTATAGATCTTCTTTGAACATCTGGTAGGATTCTGCTCTGAATCTCTCTAGTCTCAGACTTCTGTTTCTTTTAGTTGGGAGACTTCTTTTTCTTTTAAACAATTCAATGTTTGCTATAGATTTGCTTAGATTGTTCATATCTTGGTTAATTTTGTTGGTTTGGCTAAATCTAGATTCTCTTCCACTTCTTTTAGATTTTTCACATGGAGCACAGGTTATTCAGATAATATTCTGAATTTCTTTGCTGTCGTAATACTCCCCTGGTAATTTCTAATTCTGTTACTTTTGGTCCTTTCTTTAGGTTAGTTGGCCCAAGGGTCTGTCAATCTTATTTATGTTATCAAAGAACCAGCTCTTAGATTGATCGAATCTTTGCATTGTTTTCTTGCTTCTATTTCATTGATTTCTGCTCTGATTTTTATTATTTCTTGCTGTGACTGTATTTTGCTTGTTCTTATTTTTCCTAATTTTTGAGTTGCAATATGAAATAATTTATTAGTGCTCTTTCTATTTTGTTTTAAAGTGTAGGCACTGAGAATTATAAATCTCCCTTGTAGGACTGCTTTCAGCATGCCCTGATGTTTCCCTGTGTTGTGTTCTCATTCTCATTTAGTTCCAGGAATTTGTGTTTTTATTTCTTTCTTGGTTTCTTCTTTGACCCGTTCATCATTTAGTAATGAGTTGTTTAATCTCCATCAGTTTGCGTGTTTACAAGAGATTTGTTTGCCATCAATTTTAGTTTTTATTGCACTGTGGTCAGATTGGATACAAGGAGTGATTTTAATCTTTTTGAATTTGTAAAGATTTGGTTGGTGTCCCAGGATGTGATCTATTTTTAAAAAGCTTTTGTGTGCTGCTTAGTAGAATGTGTACTCTTTTAGGTAGAACATTCTGTTAAGTTCTTTTGGTATAGGCTATCAACTATTGATAATGTTTCTCTGTTTGTTTTTTTGTTCGGATGACCTATTGAAGAAAGTGAGGTAGAAAAATCACCTATGATTAATAAATTGATGTCTTTAAATTGAATAGTACTTTTTTCCCCCCTGAAATTAGGTGCCCAGAGTTTATGTATATGTGTTGAGGTTAGTTCTTCATCTTGTCTGGTTAGTTTTAGTTCAATGTTAGTTAGTTTAGTTCTATTTTGTCAGAATTGCAATAGCAGTGTCTGTTTCCTGGTTCCATTTGGGTGGGCTATTTTTGTTCCTCCTTTTACTCTAAGGTGGTGCCTAATGTTTAAAGCTAAGATGCATTTCTTAAAGATAATAGATAGATTTTTGTTAGTTGATCTATTCAGTCAGCCTGTGCCTTTTGATTGATGAATTGAAATCACAGATCTCCATGACACAGGGAAACAACAGGACATCTGAGAGGAGTCTGGTGAGGATGCAGGTTGATGGTGCAGCAGGAGCCAGAGGCCTAGAACCATATCTATGACTCACTGCAATGATTATTTGCATGAACATCTATTTGGACAAAGAGTATATTTTGTGACATGCTGTGACGCACCGACAGGCCACAGTTTCCACAGTGAGATTTTTGGGGTTTTTTGTTTGTTTTCTTTTGGGAGAAGTTGTGGATATGGAGCGATGGGCAGATAAGTGGGATTAGGGAGCATGATGTGAAATTCACAAACAATGGAAACTTAAAAAAATAAATCAAGGCCATGATATTTAAAGCTACTATTGAAATGTGTGTTAATTACAATCATTGTGCTGTTGATTTTTAGTGTTGTGGGTTGTGTTCTCAGTAGTGCTTTGTGTTTTAATAATTATGGCTTTGAAGTTCTTTCATAGCTTCCTGTATGCTGATTCTATCTTCAGCCCAAAATGTTGCTTCTTATATTTTCTTTACACTTGTTTTGCTGGTTATAAAAATGTTAAGGCCACACACACACACACACACACACACACACACACATATCATATATGGAGATACATGTGTGTATACATCGATGTGAAGTTCAAAGGTCTCTCCTCTAATACTCTGTACCTTAGTTTTTGAGACAGAGTCTTTCACTGGCTAGGAATTGTTAAGTGGGCTGGCCTGGCTAGCTAGAGAGTCAGAGGGGTCTGCCTGCTTCCATCTTTCCTGGTACTGGAATTACACATGGGTATCACCATGCCCCAGGATTGTTTTTAACATTGTTTATGATAGTTAAACTCAGGTCCCCCTGGTTGCACAAGCCCTTTGCTGACTGAGACATCTCTCTAGCTCACAGTGTTATCATTTTTGATTATTCATTCATTCTTTTTTTTTTTCACTTAGTTTCTCCAAAAGTTAATGCATTTGGTTTAGTGAGAACCATAAAAGTGTCCAGAGCAAGAAGTCAGTCCACATCTCAGAGAATATAGCAGTTCTGTTTGAATAGTGTTAAGGTTGAGTATTCATGAAAGTTTTACAAAATAAACTTACTACAGGACATTAGATAAAATAAGTAAGTAATAATAGAAAGAATTCTTACTATATATATTTTTCTAGGTTTAAGAAAATAATTTATTTGGAAAATAATTAAAATATCTATAGGGTACTGCCCTGGTTAGCCAGTGGTGGCACATGCATGTAGAATATGGTGAAGGCAGATCATAAGTTCATGATCAGCTAGAGCTGAAGAATCATTTGTGATTAACAAGAGACCAGCACCACTGAGCTGAAATCTTCTGGAAGGTACTTCTCTAGGGGTCAGAATATTGTAGCTGTACTCCAAATGGCCTAGATAGCATCTCAAACTGGAGGCCGAACTTGGAAATACGGAAGAGCCACTCTTGTGGTTCTGGTTTCGAAACATGAGAGCTTGTAAGGCTGAGGTGCCTGAGAGAGAGTCTTCATCACATGGCAGGTTCTCTAAAATCTTAGAGAACCTGAGATTTTAGGTGGTTTGAATAAGGTTGCCCGGGGAGGGACACCATTAAGAGGTGTGGCCTTGATAGAGTAGGTGTGGCCTTGATGGAGTAGGTGTGACCTTGATGGAGTAGGTGTGGCCTTGATGGAGTAGGTGTGGCCTTGATGGAGTAGGTGTGACCTTGATGGAGTAGGTGTGGCCTTGATGGAGTAGGTGTGGCCTTGATGGAGTAGGTGTGGCCTTGATGGAGTAGGTGTGGCATTGATGGAGTGGGTGTGGCCTTGATGAAGTAAGTGTAACCTTGTGGAGGAGTATATCCCTGTGGGCATGGGCAATGAGACCCTACTCTTAGCTGCCTGTGGAGAGGAGTCTCTTCCTGGATACCTTTGGATCAGGATGTAGAACTCTCAGGTCCTCCAACACCATGTTGTCTTTTATAAGAGTTGCCTTGGTCATGTTGTCTCTTCACAGCATTGAAACCCAAACTAAGACAGAGGCCATTGGTGAAAATTCAGCTTTTCAGCTTCAGTTGCAATGAAGACTTCAGGACAATGGAGATTCTGGCATCATACATCTACCAAGGTTATTTGCCAAGGACAGGCCAATATGGGCTAGAACTGGAATGAGCCTCAGAGACAATCTCCCAGGCTGGAGAGTGGGACTGCCTAAGTTCCCAGGAGCCCAGATCCGGAATGAGTGCCAGACATCAGACTCTGAGCTACAGGGTTTGGATTTACACTGCCAGATTCTGGGTTTGCTTTGATCATATTATTCCTATGCCCCATTCTTCCCTTTTAGAATAACAATTATGTAACTAACTTGTTTTTGATTTTACAGGAGCCTGCAGTTAAGAAGAGACTTTGAACTTTTAAAGCGCTGAGTCCTTTTAAAGACTGTGAGGCTCTTAAAAGTTGTATTAAATTTCATATTCCAATATTAACATGAGATCCTGGGGACCAACAAGATAAGATACAGTTTAATTGTGACACGTTTGTATGTGAAGTTAACAAGGGGTGGAGTTAGTTTTTACTGTCAATTTAACAGGATCTAGAGGTGCCTTGAAACAAAGACTCTCAAATAAAGAATTTCTTCAGTCAGATAAGCCTATGGCTATGCCTGTGAGAGATGGTCTTGGTTATTAATTGGTATGGGCGGGTCTAACCCACCGTGAGCAGCAGCATCCTGAAGCTGATGGGCCTGGGCTATATAAGAAAGCTAGCTAAGTGAGTCAGAGAGTGAGCCAGTAAACAGCATTCCTCCGTGGCTTCAGCTCCTGTTTGAGTTTCTGCGTGAGTCTGCTCAGTGACGGATTGTGATCTGGAAGTGTAGGCCAAATAAACCCTTCCTTCCTGGAGTCAGGAAGTTTTAGGTCAGAGTGTTTTATTACAGCAATGGAAAGGCAACTAAGATAGGCTCTGATCCTGTTCCAAGCCCCGACACGGTTTCACACACATTGTCTCATTTAAGCATTTAAGCATGTTGTGGTGGCTTAATAGGAATGGCCCCCATAGAGTTATTACATGTTTGAATGCTTGGTCATGGGGAGTGGCACTACTGGGAGGTGTGGCCTTGTTGGAGGAGGTGTGTCACTGGAGGTGGTAGGCTTTGGTGTCTCAGAAGCTCAAGCCAGGCTTAGAGCAAGCACTCTTAGAGCTTCCTGCAGATCCAGATGTAGATCTCTTAGCTCCTCCTCCAGCCCCATGTCTGCCTGGATGCTGCCATGCTTCCCACCATGATGATAATGAACTAAATCTCTGAAACTGTAAGGCCGCCCCAATTAAATTATAAGAGTTGCCATGGTCATGGTGTCTCTCCACAGTTAGTAGAACCCTAAGTAAGATGCAGGTGAAGAGAGTTTCACTCTTTCCAGATGTTGGTTTATTAATGGAGTGACTGGAAGCCCAGGGAGACTAATGCATCTAAAAGCTAAGAGATAGCAAGTGGCCACCACCTCAGTTTCTATGCCAGCCCTGACAATCCCATGTTCATAGACTCCTTGGCTGTTCGCATAACTGTCCAGGGCCCATGTGGGCTCCAGCTGGGTCTTACCATCACCTTTCCCTTGGATCTGGAATGACCAGGAGCAAGTTGGCTTGTCCTTTGCACCACAGTGTATGATCTATATCATACTCTAAGTGGTCTATGGCTATGTCGCCTGGACTTTTGGAAGCACACCCTTTCAGTCAGAGTAAGACTGTGCCTTGGTACATGTTCTATATTTAACCACCTTCCTGGGGTCAGAGCCTGGGTCCTTAGCCTGGAGCTTACACTCCACACTATACATTAAAATTTAACAGGCCTCACTTATTTACACCTAAATGAGGTTTTTAATGACTTAATTAGCAACATATATCAGTTTGCTTCTTTAAACCTTGCTTCTTAGAGGTAAGGTTTCTAGCCATTTCTGGTGTTTAATAAAAGATGAATAAACCTCATTCCTCTCTGGCTAAGGAGGTCTGTGATTGCCTTCATCTGATTAGCACACACCAGGGTGCCCATACAGAAGTCACAATCATATAGTCGGTCAACAGTGTTTCTAACTGGCCAACGTGGCTTCTGCTGCCTGGGGATATCTGTCAAGAGTTCTCTGTGCTCTTCTGACTCAAAATAAAATGGCTAACATGAAAGCCAGACACCATGGTTGGCCAAGGAAGGGCCTGTCCCTGAATTTGGAAGTTTAGGCAGGATGCTACGGGGAGCCAGGGTCACCTCAGAGCCCCCTTTCCCTGCTTTACTGCTCTGGTGCTCCACAAAGTAATGCTGGGGCTTTGTACAGAAAGTAATCAGTTTTTTTCCCCCTGGATATAGCCAGAAACTTGAGAAAAATACACTTTCAATGACTTTTAAGCTTTGCAGTAGGATATTTTTTGTGTTACATGGTTGTCGGAAAAATTTAAATAGCAACTGTTTAGACCAACTGCCCACAGGTGTTTTATCTAATCAAATCTACGTTTTCATTTGCATTTGTTATATTGTAACCTTGGTCTCCTCCACAGGCTTACCTAATTTACAAATATTTGCAGTCACAGAGAAGATGGTGTTTTATGCTCGTGACTTTATGCAGCAGGCTATTTGCTCTCTCACGTGACAGTGAGCCTTTTTTTGTGTTTCTACCATATATCAGTCCTCTCCTTTCTTCATTTCTTTCTTCCCACCCAGAGAGAAACAATCAATGTTTATCGTCTGCTGTCAATACCTCCAGGCCTTTCTGGAAGCCTGGGTAGACAGTTACAGATATACTTTGTCTGTACAGGTCTTTCTCCCTGCCATGGATCTTCCCGACCACATTTCTTCTACCCTGCTTCTGCCTCATTTAATATATTGTGAACAATGGATGGAGGGGGACCTTAGTGCTCACTGTTCTGCATTTTTACATTCAACTTGTCACCAACCTGGAGTCTTTTGTAGATCATGTTGCATGTGGGTATCATTCTGTTTTCTTCCAGTCACGTCGTCAATTACGTCAACACTGTGTCTTAATACGTGCAATCTAATAATTCCCTCGCCTGCCCGATGACATTCCCTGGTTATGAACAAAGTGTTTCATTTAGTCCCTTGAGTGTGGATGTTTCCTGGGTGTGAGCTCCCCTTCAGCCTATGAGGTCTAAGAGCAGAACATTTGGTCTGGCTCTGCTTCTTCCCTTGTTTTCTGGGCTTAGCATCTCTATGGCTTCTCTGGAGCCCATAGAGGCCAGGTTGGAGGAGACAGAGTGACAGCAAAGGAAAGACCCAAAGCCTGGGCTCAGCTATATATACCTGAGTTGAAATCTCACATCTCACCCTTTTAAACCACGTGACTTGGGGAAAATGACTTGAACTTACTAAGATTCAGTTTTCTCCTCTGAGATGTAGATGTTGGATCTCTGGTATATTGGTTACTTGTGTGAAGTCATGCGAGCAGTGTAATGGAGCCAAGATGACAATGTGATTTACGTGGAGGGAAGCCTTATTGGGTCCATGAATTCAGAGGCTTCAGTTCATCATGATGGGCAGAGCAACTTGCCCCAGAATGACCAGGAGGGAGAGGGAGGGACAGACGATAAATATATAGGAAGTGACCATCAAGGCAGAGCAGAAGGACATGTCCCCAGTAACCTACTTTCTCCACCTAGACCTTACTGTCTTCTTTCTCCACTTACCCCAAATACTATTGTATTCTGACTCTATCAGTTGACTAATCTACCACATGGAGTCAGAATACCTTAAGATTCACCTTCTCAAAGCATGTGAACCATAGCCAGACATGGTGGCACAAGCCTTTGATCCTGGAACTCTCAGGAGGTTGAGGCAGGTGGATCTTTGAGTTCAAGCCCAGTGTGGTGTACACATTGAGTTCCAAGACAGCCTAGGCTACAGACAGAAAGTCTGTCTCAAAAAACTAAAACCAAAAGAATGAAACAAAACAACAACAACAACAACAACAACAACAAACCAAACCAACCAAACCAAACAAAACCATACAAAAAGCAACCCACATGAGTCTGGGAGAGACGTTTTGTATCCAAGCCATAGCTCCTGGCAGGGGAGTTATAAGCACTAGAGGAGACACAGTCTGCTCTTAATGAAGGGCCATGACTTGGAGAGGTAGCTCCAGGACATCTACCAGCTTTAGTTTAATAAATAAATCTATGTAAGTCTAAAAGACAATTGACTTATAGAAGCAAGTATTTACACAGCAAATTAAGTGGTATGTCCCCATGAGCCAAACTGTGCAGGTGGCATGTCAGTGACCATGTCTCAGACACTGCGCTTCTCTGTGCCGTCTGAAACACAGTCAAGTAGTACCTTCTGCAGAAAGGGTGTTAGGTCTCAGCTGTCTGGGGGACTTCCCCCCCTCCAGCTCCTCTGTGGGGCTTTCACCCTCATCCTCACTCTACTCCCCCAAGCCTCCAGTGGTTTTTGTTTCCCCAGCTGCAAAGGAACTGACTCTCCCTCTTTCTCCTCCACTAGTGTGTGTGTGTGTGTGTGTGTGTGTGTGTGTGTGTGTGAAGCAAGACTCTGGCTCCTTGCAGACAGAAAGCAGACTCCTTGTCTATCATTGCAGTTACTCGGTCTTTAGAAGAAAAGCTGATGTCTGTGTTTTATAGACCTCTGCCAACATGGGAATGACATGCTTCTACATTTCTTTCACCACCATCCCATGGCCATGGCAGATGTCATTCTTGCATGACAGAATTCTTTTGACTGAGCTGTTTCCACAAGCCTTTCTAAAGGCTGGTTTAAATGAATGGAGTAGATACACACATGAGTCCTTCTGGTCAGCTCTAACTTCCAACTGAGCTATAATGACCGAGGCTATGGTCATTATAGCATACTATGGTCATTATAGCTCACTTTTGGATCTGATTGAAATGTCCAGGACAGGGTCCTCTACTATCATCTTCTTTGTCCCAAATGGATGCTGTGCCTCAGGGACTGGCATCTGTCTGTAGCAGGAAGCCTACTTGTGGAGGCAGCAGAGATTCCAACCTGCCTGCCAGCTTCAGGCTTTCTTCCTCAGGTCATCAATCAGTAGGAGTCTAAGCTGCCTCTCACGTGCTGGATCATATTCTAGAGAGCCCCCTCTACCTTGTTTTCAGGGACACTGTCGTCACCCAGCGTGGCGCAAGTTAAGCGATGCTTTAGCGAAACCTGCCAGACTGTTAATCTTGAGATAACAAAGGGAGAGGTGTGAAGCCCAGGGGCTGTAGTGACAGTTGTGAAGCAAGGTGACAATTTACTTACTCTGTCAGGGAGGAAGGGCTGGGTCTGACCTGGGCTGGGAGGAATCTGTATTACTTTGGGGAGAAGGCCCCAATCCACCTCATTGTTGTGTAGGTTCAGAAACCCTCAGCAAGCAGGAGCCACATTCCATCCCAGGCATGGTAGAACCAGGATCACGCACTCTACAGCACCAACAGTCTACTGTGGGCCAGTTAGCAGACAGACACGGGCCATCCCGCATGAACAAAAGAACTTTGTTGGCAAAATACATACATTATACCTTTAAAGGCAAACAATAAAAAAACATAAATGAGGGTCTGGAGAGGTGGTTGAGTGGTTACGAACACTGGTTGCTCTTTTATGGGACTCTGATTTGATTCCCAGAACCCACTCGGCAGCTTACAACTGGCTGGAACTCTAATTCCAGGGGATCTGATGCCTTCTTTTGGATTCGGCAGGCACTGCATTCACATACTACATAGACTTGCATGCAGGTGAAACACCCTTACACATAAAATAAATTAAACAAGTTAATTTTAAAAAGAAAAGAAAATCGCTGGGCAATGGTGGCACATGCCTTTAATCCTAAAACTTGGAGTTTGGGAGACAGAGGCAGGCTGAACTCTGAATTTGAAGACAGCCTGGTCTACAGAGTTTCAAGACAGCCAGGGAACTCAGTGACATGTTACAACAGGCACTCAAAGTTCACTGAAGGTCCAGTGGCTCATAGGGACAGCTGTCCTCCACATGTTGACTCAAATACACAGATCTTGCTGATCCTGTGACACCTCCAAGAAAATGTGTGCTTATGTTGGCCCCAGCAGGGAAAGCATGTACAGAGGACTGGGGACTTGTCTCCCAGGGTTATCCCTTGGAAGTGACAGATGTCACTTCCACTCATTTTTATGCACAATGGAAGAACAAAGTCATCATATGTTTGAAAATGAATGCAACTAGTGATTATCATATTAAGTGAATTAAATTACTCTCAGAAAAACATCATGTTTTGTGTCACCAGTGGGTTCTCTTTTATATGGATACACAAATGAAAGTAGAAATGAAACTATCTAAGGGAACAGTGGGGACTCATGGGAAGGGGCAAGAAGGAGGAGGGCAGTAAGATACAGGGCAATATGCTCAAGGTACATTATATACTTGTATAAAAATGGCTTTATATAACCTGCTATAATAATGATAATATCAATATGAGATGAGTCTTAAGACCCCTTAACCATGGGAGGCAGCCAATTCAGCTCTCCCTGTCCTGGGGTGGAAGAGGATTGTCAGCAGTGGGATGACCCCAAAGGTGTTACTTACGAATGGGAAGAGTACATAAAGAACAGAACAGGATTTTTGGGACAGTTATGAGTTTGTTCTGCTGCTTAAACCCAGTTCCACAGGCTGAGAGTGTGAGCAACAGGACCTTGCTTTCTAAGTTATGGAAGCCTAGAAATCCAAGGTCAAAGTTGGAATAGGTTTGATCTGGAGGGGTCTTGTTCCTTGACTCTCAGATGGCCATCTCTCTGTGTCCTACATGTGGGTGCCCATCCCTGATGCCTTTCTAAGTGTTCATATTTCCTGTCTGTGTGAAGACACAGCCAAAGGAGACCATTGAATAAACTTGTTTGGATTCACTTGACTCTTCGAAGGCTCCATCCCCAAAGTCAGTTGTGTTTGAAGCAGAAAGCTTTCAACACTAGGATTCCATGGTTCATCCCAAGCCAATGTAAACCAGAAATAGAGCTAAGGAGTTCAGAAGTGCCCAGTGAGAGAGGAGTGGAGAGTGAGTAAGAACTTGTCACATTGGGAATGGAATGCTAGAGCTCGGATCTCAAACACCCCTCTGAAGCCATGTGCTGTGGTCTTATCCACAGCCTGCTGCTGGTGAGAGGTAGTAGAACCTTTAAGAGATGGGGCATGGGGAGAATGGTCACAGGGTCATGCCCTGGAAGGTGTTCTCGGGATCTCTATTCTGAGAATCCAGGAAGTGAATGGCTTCCACTACACATGTAGATTTCCCAGTTGCCGAATATCACTATATATATACATATATATGTATATGTATACGTATACGTATACGTATACGTATACACACACACACACACACACACACACACACACACACACACACACAGAGTTCACTCTCACTCTTTGTGGAGACCCTGATGAAGAAGTAAGATGTATTATTTGTGAATATATTTTACACAGGACAAATCTGAGGTATAGAAGCTCTCCTAAGAACATGTGGCTATTAATGGGTAGGGCCGGGGTCTGAGCCCACGATGTCTAACCCCGAGTGCTCTCTAGCTATAATGAAGCTGGTGTCCTCATTGAGGTTAATGAATCTGATGACATACAGTTCTGTGTCCTGCTGCTTTAGAGCCCGCACAAAATGAATCTCTTGCTTAGCTATGTGACACATGGAGGCTCCTTGATGTCAGTGACACACAGTTTTCTTGCTTGGGTGAAGTCAGGGCTTACTGAGAACCATCAGCTAGCATTTAAGGTCAGGCTCTCTTATGCTTCATGGACTACAGAGGTTTCAATGTCTTTGCAGGGTTCTGGCTTCTGAGCAGGCCTACCTCAGCCCAGAGCAGGACTGGTTCCCCTCTGCACCTGCACTTCTGCTACCTGCCCCCACACTTGGGTTAATGGTGCCTGGAGTCATGGTCCAGGAAGGGAAATGGGTTGGTAGAAAGGTAGTAGGTGCCTCTATGCAATCTGAGTAGCATTACCCAGAAACAGGAGCATATTCTCAAGATATTACTTAGAAAAGGAAACGAAGGCAATGTGAGAAGCTGGAAAGAGGGTGTGCAAAAGTGATGGGGGTTAAAGGGTGGTGCTGGTTACACATCTGTCCTTTACTGGGCATGGGCAGTTTGTCCAGGGAATATAGTAGTTTCTAAAGGCAGATAAGTTTAGGCATATTTTTTTTGCAACCTACTTTTAATAAGGGTTCAACCTCTCCTCTAGCCCACCACCCAGTAGAGGTAGTGGAAAAGTTGTTAGGATACAGGAGGAAGTGGACCTGTTCAGCAATAGTTCTTTGGTGGCAAGCTCAATCTTCTTTCTCAGCAGTTTAGACCCATAAAAAATACCAAATATGACTCAGCAGCTGCAGACCAGTTCTCTAGGCAGGCAGACACCACACATGAATCAGCAGTTGTAGCTCAATCCTAAAGAAAGCACAAGGCTCACCAACCAGCTTGAGGTGAGGACACAGAAGCAGCAAGCTGCTGCAGGAACCTCAGGAGCAGTTCTTAGGCAGTTTCTCTCAACGGCAGCATTGTTACTACAAGTTGAGCTCAACACACTATGTAAGACGAACCAATACATGTGTGTCATTAGCGAAGAATAACGAGGTGGAGCAAACCAAACCAATTTTTAGTGCTAGTCTCCCATTGTCTGTGGGGTCATATTTATAGTCTGTCATCAAACGTCCTTTCACATGTCTGCTATATCCAAATATCCTTTTACCTGTGTCTGCTTCAGAAAAGCTTTCTTTCATGTGTTTGCTTTAGATAAAGTCTCCCTTTGTGTGAGGCTTATATTCTAGTATATGGAAGCCAGGAAGTAAGCTAGTGAAGACAGATGGTGGGCAGGGGTTTGAAGGGATCAAGGCAGACAGAAGTGAATGTCTGGGCTGAAAACACTGAGCAGGACAGTGTGCTCAGATACACTTTTTTTGGGGAGGAACATGGACGAGTCAGCTACTACAAGATGGTTTGAGACTATTCTAAGCTGGGCAAGAGTAATGTCCTTCAAGCTATGGCAAGCCTGGAGTAGGTAGTGGTGGTAATGGTGGAGTTGGGGCATGGGAGGGGTGATGGAGGTGTATCATTGTGCATAGGAGTCATAGGAGGGGTTGTAAGACCACAGAGATAAGCCCCTGGAACTGTAAGTAAATGCCACGGGCTGCCACTGTGCAAAGAATGCACTGCAGGGAGTACAAGCCAGAGCAACAGGAGCAGGTGTGAACAGGGCCAGTGCTGCAGTCACCAGGGAGGCTACTGGGGTGAGCGTGTACTGGGAACTAGAAATCTATGTGAAGTCCTCTCCATGCTCTCAAGCTCAGCGATCTTGTAGTAACTGCCTCCCTTCAGTCCTGCACTAGAGTGCTACAGCAGGACTGTGGTTGAGGTTTGGGGACAGGGCAGGCCTGAGCATAGCAGTTGAGAGCCTTCTGGTGAGGCTCCTGGTGTTAGCCTTTTCTAGGTCAGCCAAGATCTAACGGTTTGTTTCTAGCTGCTGGTAACTTCCTGGGTCATGATGGAGGACAAGCATCTTCCACAGAGAGGAAGGCATATTTTGGAGACTACCACAGCCTTCACTTTGGTTCCTGGACCTGCACTGAGCCATCATGAGAGACGTTGGCCTCAGCAGGGCCAGCCTGGAGTGCCTTTCTGTGTCCCAACATCATCCTGGCCTTTTCCCAGCTGTGAGATCAGAAGAGAAGCAGCATGAGGTAAAGAGAAGCCTGCAGTGGCCCTCCTTCCTGCAGTGCAGCCTCCGCCCAGTGTAGGAAGCCCAGGGCATGGAGGAGATGAAGTGGCAGGATGGGGGGTGTTTCTGTCAGCATTACTACTGAGCACTTACTCGATGGCAGGACCCGGGCTGAACACTTTACATCTCTCAGTTGATTCCTTCAACATCCCTGTAAAATACTTACTGTTGCCTCCCTATTTTACAGATGTAGCAACAGAGTCCAGGGTTACACACCAGTGAGTATGTGTGCCACTGTATCATTTCCTCTGATGATCAATTATCTGAGTCTCTTAGGAGGTCCATTTGCCCTGCATCTTGATAGGTCTTCATTCTGGACTAATTCTCTTTTGTCTTTCATCCATCACTCAACCTTGAATGTGACCACCCACTTCTTGTGGCAGATCCAGCTCCTGGGCCCTCCTAATTGCTGTTTGCAACTCCCGGGCAATTTGTAATAACTTACAAACCCAGCTTGAGGATTCTCAGAGGAAAGGAGTTGTGGCGGCAACCAGCTGTCAAGGACAAGTGCAGTTCAACCTCAATTAATGGTTTCTTGTACACTTTATATTTATTCAGACATTTTGTGTATGTGTGAGAGTGGGCATTCTTGCCCCAGAGCATGTGTGGTAGTCAGAGGACAGCTTGTAATAGGTGAGTCTCTTCTTCTACTATGTGAGTCCTGGCGATTGAACTCAGGAAGTTGGGCTTAGCGGCAATCACTTTTTCTTCCTGAGCCATCTCACCAGCCCGATGCGTGGTTGATACATGCACAGTAACAGTTTAGGATAGTGACAACGTTTCAAAGGACAAAGGTGCAGCATAGAGATGCCTGGTGGGGTTGACGGTTGTCCACAGTCATTAATTATCATTATGGGGACTGTATTGGGGATGGTGATTAGGTGAGGGTTTTATTTTGTTTCTATTGTGTTTTAAAATCTTTGGGAATATATATATATATATATGTACAAGTACATGTACATGTATATGTATATATATACATATATATATATATTCATATATCATTAGTAAAGTTCCAGGGAGCCACAGATCTACAGGACCTTGAGCAGAAAAGGATTGTGTAACAAACCCAGCCCAAAGGGCAGCTCCATCCTAACAGGGCATCCTCTCCTGGGCCTACTTGCCCACCTCTAGCACTGAGAAGCTCATGCCTTGACTTGTAGACTTTCTATCTACTATTTCTGGAATTCTGCTGGGCTTGAGCTGTAGGCTCGGATTCTAGATTCAACTTTGGTACTCCCATTGGCTTGAGCTTCTCGGTGCTTCCCGCTGGCCCCCATGTTCCAGGTGGAAGTCCTTATGATGCTTGCTTCTCATGTCCTTGCAAGTGCGCGGGAGGAGAACTACCACACAACGGTGGTGTGTGAGGGTCACGTGTGACCACTGTTCTGCTTCCTGCAGGGCACTGTGTCACAGAGCCTGTTCTGAGAATGCCATCAGTACCCTTGCCCATCTCCTGCCACAGCCGCCTTGGTTGTATTTGTTCCATATTTGCTATGTCCTGGCACTTTAATTCTGAAGGAAGGTTCTGAAGCTGAAGTTTTTTTGACAACTATTGTTTTTGCCCGACTTTTTTTATAGATGAGGAACAGGATGTGTAGAGAGGAAGAGGGACTTATGTTCCCCAGGCAGAGCTGCCAGGTTTAGCTATAAGCATACAAGATGCCCGGTGAATTTGAATGTCTGGTAAACAAATCATTTTATTATATCCCAAAAGGGGCACGAGGCATATTTGTTTACCTGTATTTCATATTCTGTGTTCTCTCTGCAGCCTCTTCTCCAAGTCATGTGACAAGGAGATTCCAGAGGTAGAGCAGGGCTCAGGGGGTCCCACATATCACTCTGCTGCTCCTTCCTTGGGCTCCGGAGTAAGAAGCACAAGGTCTGTATGCTTCCAGTACCTTCTTCCTGGATGAGGCAGACTGTATGAATCAATCATGGAGTCTTTTCTTCCTCAGCTCCATCATCCAGAGCTCTAAGGTCTCTGAAGTCCACTACCCAACCTGTCAATGGACAGTGCTATTGTGTCCCTCGGAGTTTCATGGACTGTCAGCATCTTTCCTCCCAGTGCTGTCCAGTGATTTTGCCTGTCCCTGCTGAGCTCACATACCTGGACCACAGCACAGATGCCAGCCAGGTTTGCCAAGTCGGTATGCGCAGGGGCTGAGACTGTCAGAGGATAAAGCGTGTTCACATTTTTTTCCAAGCAAGAGCCCTGCTGGTGAGCCAGTGAGGAGCAGGTTCAGACCTAGAATAGGCAGGGCAGGTTGAAATGGGCCTCCTGTTTCCTGGTGGTCCCACATATCTCCCTACAGGTCCAGGAAGGAATGGAGGTGAAGTGGGTCAGGTAGGGTCAGGACACACAAGAAACACGTGCCCTCAGCCTGCTTTGTACTCTGGGAGTGTGAGCCCAGGACTGCCAGATACTTTTATATTTTCTAACAACACCAGAAATCTAGAGTCTTATAAGAAACCTGCTTTGTGAATATTAATAAAAGCTTCATGTTTCTCTAAGAACATCGCACAGGCCATACAAAGCAAGGCCACATAGGTATCCAGCCACAGACTTTGGCTCCTGCTCAGCACCCCTGTGGGGAATGGACCCCAGCTGGCAGACATTCCAGGCTGCATACCTTGGGGCATTCCCTCTTAGTCCCCTCTGTAGCAGGCCTGGGATGAGAGGGCTCTCACCTCCCTCAGAACGACAAAGCAGGGAGATTAATAAAGATCCCAGCCCCGCTGATCTATCATCTTCTGGCACTGAATTGCACACGTATCTCATTATCATTACGGAGCTTTTGGGTTAATTGCAAATCAGGGAGTTGAGATTATTAATGAAAGTAGAACCTTTGGGTGTGAAGGGAGGGCTCAGGCTCAGCTGGCTGATGTCCCAACCCTGGCTATAGTGTCCTCTGGGCACCTGCTGACCCCCCAAGTCACTCTCATGTCACTGCTGTTCCCAGGCTCCCTGCAGTTGATTCGTGCACGTGCCTTCGAACCATTTCCCAGGAACTCTGTGCAGCAGGAGCATTAACGCAAATGTGCTCATTACACCTGATGGTGCACAATCCTTGCAGAGGAAATTAGGGATGATTAGGCGTCATTAGAGGAAGATGTCTCTCTTCACCCAAAATATTGACGGCCAAAAACCCAGCCGTGCAGATAACAAATGAGCGAGACGTAGAAACACAAAGCACTGTGGGGATGATCAATGTTGTCCCGACTGCACCCCAGACAGCTCCAAAACAACGTTAAACAGCTGCTGCAGAAAAAGCCTCTGGAAGCCCTGTCTGTTCTCCTAACTTGTTCTCCCCAGGACATGTTGAGAGCGGATATCTGAAGTCTGTGGATTTTTATTTGGCAGAGGTCACAAGCGACCCATCTAATCTACCTTCGCCTGTAATTTGTTCAGAGTGCACAAGTGTTTCTGAAAAACGAAACAAAACAGTAAATCAAAATAGCTAGGCAGGGTGCTCCTGCCTCCTGGCATCCTGTCAGCTCAACCACAGAGACTAGGCTGTAACAGAATATCGGACCCATCGCAGTGTATGGAGCTGAGGGTCAACCATCTTCTAGGATGCGAAGTGGTTTGCTCCAGTCCTCCCAACACTCTCTGTCCTTTCCCAACAGTATGCTGGAGTAGATCCCCATTTACCACAGCAAGTGTGTGGTATGCCCGAGCTTCTTTCTATTCAATGCCTACCTCTGAGACTACTAGAGTTGTCATCTCAGCTCAGGACTATTCTTCACTGTAAGACAATTTCAGCGTGCCGTGTTCCCCATTCCTTTGAAATTCTTAAGCATCCTTTCTCCATCGGAAGCCACCCAGCTTCACATGACTGTAGGATAAAGGGCCAGTTACCCATCCAAAGCTCAATGCACCCTTCTTTATCTAGAGTGTTTCTGAATTTGGGTCTCTAGCAATGCTGGCCTGACCCCATGTAGACACACTAGGGCCCGTTCTCAGAGAGTCACAGCAATCCCTCTAACCGGCAAAGATTTGGCCCTTGTCAATTCTGAATGGGTGCTGACTCAATGCTTCAGAGCTCTCCCTCCCATCCCACCTCCCGTTCTCTCGCTTTAATCAGCATGGCCCTCTGGACCACTGCTGACTCTTTATCCTGGTGCCTCAGCTATTCCCAGGTCTGTTTCCAGGCCTCCTTTGCCCAGCTTACCATGAGCACCCAGAGTGTGGCTCTCCACCCTCTGCAGCCACCCCTGCAGGGTCCAGAAGCTCTGCTCTCTGTGAGGACTGACGAGAATTCCCCTGGGAGGATTTGCTTGGCACCAGACTAATTTCGTTTTCCTCACATAGTGTGCGAGTTTTAATTGAGTTCCTAGATTTTGCTAATGTTCTGGAAGAACATTAATTCTCAGAAAGTGCTTTAATTAGGCCTGGTGGTCCTGCCCTATGCTTGCCAACCACAGAAACCTTACGAGCTACTCATTCCTCAGTCTAATGTGCTGCTCCCTTCCAGATTGTCAGGGCCCAACCCTTGAAGAGTGTCTTCCATCTTCCCAATAAATTGGTTTAATATAAAGTATGTTTTCCAGTTTAACACAACTGCAAGACCTGATAAATAGTTGGACTCAATCCCTCAGAATCTGTAGATTACCACTGGGTGATAGAAGACTTCAGAAAAGAATGGTATGTTTGTTACACATGAAAAGGGGCACAACTTCGGGCTGTGTGCCATTTACTGCCACCCTGCTCAAGAATTGAAACATGAGAGTGTGACATTTCAGAGTCCCCGAGCTGTCCTTCTGATCGTGGAGACCTGCCTCATCAACCATTACATGTAGGTTTCTTTAATGACAAGGGATGCTTTTCTCTGTGGTTTCTATAAGAATCAGAGTCTCTTTTCTTTCATTTCTCTCATCTAGAGCAGAACCATGCTTATATGTTGTATGTATGCTTGTGTGTAGTCACGGCTCATAGGCTCTTATAGCTGTGTGCTATCTTTATCCTGAACACCTCGCCATTTGTCTACCTGAGCTACAAATAAATCAGTGGTCCTGTGATTCCATTCCCAGGAGTATATCCAGCAGAAGCACACATATGTGTTTACTGAAGAATGAAAGTCGTGGGCTAGAATGTTCATGGCAGCCAAAAACTGGGGTGGGGTCATGGCCTACGTGTTCATCAAGAATAGCTTGCACATGCAAATGGTGATGTACTTAGAGTAGGCGTCTCTTTGGAAGTACAATAGACACCAAATACTGGCAGATGAGCTTTGAGAGAAAGCTAATGTGAGAGATTTCTCTAGGTCTGTGTCTCACCATCTTGGTGGATGTAACCCTGTTTTCCAGGTCAGAGAAGATTGGTGGAAAGCCAGGACAAGAATGACCAAAACTGGAAGATTCGTCACCACCCTTGAGAAGAATTAAGGAGTGGGATGAAGGAACATGAAGACATTTGCTCAGAGGACGGTAGAGCAGAGGGTGACCTGTATGAGCCTAGGAGTCCAGAGCCTGAAATGGTCTCGTTATCTAGAGACCAGGCCGCTGCTCAGACAAGCAGGGCTTGATCCATGCATGAGACAAAAGAACTGGGGGAGATTTGATCAGTAATTCTTTCCATGCAGCTAAACACAGCAGCCCAGGAGTGAGCGAGGGTATGATTTAATAACACACAACATGCCGTTGAGATGCAGTCTGGCTAACAGAAGTGATTAACCAGCACATACTGCAGCTGTGACTCACTCATGGTGATGGCACAGTAAAGGGGAGACGGCTTTGTCTCCCTAATCTATGACACTGAGGTCTTGACTTGATGCTATCCTTGGCAAGATCCACGGGATACACACCCAAATTATAGTACAGACAGACAGACAGACAGACAGACACACACACACACACACACACACACACACACATTTTAACTTTTAGGTGGATGTGGTGAATGACAGAATACATGATGACAGAGCCAGGATTCCTTAGTTCTTGTCCCATCTCAGCCGATATGTTCCTTCCACTTGACATGGAATAATGCCTCCTTGCTGCTTTACTTATTCCTCAATCCTCTCAGAATATATATATATATATATATATATATATATATATATATTACATATATATATAATATATTTTTATATATTTTTAACTGCTTATCTGAAATGTGCACGTGACTATGACACCCATGGCTTGAGCCCCTGGGCGGCTCAGAGTCTAGTAGACCCAGTCAGAACTCAACTCCTCACCTGCTCAGTGAGCTTGGTGAATGAGATGACCTCTCACAAACTTCCTAAGTTAAGTATAAGTATTGAAACTTAGAAACTCTTCTTGAAGCCACTTAACTAAATTTCTTTAAAAGTTTCATTAATCTTTTTCTGACAATATTTTCTCCTATAAACTTCAAACCTGACTAGAATGCATCACACAGCAAATGAAATCCCCTTATAAATATCTCTAAGGACACAGGGGGAGATTAAGGTTTTTATTGTATTCAGCAGTTCTTTGAGAAATGTGTTATTTACATTTAACATTCCCTGAGCCACAATGTATCACAGTTGTTGCTACCAGACAGCAGTCGTCCTGGGATTGGGAGCTTGTGTGCTTGGCATCAAAGCTTAGAGCCGGAAAGACAGTCCTGACCATAGTAAGGAAACATCATTTAGTAAATTCTGGGTCCTCATGACAGCAAAGGAGATAACACTGTGTGGAAAACCAGAGACGTGGTGCTTCAGAGATGAAAAAGAACTTAGCAAGATTTGAATTGTAAACCCGATGGAAGCTTATGAATACTCTAACGTAACTGTACAGTGCTTCATATGTATCCAAAAGTTAACATTTTATTTTCATGTTCAGACATTCATGAGATAGCAGTGTTTTTAATAATTATAAAACAAAAACTCTGGGTGACAGAAAACAGTGTTTTTAAACTAGGAATGCAAAGCTGGTCTAATAGAATCACTCAAACAAAACCAATAAAACACATAATCACTGCAGAGGATACTAAGTTAGCATTTGAGAATTCAACTTAATTTCTGATAAAATTCTCACCTGACAGAAAATGTAATATTCCTGTAAAATATGACTTCAAAATTCTCCAGCTGTAGGCTCTATGCTTTTAAAGATATAAGTGAAGTCAGGCAGTGTTGGCCTAAGGACTTGTGGCAGGAGAAGGAAGGCATCAGTGATAGACACAAACCTTCAGCTGTGTGATGGAAAATACTGGACCTGGGTGACAACCCAGTGAGTGTGGTCACAGAAAAGACACAGTGCACTTGGAGTTTGCCGGCAGGACACAGATCTTTGCTGTATGTGACATGTGAGACCATGAAGGATGGATAGATGAGCTTGCATGTCTCAGTCCTCTTAGACTGTGGTACCTGTCATTGATACCTCAATGAGGCTGTAAAAAATCCAAGGGATTCTTATAGATGAGGAAAATCCAAACACAATACTCAAAAATAAGTGAATACATGTACATTGAGTTCTTGAGGTTCTATATTATCAACTGATTTCTTAGGCTATATTTCTCTTTAAATGTCTCCATTGTTATATTTCCAGTTTATATCTGTGCTTAACAAAAATGGTTCAAATATAACCTGGCTTTACATACAGACTTATCAGTCAGAAGGAAATCAGGAAAAGACTATTCGATGTGTGTCATGTGTTTAATTTTTATTGTAAAGAAATAAAGTGCTATTCTGGCTTAAATTAAGAGCAAAATAGAAAAAAACCCACCTCAAATAATATCACATATGATGACGCAATACTGCACATAGTCCTCTAAGCCAGGCCTGTGCTCCTTGATGTTATACAGTATAGGTCGGAGCTGTTGCAATGAGTCAAGAAAAATAAAATAGATACAAAAAATAAAGATGATAAAACTTAGTTATTTTTGCATATAACATAATTACTTACATAGAAAATCAGATCACTGCTAAAACTAATAATTGATTTTGGGTAGGTTGCAAAGCTAATATTCAAAATTCAAATTTGCATTTATATATATTTACACACAGTGCTCCTCTCTATGTGGCTTTACATCTGCACTTACCCAGATCTTGAACAAGTCCAGGCCTGTTTCTTTGTCATTATCCTCTAGATAACACAACAGAAAGCCATTTATACAGCATCTGTGTTGCACCAAGCATCACAAGTGATCTCGAGACCAGTTAAAGTACATGAGAGGATGCATAGCTCACGTACAAACACCGTGCCATCTCCCGAGAGACTTGAGCACTTCAGAATCTGGCCGCTGTAGGACCTGGAATCAACCTCGTGGATGCTGAGAGTTGCAATTACAAAACAGAAAAACTTGAAATTCCACTTAAAATGGTATCAGGAACATAAAACATTTAAGGGTAAATTTCATGAATATATACAAGAACTCTACACTGGAAACTAGAAAGAATTCCTGAGAGAAAGTAAAGAATGTTCAGGGAAATGGCAGGCTTCAGAAATACATCAGAAAAATCTGTATGGAAATGCAAATGCCTAACAACCTCCCCACCCCCCCAAAAAAAAAATCCTGGAAAAGAACAAATGTAGAAGACTTCAAGACGTACTCTAAAGCTACAACAAGAAAGATAGCATGGTGTTGGGACAAGGGTTTACAAACAGATAAGCGAAACGGGACACAGTTCACAGATAGCAATCATTGCTTTCGGCAGCAGAGACGGGCAGTCCGATGGACCAACCTCCCCATCACTTGTATTAAAAGAGCTGTGTGTCCTTATTACTCAAAAGTTCTACTCTATACCTTATCCAAGCATCAGTTCAAGACGTGTTTAGATATAATTGCAAGAACCAAAGTCACAAAGCTTCTGGAGATACATGCATACATTTTATAAGGTCAGAGGAGGAAAAAGATTATTCGAGTCCACTGGAATGAGAGCCACTTAAGAAAGGGCAAGTGGGAGAGATGAATGAGGAGCTCACCGATCAGAGGAAAATATTGTCAAGACATAGATCTGGAAAGCCACTGCTCTTCAGGGTATGTAAATCATTGCTATTTCTCAAGAATAAAAAGACAAACAACCCAATTAAAAGTGAACAAAAGATCTGAATAGACAGTTCGCAAAAGAAGACATATGAGCATCTGATAAACACATGAAGAATGGACAGCATTGTTAGCCATTAGGGGAATGAAAATCCAAACCATGGGGAGTCACAATTTCACTTCAGTAAGAATCTCTGGAACTGAAAAGCAGAAAACCCCTGAACACGGTGATGTTGTAAGCAGCTTAGGGCTTCAGATCCTGTAGATGGGAATGTAAAATAACTTAACAATTTCTGAAAAATATCTAGTGATTTATGGAATTAGTAAGATGACCTTCATCCATCCTGTGATTCCACTTGCAAGTGGTATCTCAAGAAAACAGAAGAGTGTGTCTACACAAAGTCTGGTCCAGGGTTACTCACTGTAGCTTATTGTGCAAGAGCCAAGATCCTTGGCCCTGGGCAGGAGCCCGGATAAACAAGCTGGCGGGGTTATCACTAGAATATCACAGCACAGCAGCACGAATGGCCTGCAACCATCATTTAACCTTACATAAATGTAGGTACTGGGGTCATTCTCATGAGTTTCTGGAGGCCAACCAAACCCAGCAGTGGAAAGCAGAAGAGCAGTTGTCTCTAGAGAATGGGGGAATTGTTGTCTGGGAGTAATGGGTAGTGCTCTCTGTATCTTGGGGCCTGGGTTACTGTACACATTTGTTAAAATGCAGAACACACTGGGATTGTGCATTTTGCTGGATTAGCAGTGATTGCCATGTTTAATTGTACATAAGAATAGGACTCAGTATGGACACTTCAACACATGATACAGCATCACTGTCCAAATTCATCTTCCTTTTGCCCCTTCTGGTCTTCTCAACACCTAGCAAGCACAAGTCCACATTAGGATGGACTTCTAGTTTCTTCATGGGAAGGAACCATTTGGTACTGGTCTGCATACGGCTAACTTACACTTAATGTCCTCCAGCTCCTCACATTTTGTTGTAAATATCAGCATATTTTTATTCTTTATGGCTGAATAATACTCCATATCTATATGACCTATATGTTCTTTATTCACTGATGATTGATCCCACATCTTAGCTATTTGAGTAATGTATACCTATTCCATTACGTGTACATTTTTACATCACAACAAGGAGGATGCAACCACTACTGAACTCCTGCTAACGAGGTCCGTATAGAACTATTTGAGGGTAAATGCATAATATCTTCAATTTACTTTGACTTATCCTGAAGTAATATAGATAAATGCATGGAAGAAACATGAATAGATGTATAAATATTTCCTAAATTATGCACAATAAAAGCTAATGGTAGAACCCTTCACACAGAAATTCACTGTGAAGTCCCTTTACTGTATGCTCAAACGTGTTCATTAAAATATTACCAATAAAATAAAAGTAACAAAAAGATTTTTTTAAGGTGTTAAAAGCTTCATATCTGTAGTTTATTCCTGGGGGGTCTGAAAGGCCACGGATCCAGCATGTGTGACAGTATTGTGTAGACCCTGAAGCTCCAGGGTGCTGGACACCATGCGCTCTGCAGTGTAGGTGCCAGCAGCCTGCAGCATTGCCTACCCAGCCTCCACCCCCGCACTCCCAGAACAGCTTTGATGACCACATAAAATAACCAAACAGCACACGCAGGCGGCACTTTACAGAACTCGGCTTAAAAACTCCCCGATTACATATTTACTCCAACCCGTCAGAAAGGAGATGGCTGCGGGCCTGTAATGAGGGCTGTTTGAAAGTCAAGTGTTCAGCAAATTTGGCCAGCGGGCATTTAGGGAGTTCCACCCTCAGAATTACGGGTGCAGGAGTGCCTGAGCCAGAAGGTACTCTCAGCATCAGCAACAGCCTCGGGGGCATCCTGTTGGTGGAGGTGATCTCTTCCTTCTAGGCAGGGTAGCCCACCAGAAATGAACATGGCAGGCCTGAAAACAGGAAAAAGAACTCCTGGTCAGCAGAGCCAGCCACTCTGAGAGCTGCTAGATTTTTTCACATGAAAGCATAAAACTGTCAAGACCCTGAGGACAGTCCCCTTCTGCTGGAACCAAATGTGGTGGGGCAGTTCTGTGAGGGACAAGGAGCTACCAGGCAGACCTTCCTGCCTGCATTTGGGGGACATCTCTTCTCTTTTCTGGACAAAGGACCCAGCAAAATGAGGTGGCTTAGATTCCCTCAGTCCATTCCCAACAGTAGTCCTCAGAAATGGAATGGCAAGATTCCCTCACACCTGAGACTGATATATGGTGGGCAGTGTCGGTTAATGACCGAGCACTGCTGCGTCTGGAATTGGGTCTGCTCAGCAAGCTAAGGAGCTTGGCTACTTCATCTGTGTCCAGATGCCTTCTTTTTCTTTTTTTGTTCCAAGACAGGTTTTCTATGTATAGTCCTGGCTGTCTTGGAACTTACTCTGTAGACCAGGCTGGCCTTGAACTCAGAAATCCACCTGCCTCTGCCTCCCAAGTGCTGGGATTAAAGGCATGTGCCACTACTGCCCGGAGACAGATGCCTTCTTTGCAAGAATTCTTTGGTACCTTATGAGATGGGACAGCAGACCGTAGGGCACCTGAAAAGAGCTAGAGTCTCTACTGAACATTTGAAATATGAACATTTTATGCCATTAATTCCTGTTTCACAGGTAAACCAACGGCCATACAGCTGGTAAGAAACCAAGGCCAGGCCTGAGTGCTTCCGCTTCAGCTGCCAATGTCACAAAATCAGCCGCAACACTCAAACACGGCTATTCTTAAAATCTTGACACGTGTGTATCACACCTCTGTAGCTGAAGACATATAGGTTGTGTATATCTTTTATCAACTAAAATGTGAAAATGAATTGTTAGCAGATGCTCTTTGGTTAAAAAAAAAATACCGAGGGAAATAACCAAGGCTTCTTCTGTACAAGGAACTCACTCACCTGGTCAGAGGCCACCGGACATACTGGCTGCTCTCCACAGCTCCTGCTACTCCTGAAAGGTGACAGTTCAGCTCTACCTGTGAAGGCTGGGGAGGGCTTTTTCCAAACAGTGGCTGACCTTAATCCGTCTCCAAGGACCACTGCTTTATTTCTAGATTATGTTCAGTGGCACTTTAAATTGCCAAACTGCTTTTCTCCACAATGTACTGAGTCAAGTAAAAGAAAAATAAAATCTGTGTGTCCTTAAATGCCAAGTTTAGTTCTGTGCAGGTTTTTATGGCAGTTATAAACCCTCCACCTCAGGCTTACAACCATGGCGGATCTTTAGTGCGGTTACACAAACACGGCTGCCATAACAAAGCACGTCTTATTTGATATTATATTGTATCAGAAGCATTAAATACACATTAAAGGGATGTTTTAAGGCTCTTTGCAGTAAGTGGCAGATGTTATGAATAATAACCTGCGAAATCCTTCTGAATTCTAAAAAGGTGTGTTCCATAAAGCTTTCATATAAATCTTTAATAGAGCAGAGGCACATTGAGCAGTGATTAGAGGAAGCCTTTAATCGTATTAAGCCATTACAAATAACGGAGAAAGGATTGGAAGCCTCAAAAATTAAATAATACAGAGCATGGAGACAAACGCATCGTGCACGAGGCTGAAGGGTTTCCTGTCCATGTCTCCTGACAGCCCTTCACTGGAGGGAGCCAGGCAGGTCCGGGTGATGCACACAGATACATAGGCAATTGCAAACTCAAGCTGCCATAATTCACTGAAATTTATGTAAATGAATATGCATTCTTTTATATGAAAATTGGCAACATCTGCATACCATTTAAGCACCTGATTTAATGGGGTCACCAACAGATATGGAGGTGGGCAAGAAGGGGGCAATCTCATCCACCCTCCCCTCAGAGGAAATCTTGAAAAACAAATAAAATAAAATATAAGTTACAGACAAGCTAAACAGCACTGAAAATATTGTCCCAGAGGACTCTGGCTTCCTCGGAAGCAGAGGTATTTAAAGAGCCAGCTGCAGTAAACCCGGGCTCAATAAAACTTAATTAACCCCTTGGGGTCTTTGCAAGGAAGCTTGTCAGAAAGCCAGCATGGGATCCCAGTGCTGGTCACTAAGGGGTTAAGTTTGCAGGCTAAAGGGAAACCGGAGGAAAAGGAACCAGTGACTGCTTACACAGCACATACATGCACACGTGTGTTCACCATATGTCAAACTTGGCTATGCATGGTTCTTGTCTAGAATTAGGAGGAAGGGATAATTAGCCTCAAGTCCAGGAGTTTCAAAGTCAAGCCTTGGAGACTTAGAGTGCACTTATAAGTAATCATTTCCAAACCTAAACCCCTATCCAGTGCAGTGGCTCTCTCAGCCTCTATGGAATACCCTCGATGCCAGGGAGCTCGTTATTCTCCATGGTCTAGGTCCTGCCTTGCCATTAGTTATCCCTCTGGGGACCACCTGCCACAAGCCTGTGTGCTTCCATTTTGAGAGGAGCTTTACAATGAGCCAAACCAAGTTCAGTGTAGGTTTTGTTGTTGTTGTTGGTTTGTTTTGCCTACTACTCTTCAGGCTCTGACTGGATATTTTGATACAATACAAATTCCCAGCCTCGACATGGTATTAGAGGTTGACTAACATGTTTTCATGTTTCATGAAAAACAAAGTGCATGTCTGTAAATGTATGATGGCCCCAAGAGCTGGGGCTGAGGGGAAGCCACAAGAAATGACGTCTCCTGGAAGCAGTCTGCGAAGGCTATACACAGAAGCTCTGTTCCGTTTTAGCCCATGGTAGCTCATGGTAGACCGGAGCCAGCTTTGAGAACTGTGTGATCTCATGGTCTGTACAGTTCTTTTCCATCCTTCTCTCGCTATGCCAAGGAGAAAAATGTCATTTTGGTGCTAGTCCATCTTGACATTTCCACATAAAACTAGACTTCACGCTCAGAACAAGCAGCAAACAAAATCCGGCTAAGATTTGGCAAGTACTGTTCATTTTCCTTACAGTGATTCTTTTAAAGCAAGCGTTATCATTATCAATGTGTGTATGGGGGGTGTTTTATTTTTTTGGTTTTTAGACCTTTTTGTTTTGTTGTTGTTTTTGTTTGTTTGTTGAAGTGTTTCCTTACTAAATACATTTTAGCTTGAATATGTTGAATTCATTTGAAGGGAAGAAATAAGACTGCATACAGGCACGGTGTGGCAACGAGGAACATGGTATCCAGGAGCTGGGGTTCTAGGAGCACCCCTGGTATTGGAGAACTTCACAGTGATACAGTGGTTCTCTCTTTTCAGCTTCTCAAACTGCTGCAGGAGCTGGTGCTGTCTGCAGAGAAAAGCCAAATGACTGCCCCAGGCCAGCCTCTTTTTTTTTCTGAGCCTGCCCATGGAGTGTGTGGGCAAGCTGGAGCTGGACAGCGGTTGGACTCTGAAGCTCCCAAAGCCCAGCAGATCAAAGGTTTACGGCCAAGTTCCCAGAGGGCATCTTGCTCATGGCAATAAGAGTGAACTAATATTATCCCACACCATGCAGGTTCTCCTGAGCACAGCAGATCTGAAGCCATAGCTCACCTGGGTGACTTTACAGCGGACTGTGCCAGAGGGGCCAACTGTGTCATCTCTGCCCATCTCAGCACCCTGGGGAGTCAGCAGCTGCTCCTGCAGGCTTGGTCTCTTGGACAGGGTAACAAAGGGAAGGGTTGTCAGTTACTCAGCCTTACTGCCCTCCCCCAACCTCTGACCTGGTCTTCACTTTTTGGCCAAGTACTTGCCTTTCACCTGCTCCATTTGCCATGGGCAAGAGGTAAGCTAAAGCCATAACTATCTTGGGCATAGTGGTCAATCTACTGGTGAAAGGGCCCGTTTATCTTCCTGTGCAGGTCAGTGTTTATGCCCTCCTTGATGGTTCTGGGCCAAAATCCCTAGTCCCGTCTCCACGTCATAGTATTTCAACATGGCTCAGAGTCAGCCAGACTGTTGAGGGTTCTGGAGGAGCTGCTTTTGTTTCGTTTGGCCCCTCGGCTTGTTCGGTGCAGAGGCTGAGGCTGCTTTCTTCCACCTCATAAGCAGCTGCTGCCACGTCTGTTTCAATTTCCTCTCATCGTTCAAGGAGACGGAGCAGAGCTCCTGTGATCAGATTCCTGGCCTGGATGGCATTTTTGGAAGGCTTCATAGAAGCACTGTTTGATTTTAGTACATGGGCATCCAGGAGACCGTTACTGAGCCCGTACTGTTCTTTCTACAATTCTTCTCACTTTGCTAACAAGGAAGTGCTGAGCAGAAGGCTTGGGTTCCCAGCACTATCTGTAGGGAAAGGCCATGCATGGGAACTGATGGGGAAGATGAGAATGCCTGAGCTTTGTTGGGCCAGTATCTATATGCTAGGATTGTTCCCAAGACTTCCTCTTCAGGGAATGCTGTAGATTCTTCTCTGTGCTTGGTCCAGAAAGCCTTACTTTGCTCAAGGATCCTGACTTGATTCAGCACCAAGTGCCCCACATAGAGTAGTTCTGTCCCTTCCATGAGATGACATAGTCCTGTTGGCTTTCCTGATAATAAAGGACATTTCTGGTAATGTAAGTCATCTGAGCAGATTCAAATCTTCTACTGTGTCCTTCTACACATATTCCATGTCCTGGTGTGTGGAGTCACTTACCAACACAATTCCTTGCAAGACAGCCTTATCTATCTTGGTGAGTGACCTTACACAGGTCACTTGTCCTGTCAGAGCTACTATTTTTCTCAGCTTTGAAGAAAGTTGGCTGACTTAGTCTCAGCAAAGAGACTCAGGAGTTGGCCTCTCCTGGCCCTGAAAGTCACTTTGCAATATCCTCACTTATCTGGAAACAATTAAGCTCTTGTTTCCAGTTTCTTGACAGTGAGTGGTTGACTTTGGGGGACACTTGACATCCCTGACCCATCCCACCCAAATGGGGCTCCTGAACAGGTTGGGAGCTTTTAGATGACCCTAGTGAAGTCATTCTCCAGACTAAAGCCTGACCCCCAGGGCTTCCATCATTGGATACATTGAGGATAAAGCTGGAAACTTTGGAGTCTTTCAGAAGTGTCCCTGACATACAGAGAGCTAGGAAGTGACAGTGCTCTACCCAGCCCATGGCTCTTCTTTGATCCTTGTGAGGCACCCTGAGTGATCTACACTTAGGTCTAAGAATACATGAGTGCAGTGCTCAGAACAATGCAGTGAGCTCAGTCCATCTTTTGTGTGGGATGAGCTGAGAGGTGTAGAAAGAGGAACAAAGAATATGGGTAGAGGGGTGACGAAGCTTGGCTTTAATAATATCCTGCTGTTCGGTCCAGGTTAGTCATCAGTATCTCCGCTCTCAGACTCCTGGCTTATGAAACAAGATGGTAGGGTTAATAATGCCTGCCTCTGTGATTTCTCATGAGCATCGGCTGAGATAATGTGTGTGCATGTGCTAGTAAATTGTTAGGTGGTATGCACATGTAAGGGATTTTGTTCTTTGTAAGAGCGTGAGGATGGCACCAGCTGGGGTCCCCGAGCCCCCACAGCCTCCTGAGCAGACCAGGCTCATTCAGTAACATCCCAACACATGGAGAAACATGTGAGCTTGACAGCTAATAACCAGATCCAAAACAACAGGCTTGAGGAGGGAGGCCAACCTGGGAAATGTGTTAGGAGCTGATCAGAAAGGGAAAGGAAATAAAGTCATTAGCTTAATTAAGGGGCAGGAGGGAATGATGAAACACTTCTCCAGCAAAACCAAATTACGCATTTAGAAGATATTAAAAATGCATTTGAACTCCACTGGTGCTACAGTTCTCATAACATTGCTAGAGCCTCAGTCTGCGATCAGGTCAGTGTGGAAGCAAGAAAAGGTGCTATTGTTTTCCCTGCCTCACTTCCCTGCCATCTCAGACCTCCTCCCAGGGACCTCTAGTGACTTCCTGCCCCCTCTACAGTTGTCTTACTCCTGGGTCAACCTGTCCCCAGTGCACACAGTGTTTGGAAAAGTTGGCTTTGCGCTTACATTTTAGTATCATGACCTCTTTTAATTTTGTGTCCTCATTTTAAGAGACTCTCTAAAAAGTGTAACATGATTCTATTTGGGATCATGGGTTGACTCTCATCATGTGGATTCCTGCAGCATGATTCCTGTCTGTTTTTGGACTTAATGCTTAAGGCCCTGTGAGGATGAAGACTAAGAGCCATGCTAATAGGAACATGAGGGAAAAAAATAAAACCAAGGGGCAATCATGTATTAGATGCACATAATGAATCTTAAGTCATTTAATATCGACTCTTAGAGAATGGTTAGTGTTTGTCAAGTTGACACAAATTAGAGTTACCTAGAAAGAGGGGCCCTCCATTGAGGAATTGTTTCCATCCAGTTGGTCTATGGGACATTTTCTTGATTGGCCATTGATATGGGAGAGCCCTGTCTACTGTGGACAGGGCTATCCTGAAGCAGATGGGCCTGGGTTATACAAGGAAGCAAGCTGAGCAAGCCAGTGGAGCAAGCCCATAAACCGTTGTCTATTCCTGCCTCCCGGTTCCTGCCTTGAGCTCCTGCCTTGGCTTCCTTTGGTCACTCTCTTTCCCCAAGTTGCTTTTGGTTAATATTTTACCAGGCAACGTCAAAGCAAACTAGAACTCAGGGTGACAGGAAGTCATCTTTCTATTAAGAAGACAATAGAATGCAGGACATTGGAGCCTGATGAGAACAGAGTGGAGGTATTCTCATGTGAGGAAATGTGTATCGTGCATCCAACGTTGTACTGATCTTGGTAGAGGAAAGTGGCAAAAGCAGATGGTAAAAATGGATCACAACAAGCACCCAAACGACTGCCTCCTCAAATAGGGCCGTATTCGCACAATCCATCAGTTAGGCCTGAAAGCTTTGTTTCCAAAGAGCCTGAACCCACCGCCTCTGCTCATCTTCATGAGATTGCCCTGCTCACAGGGAAGCGACTCTGAGGGGAAGAAAATTTTGTGGGATTTATGTCATGAAGAGCTTGGGAATGCTTCCAAGAAAATGGTCTGGCCTGCCATCTCAGCTGGATTTGGAAGTGTTGCTGGAGGACTTCAGGACACAGATGATGTATAAGCAAGTTATAGAAAGGGGTCAACATGGTGGTGAAGGAGAGCCCAGAACTCCTAAATCCTGTTTCATCTGCATGAGGGATGCCATTTGGCTTCAGGCATGAAGGTCTCACACTCCCTATGCCTGAGCTTCTCTCTCTCTCTCTCTCTCTCTCTCTCTCTCTCTCTCTCTCTCTCTCTCCATGTTCAGCCTTGCCTCCTTATGTTTGCCTTGCTCTGAGGCAGGCCCTTTCTTCAAGGCGTCTCCTGGCAACATTAGCCTCATGTTGTCCTAGCTAAGTAATCAAAGCACAGAACTTTTTCTTTGCCAGTGGTTTCCATCTCTGGATTCTACCCATTTACCTGTCCCATGTCACTTCTCCTAGAGCACATCTCCAGACCTAGGGCTATGCAGTGTTCTGACTAGCTAGGACTGAGTCACTGAGTTAGTTTCATGAACTAACAGGTTCCACAAGAAGGTGGTTATTCCTCCCAAAAGAACCTGGTGGGTTTCATCATTAGCAAAAGAAAGACCAAAGCTGGAAAAGCAAACACCATTTGTCTCCATCATGGCAGCTAGTCACAACGCCACTGATGGCTCTAAAAGTGCTTGAGACTATTCTGTGGCACAAGGAGTATGTGAGGTTGTGTTCTGAAAACCAAGGGAAATGCCAAACACAACCCCGGGGAGGAGACGTTAGGATAGAAGTGCTCTCCAGCAGAGTAGACTCTGCCCCACACTCAGCAAATGAAACCTGACTTAATTGCTTGCATTCTTGGACGGACTTCTAACTCTTCAGCCCTAGGAGAGGAAAAATTGCAGATACAACTTGCTTTCTGTCCTTGGCGTGCTGAGCCTGGGAGAAAGTTATTTAACCTTTCTCAGCAGTGATTCCCAGCTGCACAAATGGGATGGCAGGCTTTGTCCACACTGCAGGAGGAGTCGTACAGTAAGAGAGGCCTTCCAGGGTGTGGCCAGGCAGCTTTTCAGAACTGTGGCATCAGGACCTTGGGGTCTTTTCAGTTCCATTAGGTGGGTTTAAGCTCCACAACCTTTCTCCTGGCTCTCAAGATGCTTGCTGATGCTGTCTCTTGCTTCTAGTGCTAGAGGGAAGAGGAAATTTGCTGAAGACATTCCCTCTCCATTGGCATTTGTGTTTCCTGTGTGTTTGCCCAAATCCTAAAAGTAAAGGAAAACCTAAGAACAACCTCGAGTTGATGAGGTCATCATAAAACAGAGAGGGGGAGGGAATGGAAGGAAAAAAGGAGAAAAGGAAAGAATCAACAATTAAGTTAATTCTAGGGCAGAAGTTGGCAAACTAAGGACCACGCATAAAATTAGGTGCATTAACTATTTTGTAGCATTTTACAAACTAAGGATGGCATTCATTCATTTTTTAATTTTTTAATGAGAATTTCATATATGAATACTGTCTTTACATCATTCCTACCCATCTTCCCTGACTCCAACTCCTTTGGTGCAGCCCTTCACTCCCTCTCAAATTCATGACTTCTTATTTAGTTGTATTTACACACACACACAAACACACACATACACAGAGCCATGCATGCACATACCCACGCATATGTATGTATGTACAACTAGAGCTGGCTGAATTTAGTGGTGTTCCTGTGTATATGCATTTAGGACTGAGGCTCAGGGAACATTGTAGAAAGAGGGAGATAATTGTATTAAGTGACAGAGGTCTGGGTATCTGCTGTGAGAGAGTGTCTTCTCCATAGGATAGGGAAGCTGCATCCATGAAATCTCAAAAAAAAAAAAAAAAAAAAAAAAAAAAAAAAAAAAAAAAACATGGTAGGCAAAATAGAACCTGCATAATGACAACACCAGTTGACATACCTTGGTAGAGTAGAGCAGTCCTTTATCTCTCACAAGGGACCATTCGGAATGAAGAGATACAGGCAGTTAATGGCCTCTGAGAGAGAATTGATATTATTTTGTGTGTGCATGTGTGGTTTGGGGTTTTGGGTTTTTGAGGTTTGGTATTTTTGAGACAGGGTTTCACTATGAAGCTCCCCTGGAATTCACTGTGTAGACCAGGCTGTCCTTGAACTCACTGAGATCTACCTGCCTTTGCCTCCCAAATGGTGGGATAAAAGCCATCACCATGCCTGGCTTGGAATTAATATTTTAATATTTAATAAGTATATCATTTTGTGATATGTGAAAACCATATGCCAATCAAGAAAGTTGAATGGGCGCATAGACTGCTCATTGATCTGTGTGGTATTAATGGCTTACGCTGTTTCAACAACAGAAGTGGGCAGCTGGGGTAGAAGCCATGTAGCTCACGAAGTCTAAAATAGTTGCAGGAATAGTTTTCTGACCCTTAATCCAGGGAAGGGGCATCTTGCCCCACACAGAATGTGGTATGGAGAATGAAGTCCACAGGGCAAGCTTTCCAACGACAGCACAGTATTAGTTGGAGCTGACCACTGTTGTAAAGGGGCTAAGGTGAGGCCTAGACACGGAGGTTTGCACTCCCATTCCACAGATAAGGACAGAGATTAAGCAGTAGAGCAGAAACTTTTTAAATCTTCTGATCAAATGCTTGAAAAATTTATTAGTATATATCAATACTAATTTCTACAAAACAGAAGGTTTGTTGTGACATTTTCATCCATGGATATAAGACATTCCGTTCTTATTTATCCCTCCACCACCCACACTCACCCCCTCTCCTCCCACTGTTTCCCTTCCTGTTCTACAACAGTCTTCTGCTACTTCTGTATCTTTTTAATGAGAGAAAACACGATACTTGTCTGGCTTATTTTGCTTAACATGGTGATTTCCAGTTCTACTATTTTTCAGTAAATGAGCTGGATTTTTATGCTGAGTCTGACTAAGTTCCTATATCCTGCTCTGATACACTTCTTGCAACTTTCAGGAAGAATAAAATAACTAGAAGACAAGCCCTGAGTGCCCTGCTAAGGAACCCTCAGCCACGCTTACCTTGGTAGCCTGTCATTTGAAGCTGGGAATTGGAACATGGTGTGATGAAAGCCAAGGTTACAGGAGTTTGTCAGTGGCAGTGTAAAGGGAAGCTGCGGGAAGAAAGCAACCTTTTACATCAGAGGATCAGTGCTAAGATGGGTTTACCTGAGGGTAGAGGCAGTTGGGAGGAGGGAAGCATTGTAGGGGGAGAAGGAACAAATGCCAGGAGTGTCTGGAGAAGATGGGATCCCCAGTTCTGCCGTCTAGTCTAGAGGGAGGACAGATCCTCAGGACAGAGATCTAGCCGACTGACCAGCCTATTGCTTGGCTGCCTAAACCTTAGACAACAGCAGGGCAGAGAGGCGGGCAGAAATCTCTAAAGGTACACAGGGCCAAGTGTGGCTGCAAAGGGAAGGGGGGAGGCCTCAGAGGGAAAAGCACTGAGAAGCAGGACCAAGATGGAGAACTTATAGGGCACTTAGCTGTGGCTGCATAGAGTTGGCAGGGTTGCTGTGAGAAGAGAGGAACTGAGGCTCAGCTAAAGCAGGAAGCCTTTGTTTCAGCCATTGTTACCATGAGGTTCAGTGCAGAATGCCAGAGAACTTCTGAAGAGGACGAGAGAGAGTATCCTCGAGCAGACTTTAGATGTTTAAACATTGTCAGGAAACTCAATTGAAAGAGAGGCACCAAAGACTCCTAACAAGTATGCCCTGGGGCTGGATCTAGTCTCAGACCAGCACTCTGCAGTCTAAAAGCCCTAAAATCTTGAAACTTTATAAGTGGCCTCTTTCCAGACCCTCTTGAGGTCTTCCCAGCTGGTCCTAAGTTCTCCTCATAAGCCATCTATGCCCGGCTCAACCCTGTTTGTGCATAGGATAGCCTGGATCTGAAATGACAAGCTGGTGCACTAAATAAATGCTAGAAGAAGCAAGAATTCAAACCAAGAAAGATCCCTTCCCCACAAAAGGCAAAAAAAAAAAGAGAGGGAAAAGTCCATTGTCTGTTCTCCTGTCTCTCCAAAATAACTCTGACAATACCCAGAGTTGAGAGATGTCTGGCTGGGCAGGGAAGAAAAATGGCGGTGAGAAATCCAAACACATTTGAGGGACCAGAATGGCCCTGTCTAGTTACTGCTAATCACAAGGCAGGTTTGGGGAACATGGGAATGGGCTGGTCCCCAGAAATTCTAGGAGAATTCTGCATCTGGGCGAAAGAGTCCTGTTCTTAGACATGACCTGGGCAGGTGTGTCTTCTAGCTAGAGCCTCTCTGGGTAGCCAAGCAGACATAAGACAAGACCACTTCATTATGAGGGGCTCCTCAAGCACTTTCTTCCCTGTATTTGCATACATTCATCAAGCCTTTAGAGAATGTCTATTAGGTCTAGAATTTGCCGGTTACTAACCATATGTGGTGAGGAGGGGTGTGCCAGAACAGAGGTGTGGACAGAGATATCTCCATCTATGCCCAGGGCTTGAGGAAGGAAAGCTCAGCCTGGACTGCAGGGTGAGACTGGAGGGGTTCCATGTTGGAGAATACTGAAAGGAATATGGGAGAGGTGGAGGGGTGTTTGCATGAAAAAAAATCTAAGCCTTTTCAAGATGACATCACAGAGCACATTTGGTCTTCAAGTATGCCTTGGGCTGATGTCTCCTGATGTTGTTTAATGGCCTTTTAAATGAATAAATGAAGGGCCAAGTAGCAGTCTAGTCCTAAGAATAGCAGGCAGGATGTGAAGCCACAGAAGATCTAAAAGATTCAAGGGAAATGATATGACAGAATCAAATAGAGTCGAGTTGGAACATCAGTGTGAAAATGCTGACAGGGTGTGAGGTAACTGTGTGGAGTTGGGAAGAACTAAGTGTTTAGAGAGGACAACAGGACCACAGGTACAGCCTATAGGTTCCAAAGCTTCCATGGAAACCCTGGGGCAGTACCTTAGCTTAGACACGAGTTTTCCGGAAGTTAACCTGCTTGTGTACCTCTCCCTGTAATTCCTATAGATGTGGCTTGCGCTGGGAAGGCTCAAAATATCCCCCACTCTTCACCAATGCAAATCGTTGCTATTTTTCTGATGCCTTTCTCGGCTATAGATCTGGGCAACCTTCAGAATCATGCCACAGTACTTTGTCCCATTTGTCTGTGAAACCTGTCTTGGAGTTAATCCCAGCCTGGATTTGCCAGGACTCTAGAGATAGCTGAGTGCAAATTTTCCTAACTCTGTGTTCAGTGATGTCATGTCGTGACTTGAGAGAGAAGTAAAGGTTACCCACAAGCCCTACCCATCAATCTTCTGTTGACCATTTAGCAGCAGTCCACAACAACGGGCCTCAGAGGGCAGCCTGGGCTCTCTGCATAGCCAGTGGCTCTAACAGTAACCATGCTATTGTTGGCATCAAAGCTTTTCCGTGTCTGCAAAGCTGTTCTGATGGTGATAGCTTCCCAGCTCAAGGGGCAAAAGAATGTTAGGAAGCCAAAAGAGCTATTAACAGGAGCTTAAGTCCATTGAGAAGGAGTTACTTCTTAAGAAATGACTCTTTAATAGATCCACATTTATCACCTTACAGAAGTTCAAGTCCAAGTGGATCAAGGACCTCAACATAAAACCAGATACACTGAATCTAATAGAAGAGAAAGTGGGGAAGAGCCTTGAACACATTGGCACAGGAGAAAATTTTCTGAACAGAACACCAATGACTCAGGCTCTAAGATCAACAATTGATAAATGGGGCCCTCGTGAAGCTGAAAAGCTTCTGTAAGGCAAAGGACATAGTCAATAGGACACAACATCAACCTACAGACTGGGAAAGGATCTTCACTAACCCTACATCCAATAGAGGGTTAATATCCAAAATAAACAAAGAACTCAAGAAGCTAGACTCCAAAACACCAAATAACCTAATTAAAAAATGGCGTACAGAGTCAAACAGAGAATTCTCAATAGGAGTCTCAAATGGCTGAGAAGCACCTAAATAAATGTTCAACATCCTTACTCATCAGGGAAATGCAAATCAAAATGACCCCGAGATTCCACCTCACACCAATCAGAATGGCTAAGATCAAAAACTCAAGTGACAGCACATGTGGGCCAGGATGTGGAGCAAGGAGGGCACTCCTCTGTTGCTGATGGAACTGCAAACTTGTGCAACTACTCTGGAAATCAATTTGCTGGTTACTAGGAAAGTTGACAATAGTTCTACCTGAAGACCCAGCTATATCACTCCTGGGCATATACCCAAAGGTGTTCCAACATATCACAAGGACATGTGCTCCACTATGTTCATAGCAGGCTTATTTGTAATAGCCAGAGACTGGAAGCAACCTAGATGTTTCTCTACCAAAGAATGGATACAGAAAATATGGTTCATTTACACAATGAAATACTATTCAGCTATTAAAAACAAGGACATCGTGAATTTTGCAGGCAAATGGATGGAACTAGAAAATATCATCCTGAGTGAGGTAATCCAGATCCCAAAGGACATGCATGGTATGTACTTATTGATAAGTAGATATTAGCCAAAAAGCACAGAATACCCATGATACACCCCATGGAGCCTAAGAAGGTAAACAAGAAGGAAGGCCTAAGTGAGGATGCTTAAATTCCACTTATACGGGAGAACAGAATAATCATGGGAAGCAGAAGGAGAGAAGGAGAGGGGAAGGAGAGAGGAAAAGGGGTGCAGGATCAGGTATAAGGAGAGACAGGAGAGAGGCCTAAGAGGATCAGGAGAATGAATGGAAATATGCTAGTTCTGGGGTTGGGGGTAGGGGGAACCTCTAGAAAGTCCAGAGACCTGGGATGGGGAGGCCCCCAGGACTCAATGTGGGTGACCTTAGCTGAAATGCCCATCAGTGGGGATATGGAACCTGAAGAGACCACCTTCAGTAGTCAGACAAGACTCTCAGTAGAGAGATGGGTATACCAACCCACCGACAAAACTTTCAACACAAAATTGCTATTGCTCCTGTCTAAAAGAAATTCAGGGGCAAAAATGGAGCAGAGACTGAAAGAATGACAGACCAGTGACTGGCCCAACTTGGGGTAGATCCATCCCATGGGTGGTCACCAATTCTTGACACTAGTCCTGGTGCTATATTGTGCTTGCAGACAGGAACCTAGCATGTGTGTCTTCTTTTAGGCTCTACCCAGCAGCTGACTGAGACAGATTCAGATATTCAGAGCCAACCACTGGACTGAACACAAGTGCCCCTATGGAAGAGTTAAGGGAAGAATTGAAGGAGCTGAAGGAGATGTTAACCCCATAGGAGACCAACAGTGTCAACTAACCTGGACCCCTGGGAGCTCCCAAAGACTGAGCTACCAAACAAAAAGCATACATAGGCTGACACAAGGCCCCTGGCACATATGTAGCAGAGACTGCCTTGTCTGGCCTCAGTGGGAGAGGATGCCTCTAATCCTGTAGAGTCTTGATGCTCCAGGGTCAGAGGATACCTGGATGAGAACACCCACTCAGAGGCAAAAAGGAGGGGGATGGGAAGAATAATTTTCTGAGGGGGGGATGGTGGGCAACACTTGGGATGTAAATAAAAATTAATTCATTAAAGAAGATCAGGAATAAGACAAAAAAGAGAAATGACTCTTTTAAGGAAAATTATTAACTTCTTATTTTTTATTTATTTTCTAATTTTTCTGGCTGTGATCTCAGCAATGGGCCCCACTTGTCAGTAAGATTTTCCCTGAGCAGGACAAAATAAAGAATGCCACATAGACTCATTAAGACATTACAGCAAGTGGCACCTGAGCGTGTCTCAGGCCTCATCCCCTCCTCAAAGTGGTCCAGGCCCGGATTACTGAGTATGTCATCTGCCTTAGCTCATAGTTGCATCCCACGCTGGAAGCTGCACTTAGGGTAGAGAGCCTTCCCAGCCTCCCCAAGGGCTAGTTTACAGTCATGAATGGCTAAAGCAAAATGTAAGCACTTTACCTTGGTTTAAAACTTCAGTTAAGTTTAAAGCAAGTCCAGTTCCAGAATTCCCATTAGGACTGGCTGGATCCTCTGCTGATGCACTATGAACCAGGTTTTCCTCTGTTAAAAAAAAAAAAACAAAAAAACAAACCTTGCTTTCTTATAGGTATGTGCCCCAAGAGTGTTCTCCAATAAGCCTTCTGTCCACAGCTCTCTGTGTCATGCTCTGTTTCAATGAGATGCAGTTTAGGACACAGTCTATACAGTTCCTGTGGCTTGGTCCCTCTGCCACATAGCTCTTCCACAGTGTCACCTTGCAGGGAATATGCGTGCCCATGCCTTGTCAGAATTAAAGTCCACTCTTGTTAGAAAGAAGCATGTTTGTCGGGTACACACCCTGTGCTATAATCCCTCTGGCTGACTTTGCTTTTGAACTTGCAGAAAGACTGTCCAATAGAGGATTTGGGAGAGAGAAGATAGACGGCCTATGGTGAATGCCATTGAAGTACAGAGAAAGGAGGGATCACTGATAGGGCCTCAGGAGTGTCTTCTTGGAGAAGGAGATTTTGAGTAAGACTCACCGAGATGTGCAGAGTTTGTGCAAAGATGTGGCCGAGCACATTCCAAAGGGCATTCTGAACATGGTCACCAGCTGAAATGTGTCTATGTTACATATCACAGATTAATTTCACTTTGTCTTTTGCTAACAGCTCTTTGGGTTTCTACACAGTTAAATCATATAGTTAGAGACAGGTGGCATAGGATGGCATACTCCTCAGACTTAAGAATAGAAGTGTGACTCAGATCTGGTTAATCTGCTTTTTAATTGGGATCAAAATCCAAATTGATTTTAGGGATGGATGAACATACAATATAACTGATTCTGTGACCTCAGCACTAGAATCATGTTGACTTTGATAGGCCAAAAGAAGCATTAATCCATACACACTATGCAGTATACACAGGAAAGCCAAGTATGGCTGGGGGAGGGGTTATCTGATTTCTATTAAGTGATACATTTGAGACCTGTCTAGTTTTTGCAATTGCATGAACTTCAATCAAAACTTCTTTCTATGCTTAAGCCAATTTGATTTAAACAATCTATCAGTTGCAATAAAGTCCCATAACAAATGTCAGGAAACCAACCCTCAAATTCAGTCTGATATACAATTCAAAGACACATTACCAAACTTGCTGTAAGCAGAAGGCTTGCTAGAGAGCTTGGGCCTCCCAGTCAGCCAGGAGTTTTGGAGGGCATCTTTCCAGTTCTTCCCTTTGAACATGCGTACCCATCTATAGTCTGTGATTTTTAAGATACTGTCAGTCTGTCTTCAGTGATTAGCCTTGTCCATGAAAATTTCTACAGAACCTCAACATTTTAGTAAATTGCTTTTAGAAACAGCTTGTAACTATCTTGTTTTCAGTGAATCCAGATGCCCAATAGCTTACACTACCGACCCTTTAGGAGAGTTTGAAATGGCTCATTCAAAATTGGTTCTCAATTTAAAGGAGAAACAGAGAGAAACCACGAGTTGGAATGGACCCCTCCCTCGATTTTATCTGTGATGTGTGCACTAAGGGGAATTGTGTGCAGAGGAATCTGACCCACCCTGTCCATCCCCTCTAGGATTTCAGTGACTTTGATAATCTCTCTCTCAGCTTTTATATTTCTAGAACAAAGTGTCCCATTTTGATCTCCCCTTGAATGGCATTCCTGTCCCCCACCTCCTTGATCATTCTTCATGTCCTCCTCCTCATTTTTTCAGCTTCTTTATGTCCTTTAAAGGCTTGCCCAGAACTACATACAATATTTCCAGAGATCAGAGAGCTAGCCTTTTATCTGCACCCATTGATGTTAAAAATTTGATCATGATAAGATGAATCATCCTGTGGAATCTGCATCAGAATATCGGCCCAAAGTAATTTTTCCTTTTGTCCACTCACAGAGAAGAAATGGAGGACCTACTGGCTGTGTAAGCATGGGCTCCTAGTTTGGGCATCCTTTTGGATGCACCTTTTGGGCACCCTCTTTCCTCAAGATGCCACAGTTCCAATAACATCAGTTGGGCTGTAGGCCACATTAATGTTTTTCTTAACAATCTTGCATTGATGTACAGGCCTGGCTTGGTCCTCACACCAGCTACGGTTTTATAACAAGGTCTCAGAATAAGTGGAGAGACTCAAGCAGGTTTGAGTCATCTGAATCAGCCTTCTCCATGTTAATAATTTCCTCCAGGACTCCTGGAATTTCCCCTCTAGAAACACACATTCTGAGACTCAACAGTTTATACTCTTGTGTGAATTATAGTTTGAGATAAACATGAGAAAAATACTTTCATGGTATGAATGCTGTCATGGTTGGGACAAGTATTCCCAAAGGTTGCTGTGTAAAGGTTTAGTCCCAAGGGTGATGCTTCCAGGAGCTGGTAGAACATTTGAGAGGGAAGGCTATTGGGAGAATGGTAAAGTCATTGTGGACATACTATTTAAGCAATTCTGAAACCCATATGTCTTTTGAGACAAGATCTTACTATGTTGTAGCTCTGGCCATCTTGGAACTCACTGTGTAGAGCAGGCTGGCCTGGAACTCACAGAGATCCACTGCTTCTGCCTCCTAAGTGCTGGGATTAAAGGCATGGACCACTATGTCTGGGTTGGCTTTTGTCTTCATGTACCACTCTTACCAGAGTCTCAAATCAATGATGTCACTCGATTATGAACTAGAACTTCCCAAATGATGAGCAAGAATGTTTTTTAAAAAATAAGTAATTCATCACAGGCATTTTGTTACATTTTTGGAAAACTAGCTAATGCAAGAGTCTGTGGAGGGCAAACTTATGGATCTCAGGCCAGGGTGTTTCAGAATCTTCTTAGTGGATGTAGATCAGGATGGGCTGGCTTCCTTCCTACATCAATCTACCCTAGAACTTTTTCCAGAGTTTTGTCTACCATGCTCTCTCCAACCAAATGCTTTGCAACGAACAGACAAGTTGTCAAATAGTCTTCCAATCTCAGTTCAAATGTGAATGACTCTACCTGCTAGCTCCACTGAGAAAAGAACATACTGACCTTGTCCTCCCTAGTAAGCCTTGTTTTCCTGTGGAGCCAGACATGTTTTATGGTCTTTCTGAGGCAATAAAGTTTGGTTCTCTTATTTCTGGAGGAGCTGAGAATGGCAAATTCTTTCCCAGTACTCTGAGCTGGCAGAAGAAACATGCGGTTGCTGTTGGCTCTGAATTTCATATAGGAATAGGGGAGCCTGGGGTGGGGGCAGTGGGGATGAGACAGGTCATGCAGAGGAAGGTAAAGTGTAGGGTGGAGCCACATTGCCTGTGCCCCATTACAGTCCCCACCACTGAGAACTCTGTGCCCATGCCAGATGGTGTGGATTTTCTGAAGTCTGCAAGTAAAAAGAGCTCTGGGCCATTTTTCTCGTCTTTATACAATTTAGCTTCAGTTGGGTGGGTTTCTTGCTTCCTCTCTGTGTCTCCCAGTCTTGTCTTTCCTTGCCCATGACTAGTGCTGGTCTCTTTTTCAAATTTCCTAAACTCCAAGCTCCTCCTCTGCCATGTGAATTCACATTTAACACCAAGAGTGTCGACTCCATCAGCACTAGGAGGTCACTGCTGCCTTTCCAGAAAATGAAGGGCCAGCTTCCCACTGCTAAGTCACACCTCATGTAGTAGCTTAAGTGATTTAGTTTAAAAAAATGTCTAACCAGCCCAAAGGTTGTAAATGGTTTATCTTTCTCCAACCCATTCACAGACTCAGACAAAATTCATACATTCTTGCTCGAATTTTTCTCTTTCTGTGCCATGTACCCTCTTCATCTATACACTGCAGCCTAGGTATTGTCCTGGTTTCTTCAGCTATGTTCCTATGGTTTTACTGTTTTCTGTTTGTTTGTTTGTTTGTTTGTTTGTCTGGATGGTTGATTGGCTGATTTTTTTTTCTCTATCTCTATTCAGACTGGAGCTTTACTGACCTATCTCAGGTTTGCCATCTCTGGGCTACATAAACTGCACCAAGCATGTCAAGTGACATTTCTATCTTGTTTATCGTAGTGTTTGCTTCTAATGATTCTTGTTTTCTGAAAGCCCAGTTTCTTCGGTGAGACTTTTTGTCTTTCATCCCTTTCAAGTGCTTTTGTCTTACTGCCTGAAGTGTTATTGTGATGCCGCCTCTCTGGTGCATTTGCTTAGTGTCTGCTGGTTGTCCTTTCTTTTCAAGTTGCTGAGAGACTTTTCATCCTGTGTTTGGATAAGAGTTTGGAATATGTCCCAGACGTTTTGAATGCCAGGCTACCATGCTTTATGACTTTGGAACTTGTTTTAATACAATAGTTTTGTTTTGCTTTGTTTTGGTTTTGGTGTTTTGTTTGTTTTTATAGCAAAACAATCAACTCAGCTACATTTGGGTCATAGTCAACATTTCATGGGCTGTGGTTTCCATGTCAACTTATTTTCAATGCTTCTACTAAGTAGCCAAAATTCGTTTGTCCTATAGTTAGCTCTGCATGCCTCCAGGGTGCTGTTATAAATCAGATGCATTCAAACACAGCTTGGGATGGTTCCCTAAGCCCGAATTCTTTGAACTGCCCCTGCTTTCAGCTTTCCCAGTACTGTGTTCCCCCAAATTTCTACTTATTTGTCATGAAGCTTGAAGGCTAAGGTTTCAGTTTCTCTGTCCCACTGCACAGTTCCTGTGAAGAGCTACCCCATGGTCAGATGGGAAGAGACAAAAGCAAAAATGTTCTTTGTCTTGTTTTGGTGACAATTATTGTAGCTAGAGAGAGGTTATTTCCTTTCCCAAAGTCTTAGGTGTCTTCTGGTACCCACCACCACTTTTGCTTGCTCCTGACTGCCTGCCACACATGTCCCAGTGGGTTACAGCGATGGGGCTGGGAATGCCAGCAGATTGGATGGGAGAGAGATAACATCAGAAAACCAATCTCAGAGAAATTCGTTCCCTTCTACCTATTCTGCATCTTCTCTTGTAATCACACTTTTGAGTTAGAAGTTAAGAGCTATTCTTCTGCTTATACCTTGTGTGGGATTACAGCCCTGGAGAACGGCCAAGCCTGGAGGGAAGTAAAGTCACTAAGTTGAGGCTTTGGAAACCTTTTTGGTTGTTGCTCTTGCAACACCCCCTTTCCTTCTCCACTGTATCTACTACTGTTTACTTTCTAGTTCTTAGGTCGTGGCTCCATGAGTTGTGTTTGTGTTCACAGTTGTGCTTGGTAGACAGGACAAGGTAGAACATGCTTTGTTCCTCTTAGAACCAGAACCTCTGCCTCTGTTTCTTAACAGCACTGCTTCTTGCAGTCTCCGCCTTTCTAAACTACTTGCTGCATCCTGGGCTCTGAGATTGGCAAACATGGAATTTTCTTTCCGTGGTACCTTTGGAGGCATGTATCATTGTTTCTACCTTCCAGATCCAAAATAAGTTTTTTTAAAAAAAAAATAGTTAAGTAATTCATTTAAGATCCAACCACGAGCAGATGGGTGAGAGTTCTCACTCAGGCTTGTAGATATTTTTTACTTTGGTTTCTTTATGGTCCAGATAGGTAAGGTCTCATAAAGATAGCATAAGTCAGGATCCAAGTGTTAGAATTAAAAGCTAAGATCCTTATTAAAGATTCCATAGGGGTTTGACATGGTTTGCTATATGAAAGAGGCTCAATAAATAATTATTGTCTAATAAGAGTTTTCTTAAGGGAAAAACATGCCACAACCTTAAAGAATTATTTAATAACAATGGGAGAATCAGGCTAATGTTTTTCTCTCTCCACATATTTGCATGGTAACTCATAATATAGTCTTTCATCTCTGTACAGATATGGTCCCTCTTCTTATTCCATGGATTACAACCTGTTAAATTTTCTATTCTTAAGTGTATATAGCTAGTGAAACCAAATTTCAATTGGCTACTGTCCTGAAGACTCCACATATCCTATGCAAAAACAAACTAAAGGCTGTGGAGGTTCAGTTCCCCCACCAACACACAGAGACTATGAGGCACACCCACAGCCAGTGCCGCTCTCATCAGAGCAGGGCAGAGAACTACATCTGGAATGTTTACAAGCTGCTGTGGCAACCCATTCCCCATGGCCTTCAAGTCCTTCAGACAGAATGAAAATGGCGCTATAATGACAGTTTATGAAATGAAAGCAAATATAGCGGCCTTGCATCGCAGGCTTTCTATAGCAGAGAGGATGATAAAAAGACAGAAAGTGCATTCTGACCCCCATCTTGCTGCATTTCCATAACAACGCAGCTCTGGAGCTCCAGTGGGGCAAGCCATGGAGAGAGCGTTATGGATGCTTCCTTTATGTACAGATTCTTCAGTGTCAGAGAAGGGGGAGGGGCTTCTCTGAGGTGCATTTTCTTAGATCATTGATAGAAGATAAATTCCCTAAAGTGAATCTTTGGAAATTGTTTGTTTGCTAGTTGATTCTTAAACACTCTTGCCAATAAAAGAAAACCTGAGAGTTCCGTACCCCAGAAGCACAATGTGCTTTGCTGAGATTGAGCTCCTTGCAAGACTTTCTTGGTGTCCCAGACATCTTCTGTGTCCTCCCAGCCAGGGCCCTTCTTTGTATCTCCTTCCTTTGCAGATTTTTCTTTTGTGAGTATAGAGGACATTCAGATGCACACAACCAATTTAGTATCTGCTCTGGAGAAAGAAACACCTGCACATACTCACTGCTGCAGCCTCTTGTGGGAAAAAAACTGCTCAGAATTTTGTAACACAGGTTTGGAAAATAATCCATGTAAGAGTGGGGAGAACTGGATATTCATGCCATGGCATTCCAGATAGAAAGATTTTCGTTCACAATTTGAGGCTGTAAATTCCTAGAGTAGTGTGTCAGATAGGGTTACAATTGCTGGGATGGAACACCATGACCCATAGCAACTTGGGTAGGAAAGGATTTATTTGATTTACAGTTTCACATCACTGTTCATTGTCAAAGGAAGTCAGAGCAGGAGCTCAAACATGGGCAGGAACCTGGAGGCAGAAACTGATGCAGAGTCTCTGAAGAGGTGCTACTTCCTGGCTAACTCCTCACAGCTTACTCAGCCTGCTTCCTTATAGAACTCAGGAAAACTAGCCCAAGAATAACACCACCCACAAAGGGTGGGGCCCTCATCCCTCAATCACTAATTAATAAAATGTCCTACAGGCTTGCCTACAACCTCAGATTTTATGGCGGCATGTTCTCCATTGAGATTCCCTTCTCTTGGATGGCAGCCTATGACAAGCTGACATAAAACTATCCAGAACAGGTTGGGAAGTGGCACTTCTATCCAATGTCCATCAAAGATAAGCTCTGCATTTCAGTTTGACAGTGCCATTGCACCTGAAAACTTGAAACTGTTTTCCTGGACACTGTCATTTACCTTATACATGGATGAGGATTCTTTAAAAAGAAACTTTTGTAAGAGGAAAAATATTGTACCAGTAACGATTACAAAAGCCAGCACTTTATCCCACTGAGTTTTATAGATTCTAGTTGCAGGTGGTGAGCACACGGGCACAAAGAGCCAAGTCACCAACTGAGGGGAGAACCTGCCTGGTGCCAGCGACCCACTCTGTCATATTGAAAGAAAAGCTCAAACACAAAACCAAATAGTCCCACCAAATCAGGTGTCCATGGTTCTAAGAACTGGAGTCCAGCTAAGAATAGGTTCAGCTGTCGACATTGCCATGAGGCAAGGCCTGGAGACGGAGGAGAATGTCAGCGCACCATGCAGTGACGAGAACTACTTCACCTGTCTTCAATGATATTCTCTTCTTTGTGATTTACCCCCCTAGCTCTAATCTGTTCTACATGTATTTCCTCAAGAGTTTTTGGGGAAGTTTATAGATGAGCTCAAGATACAAATTTTCAAAGAGAAACCAAACATAATATGAAATGCAGAATATTCCTTTGGTTTTTAGTTTGTCCTTTGCCTCCCACTGACACCACTGCTGAGTTGCTGTTCTTAACAATGGTTCAGCCGCATGGTAGGCCATACACTTCACTCATATTCTCACTAATTTCTAAAAATATTTATCTACTAAGTGTTTGTTGGGTGTCTGGGCCTAATTTGAAGATGACTAACATGCCACTTTTGCCCCCTGAGAGTTTAGTGTGCCTAAGAAAGAAAACAATGAAAAGAAATACACAGAGCAAAGAGTGGAATATAATAAACACCATGGGTATTTTAGTAAGCTACCTTCTGCCCAACTCCAATTTCCATTTTTACTTTTAATTTTAAAATACATTTATTTGTGGGGGATGGGACCATGGGGATGTGTGTGCCACACTGCAAGGCTGGAGATGAGATGACAACTTGCAAGAATTGACTCTCTCCCTCCACAGTGTGGGTCCCCAAGGCTGTCAGGCTGGGCAGCAAGCACCTTTACTCACTGACATTTCTCAGTAGCCGTTGGCTGGTTTTTGTGATGGAGTCTTGATCAGCAACCCAGGTTAGCCTCAAAGTTTACCTCTTCCTGCCTCGACCTCCAGGGTGCTGGGATTGCAGGTGTTTGTTACCATGCCTGGCTCATCAACTTTTAAGTACAGTGTCTATGGGAAGTAGATGCTTTCAGGCATAGTGAGGAATTCTCATGTGAATGAAGTAATTTGTCATTTGGATGAGAATCCGAGAGAGTTGAGAGGAAATAGATTATTTCTAAGGGGCAGAGGAGAAATGACCTGATTGGGACTCCAGAGCTGAAGTATTTGGAGGTGAAAGGAAGTGTTTCTCAGATCAAGGGACCAGCATGGTCACATCCAACGGTGAGGTAATAGAAGAGAGCAGGACAGTGTGCAAACCATCGTCTCTGCTGAGCAGCTCTCACCATGGACTCCAAAATACATAGGAACGTATGGGAAACTAAATAAAGCAAGCACTTGCTGAATTAGCAAAATGTAGGACACAGACCCGACATGTCATCAGAAGCAACACATGGTCTGGTCCTTGAAAGATTGAAGTCAGTTGCAGTGACATTAAAGAGGGACAAGAGCTCAAGATTGTCTGGACCCCAGTTTCTGTGTATGAACAATGGTATTAAGGGCACTTCTATGGGAGGCTGTCTTGAGGATTATGAGTGGTCCATTTTATAAATTAGCTGGCATGTAATAGACATGTGACGTATGCCCATCAGTTCAGTTCATAATAACAACAATAATAAAGTAGATATTATTTGGCCAGATGTGACAACACATCACAATGACATTCTACTAAGCTGCTGTAATTAAGATAATAAGACAACAAAGGACTGGCCTGTTAGTTCGCTCTCTGATTTACCTCAGGCATGGATCTGGTTGCTGCATCTGCTATGAAGTATAAAATGCTGTCACCACCAGGGATTTAGTGCATTTCATGTGAATGAGCATAAAATCAAATGTTTTCAAAGGAAGGAAGCTAAGAAAGCAAGCAAGCAAGCAAGCAATCAGGCAAGAGACTGTACCGCGAAAGGGAACATGGTTGGAGTCAAGTCTAAATCCGAAGGCTTATTTAGTCACTTGTTATCTCCACGGCCTTGGACAAGTTTCTCAAGCACACCTTACCTCCTTCTTGTAGAAGGGAAGGGGTTCTGGTGATGCAACAACAAGGAACAGCAGCCAAGAGTGGAAGAACAGAGAAGACGGCACCTACCTCATGGTCGTTGTTTAAAGCAGCAGGTGTGAGACATAAAAATTACAGTGTTTAATTGATGGCCAATTTTTCTTTCCATGTTCTTCAAAATACTCCCAACCTCAGCTCATCAGCCTGTGAGAAGGAAGTGTGAATGTTTTCTTGGGAGTTATAAAACCTCAGCCTATCTCCAGCTCTGCCACCGGATCACTGTGTGACCTTGATCCAAAAATCCTTCTTACTTAATTCCAGATCCTTACATTTCCTTATTAAATGTAGAGATTAGTTGGGTAAGTTCTATCATTGAAGTCTGACATAGGGATTCTATGTCTCTTTTATATGAGATTCACCATTACACAGAGTCTATGGGTATAGGGAAGGAATCAAGCTGGAAGATCACATAAAACCAGCATGCCATTTAACTCCCGCTTCTCAGTATGGAAAGGAGAAGCAATGTTAATTACCTGTGCATAGCTCTGGCAGACACCTGGAGGAAGCAACTTCAGCAAAGAAAGACTGACTCAGACTGCACATTTAAGCTCACCTTGGTGGGAAAGGCATAGTGGGCAGCTCAGATCACGTTAGTGGGAGCATGTGATGCAAGATGCTTGCATCATGGCAGACCAGACATCAGAAACATGATCAGAGCCAGGGCTGAGCTCTAGCTAGGGCTAACCTCTAATTTCCAGAAGCATCCCCTAGTGGCCTACTTCTACGATCTAGGTTGCACTCCCTAAAGGTCCCACAGCTTTCCCCAAATAGTACCACCAGCTGGGGACAAGCATTCAAATTATGAGCCCATGAAGGATATTTCAGACTCAAATGAAAACAGAACTCCTACTTCATGCAGGCTCTCAGAAGGACCCCATAAACTTCCCTTTAATGCAGGTCTGGGTTAAGGCTGTGTTGTATAAGGCAACATCCAGTGGGAGATTTTTAACTGGTCTAGATTTTTGGCAACATGAGTAGAGGCCATTCATATTATTTAGTGATGTTTTGAGTTGTTAAAATGAGTCTACATGGTTTTGGGTAGACCCAGAATAACTCAAGAACTGCTAGCTCTTAGGATTGAAAGCCATCCCAGAGACATTTGAAGATCCTGGATATTATTTACAGAGCCAATTTGGATAGCACACCTTATAATGGGCCCACAGAGTTGGAGGTGGGTATTTTTAGACTTCCCTGGCCACCTAATATTGCACAGCACCTGTTTTTCTGAAACCAAATGGCAGAGACATTTTCTGTCTGGTTTCCTTGGCACATTTTGTAGTACAGCCTGGACCCTGTGGTGTGCTACATTCCCCAGCTGCGTGGAAACAAAGATTATGGAACTCTGATGCTGCACGGGGCAAAGGAAACCAGAGACAGACTTTTAAAATTGAACCCTGGACCACGGACTGTGGCTTCTTTCAGCACCACGGACAGCTCACCCAACAACAACACCTTCTATGCCTTGGTTCTTTTTGCCTGCCAGCAGTCCAGACTAGTGCAAAGAAAACTAGCCCTCAGGCTTGTTCCAGAGAGTGAGTGTTTCCTTATGTGCCTGCCACGGTGCCCTGTTGGGTTCCTCCTACACTTTTCCCCTTGACTATTCACTTGCTCATTCAGTAAACCAACAAGCTAATGAAACATACCCCTCCCCTCCCTCAAGGGGGTCTCATTTTTTTAGGGAACTGCAAGTCAAGGTGAATGGACTCAGCAGAGGCAGAGTCCTTTCAAAACAAGTTGGAGACTTGCTCAGGAAACAGTGTGTGTGTCACACTCAGGAGGATGAAGCTCTATAAAACTCCACTTAAAGTCCCATTGCGGCCGAGACCTATTTGCCTTGTTTGCTATTATCAATAGTTCTTAACTAGAAAACTTGTAGGTGTTCTATGCTGACTTGTTAGTTGAACAAATAACTATGCTGTGCGATTGTGGGTGTCTTAGTTACGTGATCACCGTGACCACACAGTGGTCCCCTAATAGAAGCAACTGAAGCGGCTCACAGTCAGAAGGTTTTAGCCCACCATGGCAGGGAAGGCATGGTGAGGCAGCTCAGCTCATGGTGGTAGAGTGTGGGTGGGGGCTGCACAAATCAAGGTGGATCAGAGCAAGACTGGAGGTAGATAAGGATAACAACCTGTCCAGCAACCATCTTCTAGGTAGGCTCTGCCTTTCAGACTTGCCAGAACCTCTCAAAATAGAGCAGCCAACAGGGAAACAACATCCCTAACTCCCTGGGTTTCAGAAAGTCTAGTGGTCTTTTTCATTTGCATTTAATGACTACAATCTGGCCACACCAGAGAGCTAAAATGAGGAGGGAGGGACCAGAGGCAGGAAGGTCAGTTAGAAGATGAAGCTTCCCCTCAAGCAATGACCTGAAAAAACTGACACCAAACTCCAAGCAGGCTAGAGGAACACAGTATGAAAGAGAAGACAGAATGGAGAAACACTAGGAAGAGGTGCAGTCCTCTAGGAAAAAAATTCTTTAGGGCTAACATTGTGTTTGAGTGTCTGTGTATAACCATTGTTCTGGAGACTTGGTGGGAGGCTTGATGGGTAGACACTGGTTTCCAGGCATGCCTATAGGCATCACAAAATCATGGAACTCCCTCTGGTGAGATAATTCCCTTGTCTTGAAATGCAGAACAAAGCAACTTCAGAATTGCAGACACCAAGTGTCTAAACATCAGTCCAGCTATGGCTTCACAGATCTGCTCCATCACCCAGAAAATAAAACCACTGGTTCAGATTACCTCTTCAATCCTTTCACATTTTATATTTTTAACCCTTTTGAGGATTCAAAATTTAAATTCTACAGATTCCACAGGGCCAGGGTTGGGAAAATGCTGAGCTGACCCTCAGCCTGGTGGCATGCATTGAGGGTGAGGCATGGCACTCCCGTGACTACCCCAGACACCCACAGGGTCCTGGGATGCCACAAGTGGCATCTGATGGTGTGGGTTCAAGAGCACTGGCTGACTATCTCAGTTATCACCCAGGCCCAGATCCAGGGCTTTGAGTTAGCTTCCCCAACATCTATCTCATCAGTGAACTGCTAGAACATGTGAAGGTCCAGGCCTACAGATCCAAAGCTGCAGGATCTCCATGAAACAGAAAAACAATGGGATTCCTGAGAAGAGTCCTGGTGAGGAGCCAGCATTGATAGGGTAGCAGAAGCCAGAGGCATCAAACCAGACCAGTGCAATAAACATTTGCAAGTAAAGACGTGTGGACAGAAGAGTACACCCTGGGACTCACTGTGATACACTACAGTTTCCACGAGATTTTTTTTTCCTTTTGGGGAGAGGGGTGGAGGTCACAAGGGTGGAGGATGGGTACAAAGGGACAGGAGATTATTGGGTGCATGATGTGAAACTCACAAAGAATCAATAAAGAGTTAAATTTTTAAAAACCCTAAATTCTACAAAGGAAAGATAAGTTTTTCTCTGAAAGCTAGCCAGGCAGAGACCCTCCTCTCCCCCACCCCCAAATTTGGAGAGTGTGTTATTTGAGATATACATGTTGTTCCTGTGATATGAAACCCAATGTAAACAATTTTAAGGGGAAATTATTTGTTTTGTCTCAGAAGATTCAGTCTACAGTCGTTGTCTCTGCTGCTTCTGGACTCAAGGTGTCATGGCAGTAGGAGCATGTAGCCGAGGTTACATTTGGGATAGAGGGCAGTTACAGCAAGGGGTAGCACAAGATACAGCCTCCAAAGGCAGCCATTGTCTCATCACCTCCATCTAGGCCTGTTGAGTTCTACCACCTCCCAATAGTCCACTCAAGTTTGAGTCCTTGGTGGGCTAATCCATCATGCAGATAGAGTAGAGAGGAGCCTGGAGTCTCCAGGAGGGCTGGGCACTTGATCACCTATGTCCCCTTGAGTCTCTTAAACCACCAGGAAGTGTTCTGCCCATACTCCAAAAATCCCAGGACAATCAGGGCTTTACTGCTTCCAGCAGCCATTTCCCTTCCTCCTCATGGTCTCCAGTCCTATCTCCAACCTTCGCCTACTCCTTCCTTTCTTCTTACCAGGCCTGGCTTGCACACAGACTGCCTGCCTGGGCTCATGTTCATCCTCAGAGGAAAGCAAGCAGAGATCCAGCCTGCTGCTCCACACCTTCCTTTGGCTGGGGACGGAACCCATGGTCTCATGCACCCTCGGCAAGCACAACACCACTGAGAAACACATCTTAGAAGCATCTTCCAATTTTAGAAAACCCTGGAGACAGAGCTTCTATCACTCTTGATTTGTAAATAGGGAAGTTAATTAAATAAGAAACGTCATGATGCTGGCCAATCATGACACATCTGTTGCTCATTCTTGTCCCCAGGAATCACCAGTATGCAAGATTTTCTCCATAGAAAGTTCTACAAGACTTAGGCCTAGGGGCTTTGGTTGTATAAACGCTTAAACTGATCAGATGAAGAAAGGAGAAGTGCATCTATGACCTTCCTCTCTCTCCAGAAGAAATAAAGCAACGGTTATTAAATTTTAAATTTATTTTGATGTGATTTACAGCTCCATTGACAAATAATAACAGAATACATGACTAAGGGCTGTGCAGTGTCTGACACTCATGTCATTTCAAAAATGGTTACAATGACAGCCACCAACCTATCCATCACCTCGCATAGTGCCGCCTTCTTACTGACTGCTGAGAACATTTGAGAGCATTTTCCCAGCCAGTCCCAAATATGTGATAGATCACTGCTCTTCATAACCTCAAGCTGCACGAGACCAGATACCTGAACATTCATCAAGTCCTCCAAATTTGTGCCCTTTGACCCATAAATCCTCACCCAACCCCCATCTCCTGGCTCCAGGGGACCCATCATTCTACTTTTTACTTCAGTAAGTTTGGCTTTTTAATGAGTCCACATATAAACAGAGGTATAGGGATGGAGAGATGGCTCAGTTGTTAAAGGTGCTTGCTGATTTTGCAGTGGGCCCCAGTTCATTTCCCAGAATCCATGTCAGGAGGTTCACAGCCACCTGTAACTCCAACTCCAGGGGATTCAATGTCCACTTTTGGTCTCTTTGGATACTTACAGATGCACCTGTCCACTCACAGACACACAGACACACATGCATACATATAATAAAAACTAGTATATATTAATGTATTAATTATTAATATATATTACATACTAATATATTAATGTATTGATTATTAAAAACTAATATACATTAAAATGTGGGTATGGATCACTTGTTTTTCTGTACTTTAGATTCCCTCAACATGTCACAAATAACAAATTCTCTTCTGTTTGTATGGCTGAGTAGTATTCCTGTGTGTTGAAATATGTGAGTTCCTTATACAGTTTGATAGGAGCCCTGTATCAGATATATGGTCTGAGGGGTTTTTCTTTCTGTGGGCTGTCTCTCCACCTACTGTGCCCTTTCCTGTGCATCATCTGGTGCCACCCACTCACTTTAGCTTTTGTTCTTGTGGTCTTGTGATCGTGTGCTAAAAAGCCCCATTAAGGGTTTCTTCCCTATCTCTTTCTTCTTCTAAGAATTTCATGCTTTCACGTCTTAAATTTAAGCCCTTAATCCACTTGAAGTTAATTTTTGTGAGTGGTATAAGATGTCCACTTCTATCCCATTGTTAGTGTCTAGACACAAGCCTGGATCTTGTTCATTTTTATTGATTTTTGTCTCCTGAATTGAGCTTTGACAGCCTTTTGTTACTCTCAGATTTCTTTGTATAGGATTGTGTTGGCGATAAACAGAGGTAACTTTACATCTTCTCCACTTGAGGTGTGTTTCGTGTCTTGCTCTTGCTTAGTTGCTTTCATTAGAACTCCCAGCATGGTGGTATCTGAAGTGGTGAGCATGCTGTTGATCTCCCAGAGGTGGGAGGCTTCCCACCATGCAGCACTGAGTGCCTGTGCACTGTGACCTTTAGGGTACTGAGGTGCATTCTTCTGTGCTCTGGTTTGGAGCGTTTCCATAAAGGGTGTCAAACTCTTTCTTGCATCTACTGAGATGAGAGTTTGATTTTACCTTTAGCCTGCTAGTGTATGTCATTTCTGTTGATCTGCATATGCTTACTTGTCCTTACATCTCAGAGCTAACTTTGTATTTGCTCTGGCCTGTTTATTGGTGTTTTGCTGAGAGTTTTTGCATCCACATTGTTCAGTGATGTTGGCCTACAATTTTCCCACAGTACCCTGATCTGAATCATGTTCCTGATCTAGCTTTTACCTGTGTAGAGTGAGTTCAGATGGGTCATCTCTTCTTCAGGTTTTTTTTTTTTTTTTTTTTTTTTGAAGAGCATTAGGAGGACTCTGGTTAAACTGGTAGAATTTCCCAAAGACTCTGCTGGGTCCTGGACCTTTTTGGGCTAAGAGACTTCTTTGTACACTTGGTTGTTCTTTTCCTAGTTCTTTGCAGCATAAAGTTGGCTGTTTATTTAAGGTCTCATCTCACTAAATCAACCATTTAGAGCTAAAAAACGTGCCTCTTACAGCTTCTACCAGACCTCTGGTGCCAGCCCTTGACTGGTGGAAGCTCACATTTTTATTTTCATAGTTTCTGATTTCCGATTTCTTCACTGTGTATTGGTTTTAGCTATGTGTCACTTAACTTTATCTTTGTGACTTTTTCCACTATCTCATTATTGGTTGTTAGCTTCATAGCACTGTTGTCTGAAATGAAGCTGAATAGTTCCAATCTTCTTGCATTGTTAGGAGCTGTTTTGTGGCCTAACCCACAGTCTTCCCTGGAGAACATTCTGTGTCCACTCGAAAAGATCATGTTATGCTACGTTGGCGTAGAATACACTGTGTACACCCATTAGGTCTGTTGGTCTATAGTGTTGTGTGCAATGGCTACTTTCTTGTTGACTCTCTGTGTGACCGATCATTGCTGAGAGTCAACTTTGACATTCTTCTTGTTATTATATTGCTTTTTGAGTTTTTCTTTCAGTGCTGGTAACTTTATGTATTTTATATATTGGGGCGCTTTGTACATTGAGGTGCTTCAATGCTGTGTGCATAAATATTTACAGATGTTATCTTTTATTAACCAAATGGCCTGATCGAGAACATACTTAGACCAGCATACCAATTATGATTTGGCTCCATGCATACAATAACATGCCATTCTTTTTTTTTTTTTTTTTTTTTTTTGCTTGATCTCAAGAGTAATCACAAAAAACAATAGATTAATGCACAACTACATCTTTTGCAGATGGTAGACCAAGTGTCCATGAACTTGAGTATAAAAACCCAACATGGGGGTTGAGGACCTTTCTAGGGAGACTTGGGTCTGGCCCAGAGATCAAGCCACTGAGCTGTTTGTCATTGTCTCGGGTCATAACTACTTCAGAGAATAAAAATATGCAGCTAGTGCCTGAGTCCTCAATGCCCATGTCCCTTGGAAGAGTCTTGCTTGGTCATGTGTATCTAAGCACACAACCTTGGTTACCCAGGAAACCAAGGCCAAGTGGGTCTGGATGCTTTTTCTCTGGTTCTTCTGTTCAGCAGCAATGCCGCCAGAGCAGTTAAACTGTGAGCATCGCATAGACGAGGGATTCATGCAGGTTTCTTCACAGATGTGATGAATGTCATCAGGGGCAATTTGTAGTGACAAACACCACTGAACACGAACACATTGTGATTCCTCCGAAAGGCTTGTATCTAGTACACAGAATGAGGTAAACACTCATTCTCTTGCAGATTTATTAAGTGCCAGCTTTGTGACAGGCAGGGTGCTGTGATCTGAGAAAGAAGTGGTAGATCAGACAGACACAGTCCCTGATCTCATGGCTTCATAGTTAATTAATCTAACAAATAAATAAACAAGACAAGTTTAGTTACTAATAAGGGCTATGGAAGAAAATAAGATGTGGAAAGGGGGTGCCTAGCATATATTGATAAGGGCAGGTGAAAGCCACTTAATCAAGAGAAGGCAGGGGAACCCCTCTAATATGACATCAGATCAAGAAGACCATGGCACCCACAGAGAGGCAGCCACATTGGCATCTGCAATCCCTTTCCAGCAGAGTGAATGTGCAGTGCTGCAGGGTAGTAATCAGGACTCTCCAAAGTGTTCTCGCTGTATGCAGGTTGTCTTACTCAGGGTTTTACAGCTGTGAACAGACACCATGACCAAGGCAACTCTTATAAGCACAACATTTAACTGGGGCTTGCTTACAGGTTCATAAGTTCAGTCCATTATCATCAAGGCATGAACATGGTAGCATCCAGGCACGCATGGTGCAGGAGGAGCTGAAAGTTCTACATCTTCATCTGAAGGCTGCTAGTGGAAGACTGTCCTCCAGGTAGCTAGGACAAGGAGATTAAAGCCTACACCCACAGTGACACACCTACTCCAACAAGGCCACATCTTCCAACAGTGCCACTCCCTGGGCCAAGTATATACAAACCATCACTCAGGTATACCTTGTACCCATGACCAGGGGAGACTGAAGATAGAAAGGAATTCAAGAGCAAGAGAGTTGCTAGGAAGATCCCCAGCCCAGAGAAGAAATCCCAGGCGTTGCTGTTGTATCTGCCCATTGCTGGCTGGGAAACCTTTAGCATGCTACTCTTATTTTGAATCTCAGCTTCTTCAACTACAATCTAAGTCTATGTCTGGAAATCAGGTTTGAATGATGTGGTTTTCTCTTGTGATTTTACTTTTGAAGCTTCTCTGTAAAGAAGGTTTCATCTGTAAGCACATATACAAAATTTACAAAGATACAGTGCCTTCATCCAGCACTAGGCAGAATGGTGGCCTAAGACTCCCCTTCTTCCAGAGACCTGGAGTTCTAAGACTGCAAGGATCAGAGCCCCCTTGCTGAGCTTCAGATCCCGACCAAGGCTTAGTTTGTCTGCAAAGCCTTCCTATCTAACCATGGCCCCAGCTCATATTCAGCTGGGGCATTACACCGCAGACCTGCATACTGGGGTGCTGTGCCTTGCTTGGAATCTACCAGGGGTGTGGCTGAGAAGATTGCTAAATCAGGGTGAGAAGATCTCAAGAGAGAAATCAGGAAAGCTATGCCTCTTCTAACACTACAGGAAGTCTGTGGACCAACAATACAGACTCGCAGGATTTGAGTTCCACTGACAAACCTAGATTAGACCTTGAGGCAGAAGCAGACACCATTTTCTGAGTCACCTGCAGGGCACATATAGCAGTGAATGATCCGTGCTCATTCTGCTGGACACCCCAGGATGACAGAGGTGAACTGGGGCATCTTCACATTATGGATGCATCCCTTTGCTCTCACTTCTGTCCCCTGACTTTGTCTGTGCCAAGGAGAACAGGCCACAGGCTGCCTAGAGCAGGGTCTGGAATGGTGATCCATGAGCAGCTTCTCTCTGAAACACCAAAGAGACACCTTCTTATTGCTCCCCAGGACCTGCATGTTCCTAGGGGGACAATGACGAGCTCATTAAATGCTTATCTATGAAGTAGGGTGTAGCTAAGTTTGGAACTTATTTATCTGCGCACAGGGCAGGGAGATGAGAGAGGGGATCTGGTTATATAAATAATGGTTGCACCCAGCACACAGGTGAACTGCCATCAGGCTGTCCTTCAGGCTCTGTTTCAGGCTCATCATGTAACAATAAAGATGATTTCTTTAAGTAACATTGTTTGCTCATTTGTTTGTTTTATTGAGACAGTGTATGTAGCCTTGGCTGGCCTGGAACTCAGAGAGATCCCCCTGCCTTTGCCTCTGTAATGATGGGATTATAGGTGTCCCCTACTCTTTTCTGTAAAAGTGCATGTGAGAGAAGTAGGGGGTCATTTGGTGTGGGATGAGAAGCAAACCTGTTGCCAGCCTTGCTCGAGAGTACACACAGGTCTCAGAGTTGATGCCCGGCATAGCCTTTTCTGATCTTGGATTCATTCCTTATTTTCCCAGGCCTTAGTGTCTGATTTAGACAGAGCCATCAGCCCCATCTCTCTACCTGCTGGGAACAGTGACGACAAGATGAGATGGGCATAGAGAGCACAGCTACCCCAGGTGTGATGTCACTGTTTCCTGACAGCCGTGAGACCATCACAGAACGGAAGGGCCCACATTTAGAATCTGTGCCGCCGCATTTTGGCGTTGCAGAAGCATCCAAATATTCCACCGGGTGACTCAGTTTATTCAACAGGTAATGAAGTAATTTGAGAATTGTCAGGTTTGTGGTAGATCAGAAGTAAAGCCAGCAAAACAATGAGAACAGAAACTGGCCCTTTGTCACAATTCCTTTGAAAACCACTGACGTGGATTCTTGCTTTGGGAAGCTTCTCCAGATTAGCATGACCTGTAACTGAGGGGGACACTGCCTGTGACGGTGCAGTAGGGTGAGAGCCCAGAGCCCTGCAAGCCTCCTTCTCACTCTCTCAAGTGGAGGTGTCCTGTGTGAGGCCACCCTCAAATTCCAGTTCCCAGACCACTTGCCAGCAAGCCTGATTAAGACTTGAAGAATCATCTAGTTTAGTCTCTGAGTTCAAATGGAGGACCTGTAAGATAAATGAGTCTCCTCTGGGGCTGTTTCTTACAAAGCAGACACAAGCTGACCTGTAAATAAAGTGTGGTGCTGCTGTTACTGGGTGCATTGGCTGGGCCCCGAGGTAGGCCATTTGACTTGATCATCTCTTTACATTATAAAACGAATGCAAGTTAACTTTTCCTGCATGGTAAATACTCAAACAGTTGATCTAAATCCACTATACTTGCTGATTTTAAAAAGAGCAATAATGTTTGAAAATACTATTATCAGTTTAAACAAAACAACAGAAGACCAGGAATCCATTAAAAATACACAGGGCTTAGGACTGGCTCTCAGGTACACCATGTATCTGTTGACTCCCTTGGCAACTTAGTGAAGTGTTGTGGCAGGACCCGGCACATAGGCTTTTGTGGTAAGGATTTGGATCTCAGTACAGGCTTGGTTGTGCCCAAGGTCTTCCAGCCGGCAATGGGCAGCTGGGGACTGTCATGATAACCCAGGCAATGGTTCCTTGGAACCACGACATGATGCTGTCGTTACTGGGTGGGAATTGTGTCCTGTGTGACAGCAAGGACAGCATCAGAGTGGAGGGGCTGAGGTCCAGATATGAGCCTACCTCACAAAGGTTGGGGCACACTGCCAGAAAAGGTTGGGGAAGGCTAAGTGTTATTTTAAGCTAACCTCATTAAAAAAAAATTCTCACCATTAACTGCATCTACAATTTATATATATATAAAACATCCCCATTTCCCTCTTCCCAAAAAAGATTGGGCTCTCCGCGTCTTTCACACAGTATAAACTTAGAATGATTTACACTTCATCTTAAACATGCCAGCCTATACCTTTTACAGAAAGCCACAATTGTTACATTTATTTTTAAAACAACCAAGACAATGACGACTCTCACTCTAACTTGGAGACTTGGTGTTCTTCAAACAAATCCACTCACTGAGCGCTCTCTAGGTGTGGTGTCATATGCTGGGGCATGAGATCAGAAAGATGGGTAAAGACCTTCTGGAAATGGGTCCATGAGCTCAGACACTTTGCCAAAAATGTTATGCATATAGCACAGTGTCTCCATGCATACAATAGAGGGAAGCGAACTCAAGGAAGTTGGGGAGGTGTGTTCCTGGAGTCCTGCCCATTCCTATGGAGAGGGGAGCAGTTGCTCATTTGCATCCTCTGTCTCCTGACCCCCACTGCAAAGTACACCAGGGGATGTGCAGTGTGCTGGACGTTGGTCACGTGCTCTCCTCTTTCTCTTCTGTCTCTTCTACTCAATTGTGAGCTCCTCAAAGGCAAACATGTCTTCCCCTTCCAACACCATACGGCACAAGGGCAGGGACTACACGGGGGAGGGGGGGTAGAATACTACAGGGCAACAACAGCAGCAGCAGCAACAACAACAACAACAGTGGGTTTCCAGAGAGAAGTGCTTGAAAGTGGTCTTCCGAGATATATGTTTGGGAAATGGTCATGTCACTTGAGTGCTACCCTTAATAACACAAACCACTGAGGAAAGCATAACTCTCCAGCACTGAGAAAAGCACTAGAAATGCAACAATTTTCCAAAGCACAGAGCTATTGTTATTATGCCTATTGCTGCTGCTGGTGCTGGTGCTGGTGGTGATGTTGGTGCTGGTGGTGGTGGTGGTGGTGGTGGTGGTGGTGGTGGTGGTGGTAGTGGTGGTGGTGATGTTGTTGTTGGTAGTGGTGGTGATGGTGGTAGTGGTGATGGTGGTGGTGATGTTGGTGGTGGTGGTGATGGTGGTGGTGGTGGTGGTGGTGGTGATGGTGGTGGTGGTGATGGTAGTGGTGGTGGTGGTGGTGGTGGTGATGGTGGTGGTGGTGATGGTAGTGGTGGTGGTGGTGGTGGTGGTGGTGATGGTGATGATGATGAGGATGATGGTGATGATGATGTGTATGTGTGTATACACACATGTACCTGTGTGTAGGCCAGCAGTTGGCAGCAGGTGTCTTTCATCTTATTTTTTTGAGATAGGGTTTCTCACCGAACCTAGACCTTTTTCTATTGACTGGGTTACCAAGCCAGTGTACCCTGGGAGTCCTGCTTGCACCTCCCTAGCACTGGGATTGCAGGCACACTGTAGAGCTTAACCTTCTGGGAATCTAAACTCCATGTCAGCCATTTTAGTCACCCTTGTTATGTTGTGATGATAATATTGTCTTTCAGGACAGAGCAGTTTGGAGTTTGAGGGGTTTGTTTGGTTCTAGTTTCAAGCTGGGGCTATCACTGTGTCTTCCAAGGCTGGCACAGCCCTCAGACCTCCGCCTTAGCTCCCCGGGAATTCACTGATGTGCCAGCAAACCCAGCAAGAACACCGTATGGAGAGGGAGTCTCAGCCCCTATAGACACTGCCTTTCCTTTGGTTTACATGATCTGAGAGATGCCCCACCCATCTCTTATTCCAACAGTGAAATCCCTGCTTTATGTCCAAGAAAAATGTGATACAACAGTTTGGCCCACACTGTTGTCTCTGACTAGTCAGGTGACTATGGCCTCCAATAGGCAAATCTCTCTCCTCCAGGATTCAAGGTAACCGAGCTCACATCTGCACTGTTACCATGGCTCCACTGGATTGCTTGGCATTCAGTGAGAGCATTTCCAACCTCAGACCCCTGGTGTTTAAGAAGTGTTCTATTATCTACTTGGGAGCTAGAGAAGAGGCCACGGCTGAGCATTGAGAGCCCGAGTGAATGGGATGCACAGATAGGGGGACGCCAATTCAAGGCCAGCACACAGCTCATTTGGTATACGTGAATTCTGATCCTACAGGTCACTAATTTCTTAGGAGCTATGCCATCAATTTATAGTTTGGTTCCAAAATGAGGCCGAAGGTGAAATTAATTCCTTATACAAGTGTGTGAATGGTGTTTCAGTTAAGAATCTTTTGATTTGAAATAATATAAACCAACTCAAGAATAGTAAAAGGAATTTGCTGGAAGGAAGGTGGGGCTCTCTCAGGGAATCCTAGAAAGACCATCACAGTGTCTTCTTTAAAAAGCTGTAGCAGGATGTTTCTGGCTACCTCGCAAGTTACTGATTTTGGCTGCACAGCATTAATGAATGACTCTTTACTCAAATTTCCTTCAGAAAAAAAGAGATATTTTCCTTTGACTATACTATAAACTGGTAAAATATTAAATGAGGCTCTAACCCCCACACTGGTTAAGGAAAACCACACTACTCCACAAAGGCCAACTTGACATTTTCTCCCAGGATGTGAGTCTCGATCAGAAATTTAGATAGTCAGGACTCACGGCTTCTAGCTTCAGCTCCTATACCAGTTTGTTCATGCTTTAAGACTAGTTTCAGCTAGCCGGGCGGTGGTGGCACATGCCTTTAATCCCAGCACTTGGGAGGCAGAGGCAGGCGGATTTCTGAGTTTGAGGCCAGCCTGGTCTACAGAGTGAGTTCCAGGACAGCCAGGACTACACAGAGAAACCCTGTCTCAAAAAACAAAAACAAAACAAAACAAAACAAAACAAAAAGACTAGTTTCAGCCTTACCATTCCTTAAAAGCTCCAAGGCCACCTTAGCTGTATGATTTTCAATTTTGTCCTTTTGCTTTTGTTTTGTTTTCATTTCCAGCAACTTTCCTTGGTATTCATATCTGACAAAAACTAATTGTAGTGAGTGGCCATAGTCTGATTTTTGCTGAACCCTCATTGGACACACTCTGGAAGCTGGCCCTCTTCAGCAAGTATCTGCCACGCTCTAGGCTCACAGTCAAACATTTTCAGAAGGCAGAATCTGACAGGTTTGGAGTCAGGTGTCCACTGGAGTAAGGCAGAGTCCTGGACTGGGAACTTGCCTACTACAGGCTAGTGCTCTTGGGGGATGTGTAGGTGAGGTCATTCTTTAGATATAAAAAGATCAGCACATTGTATTGGACTATAGACAGACGCACTCTGCCTACCAGAAAGCATCCTGTTGATGCAGAACTGTAGCTGGAAAGAGATGTGGACATGAGTCATCATGAGATGAGGTAGCTTAGTGGTCAGGTGGTTGTGACGACTGAGACTTTAGGCATGAGCTAAACCACCCGGCAGGCTCCTGTGGGAGCCACACTTTGCTCTCATAAGAACTATGGTACTGTTGTTAATCTACCCTTCAGCCAAGCCTTCAGGAATCCAGTGCACAGGTGTGCATCAGAGAGGAGTGATAACCAAGTGTCAGATTTCAGAATTCTCGTGTCTTTCCTGCTTTCTCTTTGTCACTTTCATATGCCAAGCCAGCCGGTTTGACAGAAAATATGAATTATCCAGATATTTATTTTACTCAAGTCTGTTATTTACATGAGAACAGCTACCAGTTATTTCCTTCCAGTGACATTCATTTTCCCAGCCATTGCTGGGATTATTAGCGGAAGAAAACTTGAAAGTCAAAATTCCCAGTATGTTTGCCTGTTTGCATTTGTTTCACCCAAATATTTGCTCCTACCCTCTAACAAATAAAGATCCTTGGCATGTTTGGCTCGCACATGTTTAAGAGGCTAAAATTCTAATATCCTTATAGGCCAGACTTATAGGCCACAGAACAGCAAGTCAGCAGTGGGAATCCTATTTGTTTCTGACACAGAATGCTCAGGGCATGTTCCTCAGGGTAGTTGGAACTGAATGGTTTGATCTTTGTGTCGCCTAGATCAACCCTCACAGTGTGCAACCTACTATCTCAAAGTCAGTTTTCAATTCTTATTTTCTCTTAAGGGTCAACTGGAGCTCACGTCGTGGCTTGGTGGCTATAAGTGGTCCATGTGGTGGGACTCTATGAGCCCCCAATTCCCTCCATTTCTACTTTGGCTGATCATGGAACAGGGACTCTTTTGTGTTGTACATAAGCCATATGGTAATATATATTACAATCTCAGGACTGTGTTAGCTCAGTAGTGGAGCATGACTAGCATGCAGGAGGCCCCACATTTCACCCTCAGATATGTAATGCAACTTTAAACATCCTTAAAATCATACTTACGGTCAAGAGATAGAGGCTTAGGAAGGACCATTAATACACAAGGAACTCAAACCCAGTCTCCGATGGCCAAGTTCATGCTTTTTGGGAAACACAAGAAACAACTTGAACACAGTAGGATGCTCTGGGAATCTAGGGTGAGGTAGATGTAGAACAAGAGGTGATGGGGGAAGAAGGGTCCTTGCACCCGACTATGGAAGGAGAGAAAGATGAGGGTGGCCTAGAAGAACAGAAGGTTTCTGAGGAGGGAGTAGGGACTGCTGACTCTTTGCTGTGTTTGGAAAAAGAAAACACTTATAAATAAGACTCATTAAGAATATATGGACCAGTGACTCTGTCTTAGCCCATTTGTGGGCTACTGCAAAATAGGTCAGCTTTGGTATCTCATAAGCAACCTAAACCTGTCAGCTTTGAAAGCAGGGAAGTCTAAGATCGAGGGGCTGGTCATGCAGCGAGGCCTCTGGATGTCAACCATCCAGAGTTTGGAGCAGGAAGCAAGTGTTCAGATTATATAGCAGTTATTAAACATGCTCACACACAAATGCATGCATGTATGCATGCATACACATACACACTCATTAATACATATAATGTACTTGCATGTGCACCCACACAAGTACACACACATACATACACACACCCTTGCATGGTGCCAATCTGTCACTCTAAATAGAAGTTCTTGCTTGGAATGGAGTAGCCATTAACTCTTGAGAGATTAATGACCTAATAAGACCAGTGTCAGTGAGGAGCCTGGCCCTTCCATCTCTTCAGCCGGTAACAAACACAGTCTATATTTTTTGTCCTTTGCCGTTCCACCATGTGAAGACAGGCAAGAGGGTGCCACTTAGAAGCAGAGAGTGGCCCTCAGTAGACACTGAGACTGATGGTGGCTTCACCTTGATCTTCTCAGCTTCCACAGCTATGGGGAGACAAGCATATGTTCCCAATGAACTGCACACTCTCAGCCATTTTGTTATCAGTATAGATATTTTGTTATAGCAGCATAAACAGACTAGGTAGGTGGACTTGGTTGATGAGGGACAACATGGTGGGGTTTGCCTCTGGCTAAAGGAATTCCTCTCCTTGACCAACCATGTCTGAGTGGCCACTTCAAGGACAGGCCAATAGTAAGGTCACATAGATAAAGATGAATGGTTTTTCAATTATTATGTAAGAAAGCATTTGCCAGCCCCAAACTCTTTTTTTTCTTTCCTCTGCTGTCTTGGAACTCACTCGGTAGACCAGGCTGGCCTCAAACTCAAAGATCCAACTGCCTCTGCCTCTAAAGAGTTAGGATTAAACATGTGAGCCACCACCGACTGGCCAAAACTCATTTTGACAACAAAGAGACGTGGGCTGCCATGGTTTTGCCTGTGGAATAAATCTGTTTGAATTTGGCCAGATGATTGGTTCTGTCCAGGAACAACAGTGTAGCAGGCCCACCATAATTATTAAAATAACGATCTGAGCCCCAACCACCCTTTATTGAGCATTTATGACGTGCTGGCCTAGCTTAATGCTTTGTATTTATATCGGTTCATTTAATAAGCTAGCCTAAGATATGGAGGTCCAAGAGGTAAAACCAGACTGAACCCCGAGTCCACAGTTCAAGCCTTTACAATGATAGCAGGTCACTTAGAGTTTGTGATAGGCCACTGTTTCCTGCATCAGAACGAGCTAGAATGGCTACACTGAATTAGCAGTTTCTGGGCTCCACTTTGGGTCAGCTGCTCTGTCGATGCTGGGGCTCCCTCAATGCTCACCAAGTTAAAGGATCCTGGGGACTTGGGGGCCTCTGCCCACACGCCTTCTTGCCTTTGGAGGGGGTCCGGGGCAGGTGTCAGTTCTGTTCTGCCTCCTCTCTAGCCAGGCTCTGCAGACTGACAAGTGACTGACCTCGCTTTGTAAGATGAGAAAGAACCTTCTAGGGCGTGATCTTCATCTCCTTGTTTGGTAGAATGGGGACTGACTGAGGATCAAAACAATGCCAACTACATCCAGGGCCTTAACACTCCTTAAGTGTGCCTAAGCCCTGTGCTGTCTCCCCAGTATGGAGGGACCTCACTTCCTTCTGCTGGTCTTTTCCCTTTCCCAGGACCACATATGCCTCCACACCACAGCAAGATGAACTGAGCCTCAGCTTTGGGGTCACGTAGAAGGACAGAACACTCACAACCAGATAACCTGACCTGCATTTTCAAAGGCAACACGGTCTGTCTTGCACTTACAGAAGAAAATTGTCACCTGAAGCACAGACAGCCATACCGTTTGCTCTTGGGCTATTGAGCACAACCCAGTATCCTCTCCATCTGAAAATAGAGAACTCTTCCACCTGGCCTCCCTCCTGTGCCTCCATGGGAGACCTGGGCATCTGTATATTTTTAGCTGCCCATGATGTAACCCTTTACACACCAGTGACCTCCGGGTGTCACTTCCTTCTGGCTTTGTGGGTGTTCGCCTCCTCCCCTCCATTTTTTAGCTTTCTTCAAAACAGCAGCAAGAAGCCTCTATTTGGCCCTGACAGCGTGATCTCCCAGGGCACCCTTGCCTTGTGTCTTCTGTGCTTGATCAATAGATTCAAATGCCAGGCCTCCATCAGCACTGTTCGCTTGCATCACCAAACTGTCCTAGACAAGTGAGATTGTGCGGCCAAGAAATGTCATGGAGAGGAAGGGCTGTGAGCCTCTGCCAGTGGGCAGGGGGCGGGGCTGGTGGCAGCTAACTCAGACACTGTCCAGGCACACCATAAGGGGAAGCCAGAGGAAAACCCCAGGCAGGAAGGAACTCCTTCTTATCCTTGGTCACTTGTAGTGTGGGACAAGCCCATCACAGTGCAGGCACAGAATGAGGAATCCCCAAGGGTGCATGCAACCAAGTTCATTAAACTGGTGTCTTAGTTTGGGTTTCGTTGCTGTGAAGAGACACCATGACCAAGGCAACTCTTATAAAGGAAAACGTTTAGTTGGGGCTGGCTTCCAGTTTCAGAGGTTCAGTCGATGATGATGATGATGATGATGATGATGATGATGATGATGATGAAGTGTGGCAGCATGTAGGTAGACATGGTGCTGGAGAAGCCAAGCACTCTACATCTTGATTGGAAGGAAGCCAGGAGAGGGTCTGGATCACGCTGGCCAGACATAAGCATATATATCAGACCTCCAAGCCCTGCCTGTAGAGTGACACATTTTCTCCCACAAGGCCACACCTCCTCCAATAATGCCACACCTCCTCCAATAATGCCACACTCTTAATAAGGCTACTTCCCATGGGGCAAGCATATTCAAATTACCACAGATGCCATGAAATCCTCAAAGGGAAAAATGACACTTATGGGGAGTCCCAGTATGCCCTTGGGAACTTGGGTCAGCAGGGACAGTCACTTGTAGTATAACCTTCGGCTTCTAATATGGGTTATATAAGTGTTCTCTCAAGTCTGGCTTCTGGAAACTCTGCACCCATGCTGGCTGCTAGGAGGTGGCACAACCTGTAGGATGTGTCTCTCTGCAGTACACCCTCGGGTTGTTGGAGGTCTGTCCTTGGAGGACCCCAGCTTCTGCTGCCTGTATGAGATTAGAGGTGTGTGGGCTGCATTGTGGTATGCTACTTTAGAAGTTCAAAGCGGTGGGGCTGCCCTATCACTTAGAGCCATGAACTAAAATATACCTTTTCTCTTTATATGAGTATCCATGTCAGTAGCTGGAAGCTGACTAGGACACCTTGTCAGTCAGCTTATCAGAGCCTCAGTTTCCACAGTTCTACTCCAGAATGCCATTCTCCTCTCAATCAGAGATTATAAAATAGGAATCTGGTGCTTTAGAAAGCCTGCCTGTCCTAGGGGCTCAGCCTGGGCCCCTAGCCTCACTGAAACTAGCAAAAATTTGGTCTTTGTACCTTAATTGTCTCTCTGTAGAAACCAGCTTGGAACTGTTCTGTTTGCAGATCCGGTCCTGCTTTTTAATATACTGCGTAAGTTAAAATTACAACTAGATATGGGAGAGAGGGAGACTGGGCTGCTGCTAACTTATTCAAGAAGCTCCATTTGACAGTTCTCCTCTGTAGGCCTCATTTCTGCTCATTACAGATCCAATGCTTGTGTTCCCAAGTGCTACTCACAGGCAGCCCAGGACCTGCAAGGAAGTCTGGGTGGGTGTGGTGTGGGTAAATGACTCTCCCTCTTTTCCTTGCTTAAGATATAAGTGCTGCTTTACTCTATTCTCTCCGCTAAATAGAGTGAGTGTCTTGCATCTCTGTTGGTAGAGACCATCACTTCTGTTCAGATTTTATTAAACTAAAACCCCACAACCAAAAGCCCTGATGCCTCGTATGATGTCAGAGACTGGAATATTGTCACTTTTCCTTGGTAAATAGCTCTATGTATCTCAGTGAGAGCTCTATTGCTGTGATAAAAGAGCATGACCAAAAGCAGCTTGGGGAGGAAAGGGTTTATTTGGTTTACATATCCTAGGTCAAAGTCCATTGAGGGAAACCTGGAGGAAGGAATCTGGAGGCAGACACCTAATCAAACACCATGGAGGGATGCGCTTGTTCCTCATGGCTTGCTCAACCTGCTTTCTTATATAATCCTGGCTCCACCCACAACGGGCTGGTCCCTCCTGTATCAAATACTAACAAAGAAAATGCCCTTATAGGCCAATTTTATGGTGGTATTTTCCCAGTAGAGAATCTCTCTTCCCTAATGGCTCTAGCTTGTGTCACATTGACATAAAACTAACCAACACAATTGCTCTCTTGTCAAGTTGACACAAAACGCGTCATTATTAACATGTAAACTTTCTGTTTTTGTTTTCCCATATTAATGTCACTATCACAACATAAAACATCCTAACTTTTAAAAGTCCCAGTCTTTAAAAGTTCAAAAACTTTTTAAAATACCCAAAGTCTCTTTAGAAGTTCAAACTCCCTTTAATTGTGTTCTCCAAAGTCCCTTTAATTGTGGGATCCTGTAAGAATTGAAAATGAAAATCAAGTTAAATACTTTCTTACTTCAAGAGGGAAGAATAATGCAGTTATAATCAAACAAAAATAAAATCAGAATCTAACAGTGTCAGACATCTAGAACTGATGATCTTCTGGGCACCAAAGGACCAGGGCACCTGTTTCTCCAGTTCGGTCATACACGGAGCACACACAGATTGTCACATAGGCTCAGGGTGGCTCCATACCACACCTGTTGCTGTCCTGGGGGTTGTTCCAAGGTACTGGTAACTCCAATATCCTGGGGTCTCTACTGCACCTGAGGCTGTACCCTCACCAATGGCTGCCCTTCTGGGACTCTGACCTTGCCACATGGTGCCAAGCTTTCCATCCAGAAGCTTCTACTGCAGTAGAGGCTGCACCTTTACCAGTAGCTTCTCCTGACCTCTCACAGTTCCAAGCCTTAATTGCTCTCCATGACCCCTTTTAAAAACCAGTATTATCTGGGAAACATATTACCAAGTTTGACTGCCAGCACCAGGTAGATTGCCTTGGTGCCCTATGGACCATAGGTTCTGTGTGCTGACCCTGAGGAAACACTTCTGAGAAGATTTTGACTAAATGATGCCTGTCTTTTTTTTTTTTCCTGACAGCACTAATCCTTCAGCCCCAGCTGACCAGTATCAACTGTCCTAGGAAGACAAATGTTTCGCTTTAATGATTCTGATCTCTTGTTAATCACAGCTTATTCTTCATTCCTAGCTAACCAGAACCACAGATTCTTCATTCAGAATATTATATAAATGTCCTTGATACAGTCTTTGCTTCCCTCTGAAACTTCACAAGCCAGGCTTCCATCCTCTGTGCTGTTCTGGCCTTATCTTCCAAGTTATCACAACGACCCATTAAGCTCTGGATAATCAATGTCTTTTCTAGCCCAAAGTTCCAAATTCCTTCCACAATCTTGGCCAAAATAACACAGATATAGTGACAAGTGACTAGTGACTGGTACTCTCGGTACCAGTTTCTGTAACGTTAGGGTTCTATTGCTGTAATAAAACACTAGGACCAAAAGCAACTTGAGGAGCAAGGGTTTATGTGGCTTACACATCCCATGTCACAGTTCAAATGAACTGTGGAAACCAAATGAATCTGGGGAAACCAAGGAAGGAGCCTGGGGGCAGGAACTGAAGCAGAAGCCACGGAGAGTGCAGCTTACTGGCTTGTTCCTCGTGGCTTGCTCAGTCTGCTTTTTTTATACAACGTAGAAGCATCAGCCTAGGAGTGCCACCACCCAGAGTGGGCTGGGCCTCCCACATCAATCATTACTCAAGAAAATTACTGAGAGACTTGTCTACAGGGAAATATTATGAAGAAAATGTCTTACATTAAGAATCCCTCTCCCCAGGTGTCTAATCTGACAGAGTCTTGATGTGTCAGGGTGAGGGGATTCCCAGGGGAGCCCACCTTCTCAGAGGAGAAGGGGGCAGGTGGGTGAGGGACTCTGTGAGGTTGGGACTGGAAGGGGTGGCAGCATCTGGGATTTAAATAAATAAATTTTTTTGAAAAAAAGAATCATTCTTCCCAAATGTCTCTAGCTTGTGTCAAGTTGACATAAAACTAGCCAGCACAGTGTGTGTGGTCAGAGCTAACACAATGGGGTGTATCTAAAGACTGCTTCTCCCTGCCCACATACTTGGTGATAGTGCCCCCCATCTGTATAAGGAACATTTAGTAGTGAATATGAATCACCAGGCTAGGCTGGTTTGCTCTGAAGCAGAGAATGCCCCCACCACCACCCCCAAAAGCCTCAGACCATTGCTATCATGGTGATTTAGCTGAGAACTTTTAGGTCTCTTGATGTTCTGAGAGAAGATCAGAATATGAGTTTTGATGATAAAGTAATCAAGCTTTCAAATAAAATTAAAGTGGGGGGAATGATTAGAGAAGTAGCTCACCAGCAAAGAACACTTGGTATTCTTGAAGAGGACTCAGTGTCCGTTCCCTGAAGCCACATGGTGGCTCAAAATCATCCCTGCAGGCCCTAGGGATCCTTCTGTCTTCCTGGCCTGCACTGGAATTAAAAGCATATGCTATCATGTGCCGTCATGCCTCGTTTTTCACTGGGAGCTGGAACTCAAGATCTCACGCTTGCACAGTAAGCACTGGACTGACCAAATCATCTCCTCAGTTCAGAATTCCATCTTTGAGTGACAAATCAATTGTCTTAGACACTAACTGTAAACTGCCTGTTGCCAGCCTGGGCTTGTGACCATTGTGACACTGAGCATGGCCTTCACTGGTGACAGAAGAGCGTTTTGGGGGGGCGGGGGGAGGGCTGCTTGAGTCCTGACTTTCACCTCTGAAGCCTACCTAGCACTGGGAATGGAATGTGACTCTGAAAAGTACTGAGTGGAAAGGCTGCATCTTTTGTCACTCAAGAGTCACTGCACACGTAGACAAACTTCCCTTCATGTCCCTCATGACCACAAATGCAAGGGCATTGGGGAGGAGCGGAGCCTCAGCTGGGGTGCTGGAACCAAAACCACTACTCTGACTGTGAAGGCTGCAGTGTTGCGACACTGTACAATGTAGTGTTGATCTGATTTTATCAATGGTGTGTCAGCTGGAGACAGAACAGCAAAGCAGGTGCCACGCCCTCTCTGTTCTCTCTCCGCCCTACTCCCCCACCCTCCCCTGCCCGCTCTACTTCCCTGGACCTCTCTGTCAGCACGGCTCTGCCTCCCCCATGCATGCTTTCATACTCATCAGTGCTAACCCGATTTACTGTTCTGCATGTGCCTCAGTTGGACCCAGTTTCAAGTAGCACACCCTGTTCCCAGTTAGGTTTTTTTTCCTGCTCTTTGCTCTGTTTACAAGAAATCTTGCTGTCTTCTCTGAGCCCAGATGATGTCCTGTCTTTCTGGAGCCCTAGATGCCTGCACTTATACTGACTTGGCTTTCTTCTGTCTGGTTAGCCCTGGTTGTACTGCCTTGCTCACTACCTGGTAGGGTTCTGTCAGTATAATCCTCCAGATGGGACACAGCCCTTTTGGACACATCTTCATAGCTCTTCCTGCTGTGCGCCAGTGACAGAGCTTTGTAAAACATTCTGTGTTGTGTGGTTGGTGAAGACATGTAAAGTAAGCCTTTTATCCACCTAGACCTTTATAGGTTGCCTTGGTGTCTTGCCTTGGTGAGTTCTTGTCCAAGAGGAACTAAGGGACACACCTGCCATGAGCTCCCCCCAGGAGCAAGAACCCCAGTAACTGGTATAATTTATCTTCCTAACTTACAGCTTATTCATACATTCTGAGAAATCCTAGGAACCTACCATTCAAAGCTGGGAAACCATTATTGTCTTTGAGAAAATGCTACCAAATTTGGAGTTTCTTGACCCTTACACAACATTATAATCACTTGAAAATCTTGTTAAAGCGGAAGCTCTTAGTGTCACACCTTGCCTGGGATTTAGCTACTTGTCCCTGTCTTTACTGTCATAGTTCTGTTGCGTTCTACTTTTTTCTTCCACACAGCACCAAATTCTCTGCACATAAATTAACCAGTGTTTCCCAAACAGTACTTACCCTCACCCTGAAGAGCTGATTAAAACTTCAGATAGTCAGGGGAGATGGCCCGGTGGGGGTACTTGCCTTGCAAGCCTGAGATGCCACCCAAGTTCTTTGTATTAAAACAAAAAACAAAAAAACCTGGAACCTGTGTTTAAAGTCAGATGCACAGGGTTGGAGAGATGGCTCAGCAGGTAAGAGAGCTTACAGCTCTTGGAGAGGTCCTGGGTTCAAGTCCCAGCACCTACATAGTAGCTTAGAACCATCCTCAACACTAGTTTAAGGAGATCCAGTACCATCTTCTGGCCTCTCCAAGCAACAAACACTGTGCACATACACACAGGCAAAACACTCATACACATAAAAATAGTGAATACATTTTTTAAATGTCAGATGTAGTGGCACACTTCTATAATTGCCAGAAACTCATAGGCCAACTAGCCTGGAGTACACAGAAGATAGCGACAGAGCAGCAGAAACTAGAGAGATTCCACCCAAAACAGGGCAGAAGGAGAGAGCCAACTCCTATGTTGTCCTGCAGACACATGGCAGCAATGTGGTGTGCATTTCAAAGCAGACGAAGTTCCACCCCACCCAGCTCCGCTGAATCTTGAGTCTCCGCACAAAGCTTCTGGACCTTACATTTTTGAAAACAAATATCCAGAAGACTCTAATCATCGAAGCCCAGGGTGCACAAGTCATGCAACACTTTCCTATGAGAATTCTCAAACCGATAGACAACTTCAGAAGTTTCAGGGAAGATGAAGAACTCGGCAGCCAGTGTCTGCCCCTGGTGTGCCATTACACTATAACACCTGCCACTCCTCTCTTGACCATCAATGTGCCTGGGTTTTGTGGGGGCATTTGAATGGAAATTGTGGGCATTTATACATTTCTCTTATGCCAAGCAAGCGAGAAGGTGTTCACTGGAGTTCAGCGGGGATGCTGTTCACTGGAATTCAATCTTTTCTCTTGAGAGGCTAAATTTACCTGGAGTGAAAGGCATAGACCCTATTTTCCCATTAAAGTAGTTTTGACAAGTGTACACTAAGCCATTTCAAGATACAGATTTCTCTCTAGAAAGTTTCCCTTCCAAGGCAACCTTTGCCCCCAACAATCAGAAGTAATTTTCTGATTTTTCCACCACACTTTCCTTTTTGTTTTGCCTTAATAAAAATAGTCGTTTAAAAAGGCAGCAAAATGAAAATATTTCCCCCAAAAGTCATACCCAGATCTCCAATATTTTATTCATCCAAGGTTTTTTTTTTTATTAGCTTACAAAGACTTTAGGTTTGTTACAGCATTTTAAAAACTGTCTTTGTGTTTCTTCTGCTCTGCCCCTTGTGCCATATCCAAGTACCTGCTCCTGCTCTGGGTAGCTTCTTTCCATGTCCATCTTTGCCCCACATTCATCCCTCTACGCACCCCACATCTAGTTTCATAATCTATACCCCCATCACAAGCTGTTTACATACAAACAAACATTAAAAACAAGGATCTACACACTAGAGAGAGCCTGTGATTTTCGTCTTTCTGAGACTGGACCAGCTCGCTATAATACTTTCCGCTTCCAGCCGCTTTCCCGCAAACCTCATAATCTCATCTTTTTCTTAATGGCTGAAAATTTGACACACAATTTTAAATGTCTGCTGTGTGATGCTATGTGTAGGACCGTGAATAGCCTGCAGCGTCTCTGCTAGCCTGACCTCCTAGGAGCTGCTGTCTTGGGGTTCTGCTTTAGTCAGTAGGAAGCTGTTTCCATCTGGAAATTTTGCTTTCTCTGTAAAAGGGAAAAGTATTGTAGATTCTGGTCTAACATTAACTAGAATTTTTTTAAGGCTCAGTTATTTTTCTTTTTCTCTCTCTTTCTTGCAGGGGAGGGGTATTGCTCAAATCAATCACATGGGTAGCCCAGTTTCATTTCACAATTCTCAATAAACCTACCATATTCTGATTGTCTCAGCAACCTCTGGCTACTTCCCCTGCATGAGGCCTGTAATATAAGCCTGTAATTTTCACCGTGCAGCAGGGGCAGGCTTTATAGGCTGAGGGGACACTGAGAGTTTCATCTTACCACAGGCTGCTGGCCTGGAATAGAGCTCACTGGCATAATGTCAGAAAAAAATGAGAGACTTGCCCCCAGCCTGAAGAAGTGCCCGTGGTCCCCAGTGCTTGGGGCTGTGAGCCTCTACCTCAAACTGCCTACCAAGGCAGCTGCAGAGCTCATGTCAGCCTCCAGGACTCCCCAGTCAATCAGCTGCTGTCTGAGATACCAGACTGGATGCAGCGCATCCTCTCTTGGTGCTGGCTTTGTACTCCTGACGTTGCTTGTGCAAACATACTGCTAAGTCACAGACGGAAACTGAGGAGCAGGATCCAGCAAGCTAGTCTCATGCTAAAGCCATGGAGGTTTAGGGCCCAAACCAAACCAATTCCAAGGATGCAAGGGACTGCTAATTATTATAATGATGTAAATGAAAAATTGGGACATGGTGTCTAGGCGCTGCAGGACTTGGCCAGATCCTGGTCAGCCCAGGATCCTGATCCTATTTTAATTCTATTGGTTTATCTCTCTGCTTAATTGACCAGCCTGAGGCTTGTCCCCAACTTCGGGCTACGTGAGTAGGAGCTAATTTGTCAGTGGGAGAGAGAAGAAGATGTACTCAGGAGTACTCAGAAATGAAGGCAACTTCAATTCTAGCCTTAGCTCGAATTTTACCTGTCATGACACTCTAGGACAGACATTGTGCCTCTATGGTTCTCATTTTCCACATTCCTAAAGTAGAGGTGAATGGATAGTCACACCACAGAATTGTGAGAGGGACCAAATGGGATCCTATGCACCAGCATTTGTCAGTGAGTCAGGGTATAGGAATTGCCTCAGACTACATTGTGATGGCAATTCCCTGTGTCCCTCTGGGCATCTCCCATTATGCTGTCTCCTCTCCTGATCTCCTAGCATTTTATATAAAGCAAGTTTTCATAGATCATTTGCTGAATTCCCGTACATAGCTGTAGATTCATCGTGACCTTGTTTCCAAATATTCTCCTCCCTCAGCAGTGCACCAGAGCGTCAACATTAGCTTCAGGCAGCCAGTTATTGCTCCAAGAACTGATGCTGACACTGTCTTGACCTTATCCAGCCACAGCAAAAGTCATTACCACCCTAAGAAAATGGTTGCCTGCTTTCAAGCAGTGGGTTGCTCATAGGCGTAGATATACGGTAAGGACCAGAACTGGATCAAGGCTCATTTCTCTGCCGTGAATAACGGGTTTTGTTAGGTTGCAGCATAGGGTGTGATTATAATTACCCAGCCATAGCAGAGTTGACTAAGCTTGAGTCCCTGCTGTGAAATCCAACAGTATTTTCTGCAATTCATACACATCGGGTAGGGATGAGACCCAGTCCACAGGTGGCTGAGTCCTAGGAACTGTCTGTCCTTCACTTGATTTGAACTCAGTGTCAGCCAAGACAAGATATATATATATCTCCACACTCTGGAATTTGCCAAGCCATTGATATGTTTCCTCGTGCAGTGAAACAGTCTCTAGTATTGTTTGTTAAATACTCTGCACCTCCTTCATCTTTCTGGACCTCTGTGTGCTGTCACTTCCTAAGGCTTTTCTGGTTGAGTGACATAAATAGGAATGTAGATAGCAATGACCATCAGGAAGTCTTGGATGAAAATAATGGAGCTGCAGGAAGGATTCTGGGAATCTGATTATTTCTTTCTCTAACCCCACTTCCTTTCTCCATGAATCCAAAGTCATGCATTCTGGGTAAATGTTCTACCACTGACCATGTTACATCTCCATTCTAGAATCTAATCTTGTCTGACTTTTGGTCCAAAAGACAAACCCCAGCAACCTACCTGTAGCTCACACTGGAGGCTGCAAATGGAGCGGGACATGGAAAATAGGAAAGTACTAGCACTACAGATCACTTCCGGGAGTGAGGCTCAGGCAAGTCAACCCACCTAAGTCATGGTTTTCTCTGAAGAAGGGAACCTGGGGCTAAGTGAGAGCTCTCTAAAGCTGCCTCAGAAGCACCTGCAGACAGCTGGCTGTGGCCTCACAGCTGCCCGTCTCCGGTCCTAATGGGGGCAGGTGGCACTGGGCTCTGGACAACTGATGCTTCCCCTCAACATCTGCCAGGTCCTCCGCAGAGATATGTCAGCACACACAGAACCAAGTAAGACATTTGCTGGAAAGGAGGCAGGCAGCTGCAGAAAACACACTGGTTCTCGAGTCAGGTTTGTTATTTCAATGAACCGCTAAATGTCAAGTGAATGTTTTCCTCCGGCTTTTCGACCTCACCAAGATCATCTCTCTGTAATCCCAGGGAGAAGGATTTGGCAGTCTGGACTCACAGGCTGCACATGAAAACTTGGGGGTGGGGGAGGGGAGTTAAAGTTAACCAGGCCTGTGTTAATACAGACTCAAATCTCTAGCCCCTTGAGAACTGTATGTGTGTGTGTGTGTGTGTGTGTGTGTGTGTGTGTGTGTGTGTGTGTGTGTATTCATCTATTCAGATATTTGTCAAGTCCCAATACTCTCTAGGTATCTAGATTCTAAGGACACCTGGATAAACAAAGGTGATAAGTAAACTGTCCTTAGGGATTTGCATCTAGAGTGGGCACAGGTGACAAAGAAAGTACACAGTAAGCCAGCAAATGTTAAGGGGAAAGACTGAAGCCTGAGAGAGGAAAAAGAGCAATGAAAACGAGGCTGAAATGTTAGGCAGAGCAGCCTGTGAGATGAAACTTCCAGTATCACTCTGTCTTTCTATAAGCAAATAAAGATGACGAATGGTCACCACACAGGCTGCTAAGTGCAAGGTGAAAACAGGCAGGTTGTTGTTGTTTGTATTTTGGTTTTTGTTTTTTTTTTTCTGTTTTTTGTTTGTTTGTTTGTTTTTCAACACCACTTCTATTGATAGAGTCCAGCCAGACTGTGACACAGGTCCAAAGATTTGGGAGTAGGGAAAGGCACCCCTCGGTGGTCAGCATTCCGAGTCCCAGCTTGCCCAGAGAAAAAGGGGTTGGGGTGCTGGTACCTAGAAAAAAACAGGAGAGGGAGGCAGCAGGGGTCGTGTTCACGCCAACTGTGTCACCCCGTGGGAACTTGAGGTGTATTGGAGGAGCTGTTCACAGAATTTGTTTCTGGTAAACACCTTTGTTCCTCGGGTTGACTATTTTTAAACTTTTCAAGCTGAGCTAACTCCAGGTGTGACATTTCAAAACAGTTGCCCGGTTTTCTATTAGATGAGGGGGGAGGGGAGGAACAAATTAATGAAGGTGAAGAATGAGTACCTGTCTTTAAAGCTAATGCCATGGTAAGCTAGGGCTGGCATGGCAGATATCCCGTCAGGCTTCAGGAAGATGTAGGTACTGCAGAGGAGAAAGGGTAGTGGCAGGTGGTGCCTTCTCAATCTCCTTCCCTCAGTAGGCACCACAGGAATAGTACTATTCCATGTGCATCTCAGTTTCCTGCTTAGTTTTTTATCTCAAAGATGACTCTCAAAGATGAGGCCACGATTGGATTTTTTTTTTCAAGAAGCTGTCTTAGTTAGGGTTTCATTGCTGTGATGAGACACCATGACCAAGGCAACCCTGTCACTGACCTCAGCATTGAGTGTTAAGGACCCCTGATGCTCAGAAGTCCATTAACATGTTTAAATCCTTACACCTCATGACCATTTGGCAGGATGGACTAACAGGAAACTCCACTAAAAAGTATTCCCCCCACTCTTTTTTTTTGTGCATTTGAGGGAAACAGTAGAATCGTTCTTCTGCTTTGAGAGGGGCATTCAGACATGAAATAAAAAAGCAAAACGTAAAAAAGACAGAAGGTTCCAAATAAGTCAGGCAGGGCAGCCAATGGGTATGTCTGGAGGTCACTGACCTCAGCATTGAGTGGCCGGTGAGCCTTCCAATGCCTTCCTCCCTATGGCTTGATGAGGTCTTCCTCACTCAGCAGTCTCTGTGCTTGGCACAGAAGAGTCTGGAAGAGGTGCTCTGCCACCCACTTCTGGTGTCCACATGGTCACCAGAGAGTACCTTTTTCCAACCAAAGCACGTGGAACAGTGAGGACAAGGAAAGGCTTGGGCCAGAGGGTTAAGGAGTAGTGAAGAGACTGCCATGTGGAGAAAGGTCATAAAGGACCCTCATCCTGCTCTGTGAAGGAGGTAGAGACAGCTCTGTCCTACTGATTTTAAGGCCATAAAAGTCCCTCATCCTGCTCTGTGAGGGGTATAGGGACAGCTCTATCCTGCTGACTATTACAGTCCAGAAGCTAATGATGTCATGTGCTGGGAACTTTTGATGGGTCCTTAGAGAAAAGCATATTTTTCTCGGACACTCCCATTCTTGTTTCACATGGCAACCTCACTTCCTCAACCCTACTGGGTACAGGGTAAAATCCATGGTTCCAGAATAAATCTGTCTTTTCTGGTACCCATGCCTGACTGAGGACATGCATTGTAGGCAGAGTACAACCTACTTTTTAAAATCTTCACAACCCCATCCTTCTACAGAGAGACTACCCATGAAATTTGTATGCCCTCTTCCTGTGTCTCTGCCATGCCAGATGTCAACAAAGGCAAGGCACAGCTCACATGTTTTCAAGAATTTACATAAATGATATCTTGTAGAATCCCATTTTTGCAACTTCTTTTTTCACTTTAAAGTCTCCTTTCTCTTGGTGTGAATTCATGTTTAGTTAGACTCTACTCTAGGGTGAATCACCCTTCAATTTATATGTTGAAATTCAGACCCCCAAGTACCTCAGAGCATAGTGATCTTAGGAGACAGGCTCACTAGGAAGACTGAGTGAAACAAGAACCTGATCCTAGCCAAGGATGTCCAATGTTCTTATAAAAAAGAAAGCGTTGCATGTGCATAGACGCATATGAAGGGAAAACATCATTATAAAACCAAAACAAAGTAGCAACAAAAACCCACAGCTCTCTTCTTAAAGGGAATAAAAGAGACTTTATTTTAGAATCAAATTTGAATGACCCTAGCCAAGCAACACACAGATTTAGAGTACCTCGAATTCCATGCTCCAATGTGGAAGCAGTTTCATGAAATTTTCTAGTTTTACAGAACAAAGAATGTCATAAATCAAGGCAGGTTTAAAATACCCCGATGGGTGTACCAGAGCTGCAGTTACAGTAAGGTGGGAGGCAGAGCTTTCCTAGGGGCCTTAGAGGCTGCCTGGTGTCCGTGGAAGCTAGTGGTCTGCTAAGTTAACAGATTTTCAAAAGACTTTTAATCTGTTAATTGCAAGATGTTAGTTCTGACACAGAGGTGGGTAAGGATGTGTTCAGGGGGCCTGGACATTCCAGTCTCTACACACTATGGCAGTTCTAACCAGTCTCTGCAGACCCAGGTTATTTCCAGGAATTTTCCCCCAACATGGAGACACAGGACCAGATAACTATCTATAAGCCTTGAGAAGCATGGAGCAGCTTCTCCCCTCAGCTGGGTACAGCATCCTTGTGAGCACCTTGACTTCCAGTCCCCCCTGGACCTGTAAGAAAGTTTCCCTTGTTTTTATCTACCCATTCTAGTGACCACAGTCTGAGCAAGTGAGCCACACAGATTCATCCCCAGAAGCTCCTGCTCGGCAGCTACATTCTATTCCTATGCTGGGGTGAATGTGGCTTCTCCTTGGGTTTGTGGGTATAGCAGAGGAAGTTACAAAATCTTTTAAATTGCTGTCTTGTTGTGATGGGGTTTAGAATGGACACAGGTCACTGGAGAATGACTTTTAGAGGTAGGAAGTGTTACCAGTCCCCCCCCCCCCCACATTCTCTCATGTTGAATACATAACTGGCCTGAAATGAGAGGCCAGCTCGTGTAAACAATATCTGTGAAGTCTCGGCCATAGCCTTTACCTCCTCAGTCTGGGACTCAGACTGCTCTGCCTGGAGCACTGTTCCAGATCAGGAGCACTTTTCAGAAGTTTCACATGTAACCCAAAGCCTGTCCTCGATCCCAAGGATCAGATGTGGTTACTACATCACAGAGCCAGGCTGTGATGTTACATGTTAATCTTGAGACATCTGTGGCACTTTGCCTGTTCTTCTAACATAAGACATCATTTGAAGAGAACATCTGGATGTGTTCCACCCAGTAAAAGGCCAGTGTGTGTGTGTGTGTGTGTGTGTGTGTGTGTGTGTGTGTGTCTAAGGCTTTGGTTTGCTCATCGAAAAAAATGAACTACCCTCCCCCAGCTCATGCCCTGAGGGTAGAATAAAATGACAAGGGACAAGATAGTGTTCTGCATGCCTGCAGCCTGCCAGGAACTCGTAGAATTGGCTGGAAACTCAACATGCTGCTGTTTTCAAGAGATTTAAAATGCTCAGAGGAAAAGGCCACACGAGGTCCCCTTTGGGAAATATTTCAGAGGCATTGTGTATAGCGGTGAAACTGGAAATACCCTGAGTACCCACAGAAAAATATCCTTAAAAGAGGAATTTATTAGATTATGCCAACTGCTGCATACTGATGCCAATACAGCTATTAAGAGCGACGTGGAAAGATGTTGAAAAGAGCAGCAGAGCGGCTTGGAAGAAAAGGTTACTTCTTTTAAGTAATCAGGATTCCATCTCTCCTGTGAAATATTTATAAGACAAAGAGTAGGTGCTTAGGAATGTGATAGCTGGGTCTCTGTGTGGTAGGCTTATATACTGTTTTCTTCCTGCTCCCAGTAGTTAGGGTATCTGTAAGTGACAATAAATTCTATAATATTATAATTGCATATGCCAACGAGAAGGGTTTACTCACTCTGGACTTTAGTCCTTCACCGTCTAGTGGGACATTCAAGATAATCTTTTAGCTTTCTACCAGTTATAAGGATCCAAGATGGTGATTTTGAAGACCACAGTAAGCAGTAGGGTTCAGTGACATAATATGGCTGCAGAAAGAACATTTGCATGGTTACAAAAAAAGAAAGAAGGAATCCCAATGGGTGTGGTGGCCCACTCTATTAAACTCAGCACTTGGAGGCAAAGCAGGAGGATGGTGAGTTCCAGGCCAGCTTGGGCTGCATAGCAAGACCCAGGCTCCAACCCGAACAAATGAAATGTGCCTGAAGAACCTGGAGCTGGCTTCTGCATGCACACAGTCTCTCATTATGCCATTGCTGCTTGGGTTATAAGGATAATGTGACAGAATTCACAGCTATTGAATTCGTCACATACTTGGGTCTAGGCTGTTTCAAGGAATCATTTATTTAGCTCTCAGGATTATCTTATCAGACAGGGACTCTCGTCTCCTATCCCTTTTCAGTGAGGAGGCTGTGACTATACAGGACAGTTAGGGCCAAAGTCAGTAACCACCTGACAGCAGAGAGTGTATTGGAACCCTAAAACCAGAGCTGGTTGACAGCCTGTATCTTCCTCTCTGCTGCCCACTGTGGAGCACTTCTCTCTGCTTTGAGGGGCCCAGATCTGCCTCCTTGGAGCAGACTAGGAGGTAAAGGGAATGCTTGGGTCAGTAGGCATGAGTATAGAATGGCAGCATGAACTCCATAGCTGAATGGAACCTCTCACAAAACCCAGAGCCGAGCTTGGTTTAAAATGAGTCACAAGCATCATCCCAGAGAAAATTCACTCTGTTTTTCCCCTCATTGAGAGACAGGAGACAGGAGCTCAGTGAAGAATCTCAAGTAACAGAGGAGAGGCAAGAGTGGTAGCTATACCTAAGGTGTCTGCATTTCCTTAAAAGTGTTATGTACACATAAGAAGGGACCCATGGCCCCAGCTGTATATGTAGGGGAGGATGACATTGTCAGGCATGGGTGGGTGAGGAAGTCCTTGGTCCAGTGAAGGCTGAATGATCCAGTGTGGGGGAAATCGTGAGTGGGGAGGTGGGAGTGGGAGGGTGGGTGGGGGCATATCCTCATGGAAGAAGGAGGAGGGGGATGGGATAGAGGGTTCCTGAGTGTGTGGGGGGGAATGGGGAAAAGGGATTACATCTAAAATGTAAATAAAATATCCAATTAAAAACGGTGTTATGTAAAGCTTCATACTGGGGATGAGCGAGTGAATCTCACCACCACCACCATCGAGTGCTCTAAACTGGGCAGGGCCTCCTATACAGGGCCTCCTGATCTGTTCTGTCTGCATCCCCAGGGAGGGGGATCTGGTTCCCATGCCGACTTGGGTTCAGCTCACAGCAGCACTCAGGGAAAACCAGCTGATGAGAGGAGGAGAGGAGCTGCATTCACCTCTCCACAGCAGCTAGCAGTATCCCCGACAAGACACCCTCCCTTTGGCTCCATCCCCCACTTCTGCTGGGATGATTCTGGGTCCCTGGGGAGCCTCACACCTCACATTGTCTTCCCCTCTGGTGGTAGGGCAGCTTCTTGCGTTGCTGAACTTTAGCTTGCTGTCCTTCGCCGGCTTTCTTTGTCCCTCTGTTGCCATGCACATGATTACGATGTCAGACCTCAAAGGGACTTTTCATGATTGGCTTCTGCTTGACATGTTCCCTTAGTAATTTATTTCTGATATTCCTGGGAATTGGGTAGACTGTAGCACAAGGGGAGCTTCCAGGAAGTTCCTATGGCACCATAGACATGAGGGATATTAACTCCAGCTGGGAGTATCAGGTATGACATTGATTTGGTCATCAAAAACGGAGGGAACTTCAATAGGTACGGGGTACAACTAGATAAGAGGAACAGCTTCTAATGTTCCGTGGCAACAGGGAAAATAAACAACTGAATGTCTCAAAATAGCTAGCATATAGAACTTTGGATGCTTCGGTTGCAAAGAAATGATCCGTTTCTTAGGTTATAGGTGACGTCATCACATGCTTGCTCAAGTTACAATGGTCACTTTGAACCCTGTAAACATGTACACTTCCTATGCATTAATTGAAATGAATTTTTAAAAAGAGAGAGAAGAGAAAAGGAAAGACAAGAAAGCTGGAGAGGAGATGGATGTTGTAGATGAGAGACTCTACAAAAACAAAAGAACTTGTGGATGATATTTGGACCAAAAATGACCAGCAGAAAAGTGCTGAACACGGTGCACAAAGCTTCTTTACATTTTTTTTTTAGATTTATTTATTGTTATTCCCTTTATATGTGTGGGTGTTTTGATGTTTGTTTATCCTCTGTGTGTGTGCAGTGCCATGGGAGGCCAGAAGAGCACATTGCAATCCCTGGAACTGAAGTTACAGGTGGTTGTGAGCTGCCATGTAAGTGCCAGGAATCCAACCCAGGTCTTTTGCAAGAGCAGCCAGTTCTCTTACCTGCTGACCCATCTCTTTATTAAGGTGCCTGAATGTGCATCCAGCAGTGGCATTGAGAGAAGTGGACATGTCTGGAAGGAGACAGAAGGGGTAACCCAAGAGGGCACAGTGAGTTCTGACTGAGTGACAGATGGGGGCTTCATTGGAAAACCACCTGACTCATCCCTGATGCTCCAGACTTAGGGAGCTTGTGTTTCTTGTCATCCAGATACAAGGACAGTGTCAGAGACAGTTGCAACTCAGCCAAGGAACAAGACTTTCAGAAATCCAGGAAGGTCCAGGGGCAATGTTGAATATAAGAACTCTTAAAATTGTGATAAAGAGAGAGGTTTACCACAAACCCATGCTGTCTCAATGCCTTGGTAGTCCCCGTTGACTGGTTTGGAGTGGGCAGAGGAGGGACCAGTTAGAAAGCTATTATACACCATTGTGGGTTTGAGAAAGACTTAGCATTGTAAATTAACCATAACTGGAACTTCAGAGAAAGGGAACCATTAAAAAATGCCTGGGAGGCCCAACACCCAAGAGACTGGGTGATAGAAACACTGCCATGGAGTTGACCATGGTGACACCCATCTGTGTGTGTCATGAGACTGGGGCAGGATGATGTTTGGCCTGAAGCCAGCTTAGGCTATATAGCAAGACGCTATCTCCAAACACAAACAAAAACCATAACAAACAAAAACATGAGGAAAAGAAAGAAATCTTCTGTAAATACATTCATTCCCATCAAGCAAAGACCCAAAAAGGATGCAAATGAAGAGCAGAGCTGGATGCGTATTTAGTGCAGACAATTATTTAATAACAGCCACCGTGTTTTCTGGCCTTTTCTCCCTGTTATTGTAAAGACATTCATTCCTCTTCAAACCAATAAATTATTCTCTGTCAGCAAGCTGGGGGCGGGGGGACTAAAGAAGGAGCTGGGTTTGCTCTTGGCTTTGCCTCTGTCTAGTCCAAACACTGGAAATGTCAAGTTTGCTCACTAATTAAACATGTCTGTCTTGGACTGCACTTGTATCTTTCACTGAGAAGGTGTAGATTTCCAGGGAGACATTACACATTCATGTTTCCAAATACAGCATTTTGAAATCTTCCCATGTGACACAAATACCAACTTGGTGGAACTGTCTCCTGGGAGGACAGATGCCTGAGTCAGGCAGCCCTGGTCCGGGAGAGAGCAAGGACAGGGTCGGTGAGTGCCCTTTTGTTATTTGCTGGGGAAGCTGCTGTACAGGGCCAGCCCTGGGCCTTCCTGGCTTTCTGAAAGTCGTGTTCCTTGGCTGAGTTGCAACAGTCCCTGCCACTGTCCTTGTATCTGGATGACAAGAAACATACAGTTTGCAAGCTCATCTGTGCCTATAATGTTGCAAAGCCTTCTGGGATCTTGTTCTTCTTTTCCTAAAGAACAGACTGAGGTTTAGGATTGAAATTTTCGTAGAATAAGATTTACTCTTTCTGTATTTTCTGGGAAGCAAGCTGTGTGCCTAACACTGGGTTGGGTGCTGCAGATACAAATGCCATCCAGATTGGCATAGTTCTTGCCCATGTTTATCTTAAGTGCAGTGGGAAGAATGTAAGTATTCAAATATTGGGGTATCATAGAGTTTAGGAACACTCCTAGGAACAAGATACGGCTGGTTAAGAGTCAGGTCAGGCCCACCTGATTTTATATCTTTGGCTCATCCAGGAAGTAAAAGACCATAAAATGTGATCTGGGGACTGGAGAGATGGCTCAGAGGTTAAGAGCACTGACTGCTCTTCCAGAGGACCTGGGTTCAATTCCCAGCACCCACATGGCAGCTCATAACTGCTTGTAACTAAAGTTCCAGAGGATACAATATCCTCACACAGACACAAATGCAGAAAAAGCCAAATGCATATAAAATAAAAATTTAAAAATGTGTCCTGGGGCTGGAAATATTGCTTACTTGCCTATGTTTTCAAATACAGCATTTTAAAATCTTCCCAATTCAAACCATGGCTAGCACCAGAGGGGGTGGATTACGGGGGTGGGGGGTGAGAGTCATAGACATGTCTGAAATTTAGGGAAGGGAAGGGAACGGAGAGCTGGAAGGGAAATAGCCTTATTCTGTGTATGAGGATCTGCTTTCCCATTTCCAGTGTGTCAGGCCAGTGACCTGCTTGAAAAAGGCAAGTCAGGCAACTTCTTCCCAGGCCTCCAACAGCTAAGTCTGAAGCCAGTTTTCAACCAACTTTGCTGGACAAGTTGCATATCTTAGAATCTTAGGTCGCCTGTGAACATGGCCATTTTGATAATTAGATCAGGAGTTGTCACTTTGTTGAGATGCTATGGAATAATAATGTATTTTTAGGATATGTACTTGTGTATTCAAGTTAGGGCATTGTGTTCTGAAAATACATGTAGGGTGCATAATAGTACATTTTGTGTTGTTAAAATGTAATACAGGATGCTGGGTAATTAAAAAAAAAAAGGAAAAGAGGTTTAATTTGTGATTTAGTTCATGATTCTGGTGTCCAAACATCTCTGATTGAAGTGTTCTGGTGATGTCCTAGCATAGAGAGAAACAAAAAGAGATTTGGCCACACCCCTAAAAAAAACCCTGACTCTCCCTTACCCAGAAGCTATAAACTGTCCATAGTGCCTCAGCTAGAGCAGGGGGCGCATGAGCCCCTCCAGATGCTATATTGGAGTGCTCCCTTATATTGGAGTGCTCCCTTATATTGGAGTGGAGTGCTCCCTTGCTTGGCCTTTACAGTCAACCACTGCACCTGAAGTCATGAGCACACTGGTCTTGTCATGGCCAGAAGATGTTTCACTCTAGTCCTCCCGACCTCTTGCTCTTACAGTCTGTGGTGGTTTGAATATGCTTGGCCCACTGGAAGTGGCACTGTTAGGAGGTATAGCCTTGTTGAAGGAAGTGCATCACTGTGTAGGAGGGCCTTGAGGTCTCTTCATCCTCAAGCTCCACCCAGTGTGGAAGAGAGTCCCCTCCTAGCTGCCTGCAAAAGATAGTCTCCTCCTGACTGCCTTCAGATCAAGATGTAGAAACAAACGCTTGGCTCCTCCAGCACCATGTCTGCCTGCATGCTGCCATGCTTCCCACTACCACTATGACAATAATGAGTGAACCTCTGAACCTACAAGCTGGCCCCAGTGAAGGTTGTCCTTTATAAGAGTTGCCTTGGTCACCGTGTCTCTTCATAGCAATAAAACTTCAACTAAGACACGGTCTTTCCTTTTTCTAGATGATCCTGAGCCTTGGGAGGAGTGGGTGTGGTAGAGATATCTCACTGTGCCTGCACACTCCCCTGACCTTTATTCTCTGCATCGTGTTTACACAGTTGTTTGCTTCTGCACCAAGAAACTTCTGAGAGCTGCACTAATCTATGGGTGGAGACATATGAATTAAGAGAGCAGTTGACACTATGTCCATTTACCAGAATAATAGCAGTAAGTAAAATTGAACGTCTATTGCATCTTTTGTCATATCTGGTTTGATTTTGACAAAAATATCATATCTTGCTATCTGGTTATTGTGGCTCACAGGGTTCTCAACTTAAGATTGTTAATAACTTTTCTTCCCCGGCAGCCTGCATAGAATCGCCCAGTACTGTGAAAGCTAGCCACCAGGGAGAAAATTTTCTGGTCAGTGCCAATTTGATTTCTCCAATCTATGATAAAAGCACATGGTGTTTTCAGCAATAGGATATTCCTATCAAGTTCTGGTGGTCAGTCCCTGGTAGATCAACCATGCTTCAGTGGATAGCTCCACACCTATGCATATGCGGGCAACAAAAATTGAACAGGAGAGGAAGAGAGCAAAAGTGCGCAAAAGAGGGGGAAGTAGGGAGAGAGAGGACGTGAGGCTGAGAGGGGTGAGATGAAGGCTGGGATGTGGAATTGAGAAGAGTTAGGGAGAAGACAGGGGATATGTATGATCAAAAATATTGTCCAAATATACACAATTCTCAATGTATTAATTGAAAATATTTTAAAATAAATATTGTTATAACTTCAATAAAAATCAGTTAGGAAGAGAGAAGGGGACTAGGTCAGCTGTGGAGGAGGTGGGCTCTCTCTATAGCTATGTGTTCTGTGAGACCAGCCCAGCCCATAAGCATTAATCTCTTCAGAGGGTGTTACCCCCATGATCTACCTATCTTCTATTAGGTCCCACTCTTAAAGGCTGGACCACTTCAGTACTGCTGTGCCAGAAACTGAGCTTCTGGCTCATCACCCTCTGGGGGATACATTGGACCACACTCAAGTCAGAGAAGACACTGAATACAGTTCCAGGAAAGCCATGCCATATAGAATAACCATCTTTTCTTAAAGAAAACATTCTTTTACATGAAGAAGAAATGATAGAAAATTCAAAACAACTTTGAGCTATTTTAACTGTTAAAAAAAAATATGACTCTGTTGTCATAGTCCTCGTATTACTGTAGACTGAAAAATCACACCACGGACGAGCTCTGACTTTGGAACCAGGCCCAGCAGCTGGGAAGATGGTCCCTAGGCCCCTTTCAATTGTGTAAGCTTTGTATGTGAATGTCCACTTGGCAGGCTGGGGTCTGGAGCTATTCTCTTGGAAGCTGGCAAGGCCTGGCTCCATGCCATCCTCGGGTGGCATCTGGAGGCCTTTGCCTGCTGGCAGTCATGGAGTCGGTGGCATCCTGTCAAAGAGCCTTCCACCACGTCCTGCCATATGGGGGCTACACTTCCACTGGGTCTGGCAGCACTTTTTTTCTCAGAACATCAGTCCCCACTGATAGATTCATCCCTGTCACACTATTTACTGAAACTAGGCCACTTAATTAAAAGCAAAGCTTTTGCACAAACTCCAACAGTGGCTTTATAAATTCCAAACATTGTAAAGGGCTGAGATGGAAGAATGGGGTGATTGACATGGGATACAGTATTCCCACCTTCTACCATGCCCCTTGATTTTGGAGGGGCCTGCTCTCCTTGGGGATTAAGCATGTTTTCAGCTCACTATGAACATTGGAAAAGCCAACCCCAGCACAAAAAATTATTTTTTAATTGAAAATGGATTCTTCTCTAATACAATATATCCCAACCACAGATTCCCCTCCCTTCAAACCTCCTAGCTACCCCTCACTTCCTTTTTCCCCCAGATCTGCTACACCCCTATTTCTTTTTCAAAAAAGAGCAGGCCTCCAAAGAACAGCAGCCAAACAGGACAAAAGAAGACAATAAGACAAGGCCAAAGCCCTCATAGTGAAGCTGAACAAGACGACCCAATAGGAGGAAAAGAGTCCCTCAAAAAACAGACAAAGGAGTCAGAGATACACCTACTCCCACTCTTAGGAGTCCCACAAAGATGCCAAAGTATCAGCCATAACATACACACAAAGGACGTGGTACAGACTCATGCAGGCTCCATGCTTGACTTGCCAGTCACTGTGAGCCCATGCGAGCCTTGCTTAGTTGATTCTGTTGGCCGAGTTCTCCTAGTGTCTTTCATTCCCTCTGGGTCCTACTGTCTTTCCCTTCTTCTGTGGGGTTCCCTGATCTCTGAGAGGAGGAGCCAAATAGAGACTTCCAATTTAAACTCTCTCTCTCTGCACATTGTCTGGCTAGGAGTCTCAGCACCCACTCCCATCTGCTGTCAGAGGAAGCCTCTCTGATGATGACAGGACACAGTGCCAATCTGAGCATAGAAGAGAATCATTAGGAATCATTTCATTGATTTTTTTAAAGACCAGTCAAAGACCAGTTGGAGACTACCCTAGGGTTCTGAACTATCTAGTCTCCAGTTTCTGGCCATCTGATCAATGTCAGACATGGTGGACTACTTCTTGGGTAGTGGGCCTCAAGTTAAATCAGACTTTGGTTGGCCACTCCCGTAAGTTTTGTGCCACCATTGTCCCAGCACATCTAGTAGGCAGGACAGATTGTAGGTCGAAGCTTCTGTGGCTGAATTGGTGTCCAGGTTTCTCATTCTGTAGCCTGCAGAGAATGTTTTTGCATCAAAGAGATTAGAACATAGGGATGAAAGCTCCATGTAGGCCCCAGCTCAACCTCTCTCTCTATTCAGTGAGCTGGGTGGAAGTTGTCCTCAGCAATGGGGGCCCACTCTTAGTTTTCAAAGTGACCTTCTGACCTAGCATCAGTCTGGTTTGTTTAGAGATCTCCATAGGACCTCCTGGGCCAACAACACAATCAAATGTAACCCAATCCTACCATTGGAAGTTTTGCCTGGTTGCCAAAGATGACCATTTCAGACTCAGTATCTTCAATGACGAGGAATCCTCACCACAGTCACCCTCATAGATTCCAGGAAGTTCCCACTGCACTGGGTTTCTGCACCACCCACCAAATGCTCCCCTGTTGCAGCTGTCTCTCCACACTCTCACTCAATCCCTCCCTGTCCCCCAACACTATCCCTTCTGCTCTGCCCCTACCTGCCCCAGCTCAGTGTAGAATCTATTCTATCTGCCCTTCCCAGGGAGATCCATGATTCCCACCTATAGCCTTCCACTTTACCTAACCTCTCTGGGTCTGTGAATTACAGCATAATTATCATTTACTTAACAGCTAATATCCACTTATATGTGAATGCATGCCATCTTTGTCTTTCTTGCTCTGGGTTATCTCACTCAGGATGTTTTGTTTGTTTGTTTTCTAGTTGGACCTATTTGCTGGCAAGTTTCATGATGTCATTTTTTTTAACTGCTGAGTAATATTCCATTGTGTAGACGTACCACATTTTTTTAAATCTATTCTTCAGTTGAGGGACATCTAGGTTGTTTCTAGTTTCTGGCTATTGCATGTCAAACCACAGTGAACATAGTTGAGCAAGGAGGACAAAGAATTTTTATCAGAGCCAATGGACCAGATAGCATTGTTAGATAGACATGGAGCCAAATTATTGTGAGAAGGAGAAGGCTGCGTGGGGTTGTGCTCTGAAATGGGCACTTAAAACAGGTGTGCCAGGGAACCAATCAGCTTTCAGGGAAATATCAGGCAAAACGCTGGAGTCAGGCAGCAGCTTCGAGTCCTGTGAATTGTGTGCTCTGCTGTGGTCCCATGTGATCTTCATAAGGAGAGTCCTTGGCTTCTCCAAACTGATTCTCCAGTTTCCACACTGCTCTACAGACACGTTGGCCTTCATGAATGGCAACATCAGATCCTCCTGCCTCTGCTCTTGTTTGAACTTGGTCAGGGAGAGCTGTCAGTGAAGCATGAGGAGAAGTCAGGCTTTGATTGCTCATTTCTCTCCCCATATGTCACTGTAGGTTGGCCTCACAGGCCACAGCTCCCTCCAGGTGGTCCTCCCTGTGCTCCTGCCTCCAGTCTGGAATGTCCCTCACTTCTTCAGCTCTGTCTGTGGAGTGGGGACATTAGCTCTCTGCTGGGGCTGTCTGTGGACTCTGCCCTATCCTTTGATAGCCCCTTTTTCTTTTTGAGGCAGAGTCTAACTTTATAGTCCAGACTGACCAGGAACTCATGATCCTTAGTTTCCAGTATTCAGGGATTATAATCACACACAAACATGCTCAACTCAATAGCATCATTCAACCTTGTATATTAATCTCTTTGTTCATACATCCCTAGTTGCTCAGCCAGAGTGAGCCATTTTTTAGCCACCATGTCCTGGCTGAGGGCAGAGTCCTTAGGATGTCAGAGATAAGTAAGACACAGCCCTGTCCTCTGGGAGTTGACAGTGAATGAAGGAACACAACACATACACAGAAAAGGAACAGGCTGTCCTATTAAGTGAGTCTGCTATGAGGCCAACTGTTGTGTTTCTCTCCAGAGAAAGCAACAAAACAGGACAGAGCATTAGGGAAGAGGGTTAGTTACTCTCTAAGCAAGTACCTGGCAGACAAGAGCAGGAGAAATGATTTCATCTCTCAGTTTAGAAGGGACTGACTCTCGAGACAGCTGGAGTGCTCATTCTGTGTGGTAAAAGTTTGCAGCATAGCTTGTTTGCATCTTGAAGGATCAGGGAAAGAGAAAGTCCTACAGAGCCAGGAAGTATCACTTATAACCTAGTGTTCTACACCCTCCCAAAAGAGCGCCACCATCTGGTGAGCAGGTGTTCAAACACATGAGCCTCTGGGGGACATTTTCCATCCAAATGACAACAGGAAGCTACTGAGAAAAAGAAGATGGCTTGAGCTGGGTCTCAGAATGGCCAATAATTTGGGAAGTAGAAAAAGAAGACAGCATTCTAGGTGGAAAGACTTGGGTTTTAAGTAAAAAAGGTTTGGGACACTGGGGCCTGAGACTCCAACTCTGAGGGATGGAGAAGCATGGTCAACCTGAGATTTAGGGAGAATACACCCCCGGATCTGCTCACATCTCTCCCTAAAACCTATGACATAACCATTTCTTAATGTCTGAAAGAACTGGTGACCATGGAAGACATGAACATGAAACAGCCCTTCTTTGGAGAAGCCTTCAATGATAGCAGGCCTTATTGTACTCCAACGGCCATGACACCCATTTCTTAGTATTCAGTCTTGTGTGGGCATTTTTACTGGGTGTGGGGAGATGCAGGACAAAGGGGCTTGGTGTGGAGACATGCTGTCTTCCCAACGTGACAGCCATTGCCATTCTCACCAACTACAATTACCTCCTTGAGATCAGCACAGTAACAAGCCCACTAATGTTCCATTAATGGGTGGGGCTCATAAAGCTCCGCCCTCACTTAGGGCATTTAGGCAATTATAATCAACAGTTGTGGGGAAGAAAGAGTGGTTTTTGGTGTTTTGTGAGCTACCCACATTCCTTTGAGCAAACTCATATGTATACTCCTAATTTAACTAATTCACCAAGCTAGATCTAGGTGGGTTCGTTTCTTTGGTCTGTTGGTGACCTACCTGTGGCAAATAAACTTGTGTTCATTTTTCCAGAAAAAAAATCAGACAAACTTGGGTCTAAGGAAAAGAGTATTTTGCATATATATACATGCACACATATATGTATATGTATACATGTACGTGTATGTGTATGTGTATATGTATATATGCGGCTCAGATATAAGAGGCAACTTGATCTATGCACCTCCATAGATTCCCTGGGCTGGAGGGAGTCAGAGGACCTATTGTGGAGATACTCACACTCCTGCTAAGCTGTGGAGAATCTTTCCTGGCAGGGAGCTGGGATTACAGAATGGTCACTACATGCAGTGGATGTGCATGCATGAGCTTGGAAGCACATCCTCATGTGCTTCCAGTGGCTGAATTCCAACTGTCAGCTGGACAGCGGTGTGTGAAGCCTCTGAGCCAGGCCTTCCAGACCCTTGACACACAGGACCCAAGAGATAAATGTCTATGGGTGCAAACTTGTCATGTCAAAGTAGATAAGCAACCCAGCTTCCCTGACCACAAAAATTACAGGAACATGCTTGCTCTGTAACCGTCCTTTCCAATGCTATCATGTCCATCCTGGCCCTAGCCTTAGAAGTTTCACTTCGGCTGACTCTTGTCACCTCTGCGGTCTCCTCTTGTTCCACTCTGTCCCTTATTGCTCTGGCCACACAGGATTTCTTGCTGCCTTTTGAGAATGGGGTATGTAAGACATGCTCTTGTCTGATGTCTTCACACTACTGTCCTTTCTTTCTAGACACTCTTTCCAGTTATGAGCATAGCTTGCTATTTTTCTTCTTTTGTGCATTTCCTCATGAGTTTGTTTCCTGTAAGTCTTTTCCTGAATGTCCTGTGCGTGTCCCAGCTCTGTCCCAGCCCCACTCCGTAGCCCTCACTACCACCCCCAATCTTCCTCCTGGCTTTCCTTTCCATGTGAAAGACAAGCATTTGTTTTGTGGAATTGTCTTGTTACACCTAACATCATGGTTCCAGTTTTGTCCACTCCCCTACAAATGACAGAATTATTGTGGTTTCCTTTATGGCTAAATAAAATTTTCACATATGTGTGTGCTTGTGGTGTGTGTGTGTGTGTGTGTGTGTGTGCCCATGTGATACTTCCTTCATGCTTTCACTTTATTGGTCTTGTTCATTGACATCTTTTTCTTACTTAAATATAAGTCCCCAGAGGCCAGGGACTTTGGTCTATGTTGTTGACTATCCTATAGTCAGCACGTAGACTAGACCCTACTGGGACTAAACAAGTACACAGTGAGCACTTTTGAGAGTTTGGTTATTTAGATTACAAAAGGATGATAAATAGACACAATGCACTCATAAGTCCTCTAAACAGAGTGGTGGCAGGAGAGTCACAGCTTGAGAAGGAGCTGGCAAGGAGCAGGGCTTACATAAGGTCCGGTGAAGGCAGTCCCGAGAAAGACGAGAAGAAAGTTGTCAGCTAGAAAGCAAATAGGGTCTCAGTCAAAAATGGGGCTTTACACTGTCTTGGTACACTCCAGAAGAGCCAGCTAGCTGACATCTTGATTTTGACCTCTGGGCTTCAGAGCAGGGAATCGGGTGAGGTCACTGTAACCTCTCACCTGCAGGACAGTGGAACAAAAGGTGCCTCAAGTGGCTAGGTTTGTGATGCTGCATTATGGTAGCAATGTAAACAGAGGCCTGTTAACAGCTAGAGATTGAGTCTGCCTGCTTATTGTGAGCACAGAGCAGTTGTCTCCTTGCAGCTCCCGTGCATGCCAGTGATGGGTGTGCTGAGTGTCTTGCTCTAGAAATGGTTGAACCAAATGAATGAGCCTCCGCTTCTCCATAGGGTGAGCATCAGCTGCCTCTCCTTGAGGGCCAATGGGCTGATAGACTCATCAGAGCCAAAGCTGGTTATAGCCAGACAGCTTAGGTAGATCCCTGGGGCCTCAGATGGAGCTGCATGTGCAGAAGAGCCTGGCTCCCCCCACTACCCAGATGAACTGCATATACTAGAAGAAAACCATGAGGCAGAGTTTGGTTTCAGAGTGAAAGTCAACTGAGATTACACCAGCAGTGTGCCCTGGGCTAAAAGACATAACTGCTCTGGGCTCTAGTTTCCTTATCTGTTGAATGGACACAATCACAGCGCCCAGATTTCACAGATTTCCTAGTGATGAACATTGAAACTTTGTACAAGTAGAGGACTTCTCATACAGTGGGTGATCAATAAATGCTTGTTGTTACTTTTCTTGTTAAGTGTACTGCTTTGGTGTTTTCCTGGGGAAAGCTCTGAGTGTGTGTTTAAAGAGAATTCCCTTTGTGGTGGATACAAATCTGATTAGTGGTCTTGCATTGCTCCTGCTGGGACCTGACAATCCAAGCTGGATTCAGCCCCTGCTTCACCTTCCCCCAAACAGGGAGCTTCCTTCTCAAGCCACATCACCCAGTGGCCAGATTTACAGAAAACAAATGTATTGAAGATGGCTGAGTGGAATGGGATGCTTTGGAAGTGAGGGAACAAATTAAGTATCCAGTGATACCAAAAATATTTATGCAACCCAACCCAACCCAACCTAACCCAACCCAACCCATCCCAACCCAACACACACACACACCACCACCACCACCACCACTCTGAAAAGGTTAGACAGTTAAACTATTTTGGGAATAGACACAAAATATTGCATGGGGAGTTAGAGGCAAGAAAAACACAGAGACATAATACACTGCAAATTAAAGTCATTTATAAAGTGCAACAGGCACCCAATAGACGGAAAATGATTAGTCAGCAGAAGTGGGTGGCCTGTTACCTATTCACAGGGTATTTCCATGGGACAACAGAGAATATATCTGTTGGGGACTTGCTGACGTACAAACATATTAATGCTAAGCACTGAGGACACTAGGCTAAATTATTTGCCTGAAAATAATTTTATTTTTTATCAGCCCTGCGGTCACCTCTGACATTCTTTAGCAAGTGTGCCCTCCCACAAGATAATCTTCAGCTCTGGGGCTGCCCCTGGTGGCTCTGTGACCACACAGGACAAAGGGGCTTTCATAAAGAGGTTGTCACAGTCCTCTGGAGCTCACACAGCGTGGCCACCTCTGCTTCATAGTGCTAACAGTATCCCTGTGTTGGGCTTTTGCCCTGTCTGTTCCCAGTGGCAGAGTTTTCCATGTCAGGGAAGCCCAAGGAGCTTGGCGGGTTTCATTTGCCTCTCAGTCCTGGCACCTGGGAAACACTTCAACAAAGAGGGGCTCATTATTGCTACCTTTATATTACACCAAATATTAACATTTTTATTGGATATTTTATTTACATTTCAGATGTTATCCCCTTTCCACATTTCCCTCCCACCCAGAAACCTCCTATCCCATCCCTCTCCTCTTGCTTCTATGAGGATGTGCCCCCACCCACCCACTCCCACCTTCCTACCATCAAATTTCCCCACACTGGGGCATCCAGCCTTCACCAGGACCAAGGATCTCCTCTCCCACCTATGGTTGATTGTTCTGGTTGGTTGTTATTGTTATTCTCCCCATGGGGCCACAAACTCTTTCAGCTCCTTCAGTCTTCACTCTAATTCCTCTATTGGGAACCCCATGATCAGTTCAATGGTTAGCTGTGAGCATCCGCCTCTGTATGTCAGGCTCTGGCAGACCTCTAAGGAGACAGCTATATTGGGCTCCTGTCAGCATGTACTTCCTGACATCCACATCAGCATCTACCTTTGGTGACTGCACTTGGGATGAATACCCAGGTGGAATGGTCTCCAGGTGGCCCCTCCTTCAGTTTCTGTCCCACGCTTTTTCTCCATATTTGCTCCCATGAGTATTTTGTTATTCCTTCTAAGTAGGACCGAAGCACCCACACTTTGGTCTTCCTTCTTCATGAGCTTCATGTGGTCTGTGAGTTGTATCTTGGGTATTGTGAGCTTTTGGGTTAATATCCAATTATCAGTGAGTGCATACCATGTGTGTTTTTTTGTGATTGGGTTACCTCACTCAAGATGAAATTTTCTAGTTCCATCCATTTGCCTGAAAATTCACAAATTGTATGTTTCAGTTACTTTTCATTATCCAAGTGGTGCTTCTAAATTTTAGAATCACCCAAAAAGCTTTTTATTACAAAGAACATGCTTTCTGAATCTGCACTATCAGTTTAAAAAAAAAAAAAAAAGTTCAACCAAGCTCCATGGGACCAATCATGACAGCACAAACTAAAATTACCATGGATGCTTTCTGAGATCAGGGGCACAGCCCGATTCCAGGGAACTTGAAAGAGACTTTGCCTGTGCTTCCTCAACACAATAAGGTCATGGTGTTTGCATCCCAGGGTGGTGTGAGCTACTTCTGAACTTTGCAGTGGGTGATACAGTGCATCTCTGGGAAGCATCTCAGTGGACCTAGAGAAGCTTGAGGTTCTAGAGACAGAATTCCATGGCAAACACATAACAACAGCAACAAAATGGCTTGGCTAAGTTCCTACAAAAGAGGAGGTACCAGACCCAAGCTCCTCAAATCCCAAACACAATGACAACTGGGCTTTTTCTTTGTTTGTTTGTTTGTTTGTTTCTTACCTGGCCAGTTTGCTTTTTCTTCTTTGCTAACAACATTGCCAAACATCCTTTTAAGGGGCAGAGGTTTCTCATTTACAGACTTTGTTTTATGAAGGAGGGTAGTTGAGTGACAGGTGGACACTCAGACACAGAGACATGAAGACAGATCAACACACAGGTGACTGGATGGATAGCTTAC